>NW_026529381.1:0-323263 GCF_028500815.1 Rissa tridactyla
AAGTGGGAAAGGGTGGCTTTGAGGCTGAAGGCAGCAGCAAAGCCCGCAGGCCCAGGTCTGTGGGGCTACGCAAGCGGTTCCCAAAGAGCTTTAGAACAAGGCATAGTTTTCCTGCTGGCTCTTTGGGCGGGGGACCCATCTCCAGCCGTATGGCCATTTTTGTGCCTGGCGCGGCGCCAAGTGGGAAAGGGTGCTGTCGAGGCTGAAGGCAGCAGCAAAGCCTGCAGCCCCCAGGTCTGTGGGGCCAAGCAAGCGGTTCCCAAAGAGCTTTAGAACAAGGCATAGTTTTCCCTGCTGGCTCCTTGGGCGGGGGACCCATCTCCAGACATATGGCCTTTTTTGAGCCTGGCGCGGCGCCAAGTGGGAAAGGGTGGTGTCGAGGCTGAAGGCAGCAGCAAAGCCTGCAGCCCCCAGGTCTGTGGGGCTACGCAAGCGGTTCCCAAAGAGCTTTAGAACAAGGCATAGTTTTCCCTGCTGGCTCTTTGGGCGGGGGACCCATCTCCAGCCGTATGGCCATTTTTGTGCCTGGCCCGGCGCCAAGCGGGAAAGGGTGGCTTTGAGGCTGAAGGCAGCAGCAAAGCCTGCAGCCCCCAGGTCTGTGGGGCTACGCAAGCGGTTCCCAAAGAGCTTTAGAACAAGGCATAGTTTTCCCTGCTGGCTCTTTGGGCATGGGACCCATCTCCAGCCATAGGCCATTTTTGTGCCTGATAGGGCGCCAAGTGGGAAAGGGTGGCTTTGAGGCTGAAGGCAGCAGCAAAGCCCGCAGCCCCCAGGTCTGTGGGGCTACGCAAGCGGTTCCCAAAGAGCTTTAGAACAAGGCATAGTTTTCCCTGCTGGCTCTTTGGGCGGGGGACCCATCTCCAGCCGTATGGCCATTTTTGAGCCTGGCGCGGCGCCAAGTGGGAAAGGGTGTTGTCGAGTCTGAAGGCAGCAGGAAAGCCTGCAGCCCCCAGGTCTGTGGGGCTACGCAAGCGGTTCCCAAAGAGCTTTAGAACAAGGCATAGTTTTCCCTGCTGGCTCTTTGGGCGGGGGACCCATCTCCAGCCGTATGGCCATTTTTGTGCCTGGCGCGACGCCAAGTGGGAAAGGGTGGCTTTGAGGCTGAATGCAGCAGCAAAGCCCACAGCCCCCAGGTCTGTGGGGCTACGCAAGCGGTTCCCAAAGAGCTTTAGAACAAGGCATAGTTTTCCTTGCTGGCTCTTTGGGCATGGGACCCATCTCCAGCCATAGGCCATTTTTGTGCCTGATGCGGCGCCAAGTGGGAAAGGGTGGTGTCGAGGCTGAAGGCAGCAGCAAAGCCTGCAGCCCCCAGGTCTGTGGGGCTACGCAAGCGGTTCCCAAAGAGCTTTAGAACAAGGCCTAGTTTTCCCTGCTGGCTCTTTGGGCGGGGGACCCATCTCCAGCCGTATGGCCATTTTTGTGCCTAGCGTGGCGCCAAGTGGGAAAGGGTGGTTTTGAGGCTGAAGGCAGCAGGAAAGCCCGCAGCCCCCAGGTCTGTGGGGCCAAGCAAGCGGTTCCCAAAGAGCTTTAGAACAAGGCATAGTTTTCCCTGCTGGCTCTTTGGGCGGGGGACCCATCTCCAGCCGTATGGCCATTTTTGTGCCTGGCGCGGCGCCAAGTGGGAAAGGGTGGTGTCGAGGCTGAAGGCAGCAGGAAAGCCTGCAGCCCCCAGGTCTGTGGGGCTACGCAAGCGGTTCCCAAAGAGCTTTAGAACAAGGCATAGTTTTCCCTGATGGCTCTTTGGGCATGGGACCCATCTCCAGCCACAGGCCATTTTTGTACCTGGCGCGGTGCCAAGTGGGAAAGGGTGGTGTCGAGGCTGAAGGCAGCAGCAAAGCCTGCAGCCCCCAGGTCTGTGGGGCTACGCAAGCGGTTCCCAAAGAGCTTTAGAACAAGGCATAGTTTTCACTGCTGGCTCTTTGGGCGGGGGACCCATCTCCAGCCGTATGGCCATTTTTGTGCGTGGCCCGGCGCCAAGCGGGAAAGGGTGGCTTTGAGGCTGAAGGCAGCAGCAAAGCCTGCAGCCCCCAGGTCTGTGGGGCTACGCAAGCGGTTCCCAAAGAGCTTTAGAACAAGGCATAGTTTTCCCTGCTGGCTCTTTGGGCATGGGACCCATCTCCAGCCGTATGGCCATTTTTGTGCCTGGCGCGGCGCCAAGTGGGAAAGGGTGGTGTCGAGGCTGAAGGCAGCAGGAGAGCCTGCAGCCCCCAGGTCTGTGGGGCTACGCAAGCGGTTCCCAAAGAGCTTTAGAACAAGGCATAGTTTTCCCTGCTGGCTCTTTGGGCGGGGGACCCATCTCCAGCCGTATGGCCATTTTTGTGCCTGGCGCGGTGCGTAGTGGGAAAGGGTGGTTTTGAGGCTGAAGGCAGCAGCAAAGCCCACAGCCCCCAGGTCTGTGGGGCTACGCAAGCAGTTCCCAAAGAGCTTTAGAACAAGGCATAGTTTTCCTTGCTGGCTCTTTGGGCATGGGACACATCTACAGCCATAGGCCATTTTTGTGCCTGATAGGGCGCCAAGTGGGAAAGGGTGGCTTTGAGGCTGAAGGCAGCAGGAAAGCCTGCAGCCCCCAGGTCTGTGGGGCTACGCAAGCGGTTCCCAAAGAGCTTTAGAACAAGGCATAGTTTTCCCTGCTGGCTCTTTGGGCGGGGGACCCATCTCCAGCCGTATGGCCATTTTTGTGCCTGGCGCGGAGCCAAGTGGGAAAGGGTGGTGTCGAGGCTGAAGGCAGCAGGAAAGCCTGCAGCCCCCAGGTCTGTGGGGCTACGCAAGCGGTTCCCAAAGAGCTTTAGAACAAGGCATAGTTTTCCCTGCTGGCTCTTTGGGCGGGGGACCCATCTCCAGCCGTATGGCCATTTTTGTGCCTGGCCCGGCGCCAAGCGGGAATGGGTGGCTTTGAGGCTGAAGGCAGCAGGAAAGCCCGCAGCCCCCAGGTCTGTGCGGCTACGCAAGCGGTTCCCAAAGAGCTTTAGAACAAGGCATAGTTTTCCCTGCTGGCTCTTTGGACGGGGGACCCATCTCCAGCCGTATGGCCATTTTTGAGCCTGGCGCGGCGCCAAGTGGGAAAGGGTGGCTTTGAGGCTGAAGGCAGCAGGAAAGCCTGCAGCCCCCAGGTCTGTGGGGCCACGCAAGCGGTTCCCAAAGAGCTTTAGAACAAGGCATAGTTTTCCCTGATGGCTCTTTGGGCATGGGACCCATCTCCAGCCATGGGCCATTTTTGTGCCTGATGCGGCGCCAAGTGGTAAAGGGTGGTTTTGAGGCTGAAGGCAGCAGGAAAGCCTGCAGCCCCCAGGTCTGTGGGGCTACGCAAGCGGTTCCCAAAGAGCTTTAGAACAAGGCATAGTTTTCCCTGCTGGCTCTTTGGGCATGGGACCCATCTCCAGCCATAGGCCATTTTTGTGCCTGGAGCGACGCCAAGTGGGAAAGGGTGGTGTCGAGGCTGAAGGCAGGAGCCAAGCCTGCAGCCCTAAGGTCTGTGGGGCTACGCAAGCGGTTCCCAAAGAGCTTTAGAACAAGGCATAGTTTTCCCTGCTGGCTCTTCGGACGGGGGACCCATCTCCAGCCATAGGCCATTTTTGTGCCTGATGCGGCGCCAAGTGGGAAAGGGTGGCTTTGAGGCTGAAGGCAGCAGCAAACCCTGCAGCCCCCAGGTCTGTGGGGCTACGCAAGCGGTTCCCAAAGAGCTTTAGAACAAGGCATAGTTTTCCTTGCTGGCTCTTTGGGCATGGGACACATTTCCAGCCATAGGCCATTTTTGTGCCTGATGCGGCGCCAAGTGGGAAAGGGTGGCTTTGAGGCTGAAGGCAGCAGCAAAGCCCGCAGGCCCAGGCCTGTGGGGCTACGCAAGCGGTTCCCAAAGAGCTTTAGAACAAGGCATAGTTTTCCCTGCTGGCTCTTTGGGCGGGGGACCCATCTCCAGCCGTATGGCCATTTTTGTGCCTGGCGCGGCGCCAAGTGGGAAAGGGTGGTGTCAAGGCTGAAGGCAGCAGGAAAGCCCGCAGCCCCCAGGTCTGTGGGGCTACGCAAGCGGTTCCCAAAGAGCTTTAGAACAAGGCATAATTTTCCCTGCTGGCTCTTTGGGCGGGGGACCCATCTCCAGCCATAGGCCATTTTTGTGCCTGATGCGGCGCCAAGTGGGAAAGGGTGGCTTTGAGGCTGAAGGCAGCAGCAAAGCCTGCAGCCCCCAGGTCTGTGCGGCTACGCAAGTGGTTCCCAAAGAGCTTTAGAACAAGGCATAGTTTTCCCTGCTGGCTCTTTGGGCGGGGGACCCATCTCCAGCCGTATGGCCATTTTTGTGCCTGGCGCGGCGCCAAGTGGGAAAGGGTGGTGTCGAGGCTGAAGGCAGCAGGAAAGCCTGCAGCCCCCAGGTCTGTGGGGCCAAGCAAGCGGTTCCCAAAGAGCTTTAGAACAAGGCATAGTTTTCCCTGATGGCTCTTTGGGCGGGGGACCCATCTCCAGCCGTATGGCCATTTTTGTGCCTGGCGCGGCGCCAAGTGGGAAAGGGTGGTTTTGAGGCTGAAGGCAGCAGGAAAGCCTGCAGCCCCCAGTTCTGTGGGGCTACGCAAGCGGTTCCCAAAGAGCTTTAGAACAAGGCATAGTTTTCCCTGCTGGCTCTTTGGGCATGGGACCCATCTCCAGCCATAGGCCATTTTTGTGCCTGGCGCGACGCCAAGTGGGAAAGGGTGGTGTCAAGGCTGAAGGCAGCAGGAAAGCCCGCAGCCCCCAGGTCTGTGGGGCTACGCAAGCGGTTCCCAAAGAGCTTTAGAACAAGGCATAGTTTTCCCTGCTGGCTCTTTGGGCAGGAGACCCATATCCAGCCATAGGCCATTTTTGTGCCTGGCGCGACGCCAAGTGGGAAAGGGTGTTGTCGAGGCTGAAGGCAGCAGGAAAGCCTGCAGCCCCCAGGTCTGTGGGGCTACGCAAGTGGTTCCCAAAGAGCTTTAGAACAAGGCATAGTTTTCCCTGCTGGCTCTTTGGGCGGGGGACCCATCTCCAGTCATATGGCTATTTTTATGCCTGGCGTGGTGCGAGGTGGGAAAGGGTGGTTTTGAGGCTGAAGGCAGCAGGAAAGCCCGCAGCCCCCAGGTCTGTGGGGCTACGCAAGCGGTTCGCAAAGAGCTTTAGAACAAGGCATAGTTTTCCCTGCTGGCTCTTTGGGCGGGGGACCCATCTCCACTCGTATGGCCATTTTTGTGCCTGGCGCGGCGCCAAGTGGGAAAGGGTCGTTTTGAGGCTGAAGGCAGCAGGAAAGCCCGCAGCCCCCAGGTCTGTGGGGCTACGCAAGCGTTTCCCAAAGAGCTTTAGAACAAGGCATAGTTTTCCCTGCTGGCTCTTTTGGCAGGGGAACCATCTCCAGCCGTATGGCCATTTTTGTGCCTGGCGCGGTGCCAAGTGGGAAAGGGTGGCTTTGAGGCTGAAGGCAGCAGCAAAGCCCGCAGGCCCAGGTCTGTGGGGCTACGCAAGCGGTTCCCAAAGAGCTTTAGAACAAGGCATAGTTTTCCCTGCTGGCTCTTTGGGCGGGGGACCCATCTCCAGCCGTATGGCCATTTTTGTGCCTGGCGCGGCGCCAAGTGGGAAAGGGTGCTGTCGAGGCTGAAGGCAGCAGCAAAGCCTGCAGCCCCCAGGTCTGTGGGGCCAAGCAAGCGGTTCCCAAAGAGCTTTAGAACAAGGCATAGTTTTCCCTGCTGGCTCCTTGGGCGGGGGACCCATCTCCAGACATATGGCCTTTTTTGAGCCTGGCGCGGCGCCAAGTGGGAAAGGGTGGTGTCGAGTCTGAAGGCAGCAGGAAAGCCTGCAGCCCCCAGGTCTGTGGGGCTACGCAAGCGGTTCCCAAAGAGCTTTAGAACAAGGCATAGTTTTCCCTGATGGCTCTTTGGGCATGGGACCCATCTCCAGCCACAGGCCATTTTTGTACCTGGCACGGTGCCGAGTGGGAAAGGGTGGTGTCGAGGCTGAAGGCAGCAGCAAAGCCTGCAGCCCCCAGGTCTGTGGGGCTACGCAAGCGGTTCCCAAAGAGCTTTAGAACAAGGCATAGTTTTCCCTGCTGGCTCTTTGGGCGGGGGACCCATCTCCAGCCGTATGGCCATTTTTGTGCCTGGCCCGGCGCCAAGCGGGAAAGGGTGGCTTTGAGGCTGAAGGCAGCAGCAAAGCCTGCAGCCCCCAGGTCTGTGGGGCTACGCAAGCGGTTCCCAAAGAGCTTTAGAACAAGGCATAGTTTTCCCTGCTGGCTCTTTGGGCATGGGACCCATCTCCAGCCTTATGGCCATTTTTGTTCCTGGCGCGGCGCCAAGTGGGAAAGTGTGGTGTCGAGGCTGAAGGCAGCAGGAGAGCCTGCAGCCCCCAGGTCTGTGGGGCTATGCAAGCGGTTCCCAAAGAGCTTTAGAACAAGGCATAGTTTTCCCTGCTGGCTCTTTGGGCGGGGGACCCATCTCCAGCCGTATGGCCATTTTTGTGCCTGATGCGGCGCCAAGTGGGAAAGGGTGGTTTTGAGGCTGAAGGCAGCAGGAAAGCCCACAGCCCCCAGGTCTGTGGGGCTACGCAAGCGGTTCCCAAAGAGCTTTAGAACAAGGCATAGTTTTCCCTGATGGCTCTTTGGGCATGGGACCCATCTCCAGCCATAGGCCATTTTTGTGCCTGATAGGGCGCCAAGTGGGAAAGGGTGGCTTTGAGGCTGAAGGCAGCAGCAAAGCCTGCAGCCCCCAGGTCTGTGGGGCTACGCAAGCGGTTCCCAAAGAGCTTTAGAACAAGGCCTAGTTTTCCCTGCTGGCTCTTTGGGCGGGGGACCCATCTCCAGCCGTATGGCCATTTTTGAGCCTGGCGCGGCGCCAAGTGGGAAAGGGTGTTGTCGAGTCTGAAGGCAGCAGGAAAGCCTGCAGCCCCCAGGTCTGTGGGGCTACGCAAGCGGTTCCCAAAGAGCTTTAGAACAAGGCATAGTTTTCCCTGCTGGCTCTTTGGGCGGGGGACCCATCTCCAGCCGTATGGCCATTTTTGTGCCTAGCGCGACGCCAAGTGGGAAAGGGTGGCTTTGAGGCTGAATGCAGCAGCAAAGCCCACAGCCCCCAGGTCTGTGGGGCTACGCAAGCGGTTCCCAAAGAGCTTTAGAACAAGGCATAATTTTCCTTGCTGGCTCTTTGGGCATGGGACCCATCTCCAGCCATAGGCCATTTTTGTGCCTGATGCGGCGCCAAGTGGGAAAGGGTGGCTTTGAGGCTGAAGGCAGCAGGAAAGCCTGCAGCCCCCAGGTCTGTGGGGCTACGCAAGCGGTTCCCAAAGAGCTTTAGAACAAGGCATAGTTTTCCCTGCTGGCTCTTTGGGCGGGGGACCCATCTCCAGCCGTATGGCCATTTTTGTGCCTGGCGCGGCGCCAAGTGGGAAAGGGTGGTGTCGAGGCTGAAGGCAGCAGGAAAGCCTGCAGCCCCCAGGTCTGTGGGGCTACGCAAGCGGTTCCCAAAGAGCTTTAGAACAAGGCATAGTTTTCCCTGATGGCTCTTTGGGCATGGGACCCATCTCCAGCCACAGGCCATTTTTGTACCTGGCGCGGTGCCAAGTGGGAAAGGGTGGTGTCGAGGCTGAAGGCAGCAGCAAAGCCTGCAGCCCCCAGGTCTGTGGGGCTACGCAAGCGGTTCCCAAAGAGCTTTAGAACAAGGCATAGTTTTCCCTGCTGGCTCTTTGGGCATGGGACCCATCTCCAGCCGTATGGCCATTTTTGTGCCTGGCCCGGCGCCAAGTGGGAAAAGGTGTCTTTGAGGCTGAAGGCAGCAGCAAAGCCTGCAGCCCCCAGGTCTGTGGGGCCACGCAAGCGGTTCCCAAAGAGCTTTAGAACAAGGCATAGTTTTCCCTGCTGGCTCTTTGGGCGGGGGACCCATCTCCAACCATATGGCCATTTTTGTGCCTGGTGCGGCGCCAAGTGGGAAAGGGTGGCTTCGAGGCTGAAGGCAGCAGGAAAGCCCGCAGCCCCCAGGTCTGTGGGGCTACGCAAGCGGTTCCCAAAGAGCTTTAGAACAAGGCATAGTTTTCCCTGCTGGCTCTTTGGGCGGGGGACCCATCTCCAGCCGTATGGCCATTTTTGAGCCTGGCGCGGCGCCAGGTGGGAAAGGGTGGCTTTGAGGCTGAAGGCAGCAGCAAAGCCTGCAGCCCCCAGGTCTGTGGGGCTACGCAAGCGGTTCCCAAAGAGCTTTAGAACAAGGCATAGTTTTCCCTGCTGGCTCTTAGGGCGGGGGACCCATCTCCAGCCATAGGCCATTTTTGTGCCTGGCGTGAAGCCAAGTGGGAAAGGGTGCTGTCGAGGCTGAAGGCAGCAGGAAAGCCTGCAGCCCCCAGGTCTGTGCGGCTACGCAACCGGTTCCCAAAGAGCTTTAGAACAAGGCATAGTTTTCCCTGCTGGCTCTTTGGGTGGGGGACCCATCTCCAGCCGTCTAGCTATTTTTGTGCCTGGCGCGGTGCGTAGTGGCAAAGGGTCGTTTTGAGGCTGAAGGCAGCAGGAAAGCCCGCAGGCCCAGGTCTGTGGGGCTACGCAAGCGGTTCCCAAAGAGCTTTAGAACAAGGCATAGTTTTCCCTGCTGGCTCTTTGGGCGGGGGACCCATCTCCAGCCGTATGGCCATTTTTGTGCCTGGCGCGGCGCCAAGTGGGAAAGGGTGGTGTCGAGGCTGAAGGCAGCAGGAAAGCCCGCAGCCCCCAGGTCTGTGGGGCTACGCAAGCGGTTCCCAAAGAGCTTTAGAACAAGGCATAGTTTTCCCTGCTGGCTCTTTTGGCAGGGGACCCATCTCCAGCCGTATGGCCATTTTTGTGCCTGGCGCGGCGCCAAGTGGGAAAGGGTGGCTTTGAGGCTGAAGGCAGCAGGAAAGCCTGCAGCCCCCAGGTCTGTGGGGCCAAGCAAGCGGTTCCCAAAGAGCTTTAGAACAAGGCATAGTTTTCCCTGATGGCTCTTTGGGTATGGGACCCATCTCCAGCCGTATGGCCATTTTTGTGCCTGGCGCGGCGCCAAGTGGGAAAGGGTGGTGTCAAGGCTGAAGTCAGCAGGAAAGCCCGCAGCCCCAGGTCTGTGGGGCTACGCAAGCGGTTCCCAAAGAGCTTTAGAACAAGGCATAATTTTCCCTGCTGGCTCTTTGGGCGGGGGACCCATCTCCAGCCATAGGCCATTTTTGTGCCTGATGCGGCGCGAAGTGGGAAAGGGTGGCTTTGAGGCTGAAGGCAGCAGCAAAGCCTGCAGCCCCCAGGTCTGTGCGGCTACGCAAGTGGTTCCCAAAGAGCTTTAGAACAAGGCATAGTTTTCCCTGCTGGCTCTTTGGGCGGGGGACCCATCTCCAGCCGTATGGCCATTTTTGTGCCTGGCGCGGCGCCAAGTGGGAAAGGGTGGTGTCGAGGCTGAAGGCAGCAGGAAAGCCTGCAGCCCCCAGGTCTGTGGGGCCAAGCAAGCGGTTCCCAAAGAGCTTTAGAACAAGGCATAGTTTTCCCTGCTGGCTCTTTGGGCGGGGGACCCATCTCCAGCCTTATGGCCATTTTTGTGCCTGGCGCGGTGCGTAGTGGGAAAGGGTGGTTTTGAGGCTGAAGGCAGCAGGAAAGCCTGCAGCCCCCAGGTCTGTGGGGCTACGCAAGCGGTTCCCAAAGAGCTTTAGAACAAGGCATAGTTTTCCCTGCTGGCTCTTTGGGCGGGGGACCCATCTCCAGCCATAGGCCATTTTTGTGCCTGGCGCGACGCCAAGTGGGAAAGGGTGGCTTTGAGGCTGAAGGCAGCAGGAAAGCCTGCAGCCCCCAGGTCTGTGGGGCTACGCAAGCGGTTCCCAAAGAGCTTTAGAACAAGGCATAGTTTTCCCTGCTGGCTCTTTGGGCGGGGGACCCATCTCCAGTCGTATGGCCATTTTTATGCCTGGCGAAGCACCAAGTGGGAAAGGGTGGCTTTGAGGCTGAAGGCAGCAGGAAAGCCCGCAGCCCCCAGGTCTGTGGGGCTACGCAAGCGGTTCCCAAAGAGCTTTAGAACAAGGCATAGTTTTCCCTGCTGGCTCTTTGGGCGGGAGACCCATATCCAGCCATAGGCCATTTTTGTGCCTGGCGCGACGCCAAGTGGGAAAGGGTGTTGTCGAGGCTGAAGGCAGCAGGAAAGCCTGCAGCCCCCAGGTCTGTGGGGCTACGCAAGTGGTTCCCAAAGAGCTTTAGAACAAGGCATAGTTTTCCCTGCTGGCTCTTTGGGCGGGGGACCCATCTCCAGTCATATGGCTATTTTTATGCCTGGCGTGGTGCGAGGTGGGAAAGGGTGGTTTTGAGGCTGAAGGCAGCAGGAAAGCCCGCAGCCCCCAGGTCTGTGGGGCTACGCAAGCGGTTCCCAAAGAGCTTTAGAACAAGGCATAGTTTTCCCTGCTGGCTCTTTGGGCGGGGGACCCATCTCCAACCATATGGCCATTTTTGTGCCTGATGCGGCGCCAAGTGGGAAAGGGTGGCTTTGAGGCTGAAGGCAGCAGGAAAGCCTGCAGCCCCCAGGTCTGTGCGGCTACGCAAGCGGTTCCCAAAGAGCTTTAGAACAAGGCATAGTTTTCCCTGCTGGCTCTTTGGGCGGGGGACCCATCTCCAGCCGTATGGCCATTTTTGTGCCTGGCGCGGCGCCAAGTGGGAAAGGGTGGTGTCGAGGCTGAAGGCAGCAGGAAAGCCTGCAGCCCCCAGGTCTGTGGGGCTACGCAAGCGGTTCCCAAAGAGCTTTAGAACAAGGCATAGTTTTCCCTGATGGCTCTTTGGGCATGGGACCCATCTCCAGCCACAGGCCATTTTTGTACCTGGCGCGGTGCCAAGTGGGAAAGGGTGGTGTCGAGGCTGAAGGCAGCAGCAAAGCCTGCAGCCCCCAGGTCTGTGGGGCTACGCAAGCGGTTCCCAAAGAGCTTTAGAACAAGGCATAGTTTTCCCTGCTGGCTCTTTGGGCATGGGACCCATCTCCAGCCATGGGCCATTTTTGTGCCTGATGCGGCGCCAAGTGGGAAAGGGTGGCTTTGAGGCTGAAGGCAGCAGGAAAGCCTGCAGCCCCCATGTTTGTGGGGCTACGCAAGCGGTTCCCAAAGAGCTTTAGAACAAGGCATAGTTTTCCCTGCTGGCTCTTTGGGCATGGGACCCATCTCCAGCCATAGGCCATTTTTGTGCCTGGAGCGACGCCAAGTGGGAAAGGGTGGTGTCGAGGCTGAAGGCAGGAGCCAAGCCTGCAGCCCTAAGGTCTGTGGGGCTACGCAAGCGGTTCCCAAAGAGCTTTAGAACAAGGCATAGTTTTCCCTGCTGGCTCTTCGGACGGGGGACCCATCTCCAGCCATATGGCCATTTTTGTGCCTAGCGCGACGCCAAGTGGGAAAGGGTGGCTTGGAGGCTGAAGGCAGCAGCAAAGCCTGCAGCCCCCAGGTCTGTGGGGCTACGCAAGCGGTTCCCAAAGAGCTTTAGAACAAGGCATAGTTTTCCTTGCTGGCTCTTTGGGCATGGGACCCATCTCCAGCCATAGGCCATTTTTGTGCCTGATGCGGCGCCAAGTGGGAAAGGGTGGCTTTGAGGCTGAAGGGAGCAGGAAAGCCCGCAGCCCCCAGGTCTGTGGGGCTACGCAAGCGGTTCCCAAAGAGCTTTAGAACAAGGCATAGTTTTCCCTGCTGGCTCTTTGGGCGGGGGACCCATCTCCAGCCGTATGGCCATTTTTGTGCATGGCGCGGCGCCAAGTGGGAAAGGGTGGCTTTGAGGCTGAAGGCAGCAGGAAAGCCCGCAGCCCCCAGGTCTGTGGGGCTACGCAAGCGGTTCCCAAAGAGCTTTAGAACAAGGCATAGTTTTCCCTGCTGGCTCTTTGGGCGGGGGACCCATCTCCAGCCGTATGGCCATTTTTGTGCCTGGCGCGGTGCGTAGTGGGAAAGGGTGGTTTTGAGGCTGAAGGCAGCAGGAAAGCCCGCAGCCCCCAGGTCTGTGGGGCTACGCAAGCGGTTCCCAAAGAGCTTTAGAACAAGGCATAGTTTTCCCTGCTGGCTCTTTGGGCATGGGACCCATCTCCAGCCATAGGCCATTTTTGTGCCTGGCGCGACGCCAAGTGGGAAAGGGTGGCTTTGAGGCTGAAGGCAGCAGGAAAGCCTGCAGCCCCCAGGTCTGTGGGGCTACGCAAGCGGTTCCCAAAGAGCTTTAGAACAAGGCATAGTTTTCCCTGCTGGCTCTTTGGGCGGGGGACCCATCTCCAACCATATGGCCATTTTTGTGCCTGGTGCGGCGCCAAGTGGGAAAGGGTGGCTTCGAGGCTGAAGGCAGCAGGAAAGCCCGCAGCCCCCAGGTCTGTGGGGCTACGCAAGCGGTTCCCAAAGAGCTTTAGAACAAGGCATAGTTTTCCCTGCTGGCTCTTTGGGCGGGGGACCCATCTCCAGCCGTATGGCCATTTTTGAGCCTGGCGCGGCGCCAGGTGGGAAAGGGTGGCTTTGAGGCTGAAGGCAGCAGCAAAGCCTGCAGCCCCCAGGTCTGTGGGGCTACGCAAGCGGTTCCCAAAGAGCTTTAGAACAAGGCATAGTTTTCCCTGCTGGCTCTTAGGGCGGGGGACCCATCTCCAGCCATAGGCCATTTTTGTGCCTGGCGTGAAGCCAAGTGGGAAAGGGTGCTGTCGAGGCTGAAGGCAGCAGGAAAGCCTGCAGCCCCCAGGTCTGTGCGGCTACGCAACCGGTTCCCAAAGAGCTTTAGAACAAGGCATAGTTTTCCCTGCTGGCTCTTTGGGTGGGGGACCCATCTCCAGCCGTCTAGCTATTTTTGTGCCTGGCGCGGTGCGTAGTGGCAAAGGGTCGTTTTGAGGCTGAAGGCAGCAGGAAAGCCCGCAGGCCCAGGTCTGTGGGGCTACGCAAGCGGTTCCCAAAGAGCTTTAGAACAAGGCATAGTTTTCCCTGCTGGCTCTTTGGGCGGGGGACCCATCTCCAGCCGTATGGCCATTTTTGTGCCTGGCGCGGCGCCAAGTGGGAAAGGGTGGTGTCGAGGCTGAAGGCAGCAGGAAAGCCCGCAGCCCCCAGGTCTGTGGGGCTACGCAAGCGGTTCCCAAAGAGCTTTAGAACAAGGCATAGTTTTCCCTGCTGGCTCTTTTGGCAGGGGACCCATCTCCAGCCGTATGGCCATTTTTGTGCCTGGCGCGGCGCCAAGTGGGAAAGGGTGGCTTTGAGGCTGAAGGCAGCAGGAAAGCCTGCAGCCCCCAGGTCTGTGGGGCCAAGCAAGCGGTTCCCAAAGAGCTTTAGAACAAGGCATAGTTTTCCCTGATGGCTCTTTGGGTATGGGACCCATCTCCAGCCGTATGGCCATTTTTGTGCCTGGCGCGGCGCCAAGTGGGAAAGGGTGGTGTCAAGGCTGAAGTCAGCAGGAAAGCCCGCAGCCCCAGGTCTGTGGGGCTACGCAAGCGGTTCCCAAAGAGCTTTAGAACAAGGCATAATTTTCCCTGCTGGCTCTTTGGGCGGGGGACCCATCTCCAGCCATAGGCCATTTTTGTGCCTGATGCGGCGCGAAGTGGGAAAGGGTGGCTTTGAGGCTGAAGGCAGCAGCAAAGCCTGCAGCCTCCAGGTCTGTGCGGCTACGCAAGTGGTTCCCAAAGAGCTTTAGAACAAGGCATAGTTTTCCCTGCTGGCTCTTTGGGCGGGGGACCCATCTCCAGCCGTATGGCCATTTTTGTGCCTGGCGCGGCGCCAAGTGGGAAAGGGTGGTGTCGAGGCTGAAGGCAGCAGGAAAGCCTGCAGCCCCCAGGTCTGTGGGGCCAAGCAAGCGGTTCCCAAAGAGCTTTAGAACAAGGCATAGTTTTCCCTGCTGGCTCTTTGGGCGGGGGACCCATCTCCAGCCGTATGGCCATTTTTGTGCCTGGCGCGGTGCGTAGTGGGAAAGGGTGGTTTTGAGGCTGAAGGCAGCAGGAAAGCCTGCAGCCCCCAGGTCTGTGGGGCTACGCAAGCGGTTCCCAAAGAGCTTTAGAACAAGGCATAGTTTTCCCTGCTGGCTCTTTGGGCGGGGGACCCATCTCCAGCCATAGGCCATTTTTGTGCCTGGCGCGACGCCAAGTGGGAAAGGGTGGCTTTGAGGCTGAAGGCAGCAGGAAAGCCTGCAGCCCCCAGGTCTGTGGGGCTACGCAAGCGGTTCCCAAAGAGCTTTAGAACAAGGCCTAGTTTTCCCTGCTGGCTCTTTGGGCGGGGGACCCATCTCCAGTCGTATGGCCATTTTTATGCCTGGCGAAGCACCAAGTGGGAAAGGGTGGCTTTGAGGCTGAAGGCAGCAGGAAAGCCCGCAGCCCCCAGGTCTGTGGGGCTACGCAAGCGGTTCCCAAAGAGCTTTAGAACAAGGCATAGTTTTCCCTGCTGGCTCTTTGGGCGGGAGACCCATATCCAGCCATAGGCCATTTTTGTGCCTGGCGCGACGCCAAGTGGGAAAGGGTATTGTCGAGGCTGAAGGCAGCAGGAAAGCCTGCAGCCCCCAGGTCTGTGGGGCTACGCAAGTGGTTCCCAAAGAGCTTTAGAACAAGGCATAGTTTTCCCTGCTGGCTCTTTGGGCGGGGGACCCATCTCCAGTCATATGGCTATTTTTATGCCTGGCGTGGTGCGAGGTGGGAAAGGGTGGTTTTGAGGCTGAAGGCAGCAGGAAAGCCCGCAGCCCCCAGGTCTGTGGGGCTACGCAAGCGGTTCCCAAAGAGCTTTAGAACAAGGCATAGTTTTCCCTGCTGGCTCTTTGGGCGGGGGACCCATCTCCAACCATATGGCCATTTTTGTGCCTGGCGCGGCGCCAAGTGGGAAAGGGTGGCTTCGAGGCTGAAGGCAGCAGGAAAGCCCGCAGCCCCCAGGTCTGTGGGGCTACGCAAGCGGTTCCCAAAGAGCTTTAGAACAAGGCATAGTTTTCCCTGCTGGCTCTTTGGGCGGGGGACCCATCTCCAGCCGTATGGCCATTTTTGAGCCTGGCGCGGCGCCAGGTGGGAAAGGGTGGCTTTGAGGCTGAAGGCAGCAGCAAAGCCTGCAGCCCCCAGGTCTGTGGGGCTACGCAAGCGGTTCCCAAAGAGCTTTAGAACAAGGCATAGTTTTCCCTGCTGGCTCTTAGGGCGGGGGACCCATCTCCAGCCATAGGCCATTTTTGTGCCTGGCGTGAAGCCAAGTGGGAAAGGGTGGCTTTGAGGCTGAAGGCAGCAGGAAAGCCTGCAGCCCCCAGGTCTGTGCGGCTACGCAACCGGTTCCCAAAGAGCTTTAGAACAAGGCATAGTTTTCCCTGCTGGCTCTTTGGGTGGGGGACCCATCTCCAGCCGTCTAGCTATTTTTGTGCCTGGCGCGTTGCGTAGTGGCAATGGGTCGTTTTGAGGCTGAAGGCAGCAGGAAAGCTTGCAGCCCCCAGGTCTGTGGGGCTACGCAAGCGTTTCCCAAAGAGCTTTAGAACAAGGCATAGTTTTCCCTGCTGGCTCTTTGGGCGGGGGAACCATCTCCAGCCGTATGGCCATTTTTGTGCCTGGCGCGGTGCGTAGTGGGAAAGGGTGGTTTTGAGGCTGAAGGCAGCAGGAAAGCCCGCAGGCCCAGGTCTGTGGGGCTACGCAAGCGGTTCCCAAAGAGCTTTAGAACAAGGCATAGTTTTCCCTGCTGGCTCTTTGGGCGGGGGACCCATCTCCAGCCGTATGGCCATTTTTGTGCATGGCCCGGCGCCAAGTGGGAAAGGGTGGTGTCGAGGCTGAAGGCAGCAGCAAAGCCTGCAGCCCCCAGGTCTGTGGGGCCAAGGAAGCGGTTCCCAAAGAGCTTTAGAACAAGGCATAGTTTTCCCTGATGGCTCTTTGGACATGGGACCCATCTCCAGCCATAGGCCATTTTTGTGCCTGATAGGGCGCGAAGTGGGAAAGGGTGGCTTTGAGGCTGAAGGCAGCAGCAAAGCCTGCAGCCCCCAGGTCTGTGCGGCTACGCAAGCGGTTCCCAAAGAGCTTTAGAACAAGGCATAGTTTTCCCTCCTGGCTCTTTGGGCGGGGGACCCATCTCCAGCCGTATGGCCATTTTTGTGCCTGGCGCGGCGCCAAGTGGGAAAGGGTGGCTTTGAGGCTGAAGGCAGCAGGAAAGCCTGCAGCCCCCAGGTCTGTGGGGCTACGCAAGCGGTTCCCAAAGAGCTTTAGAACAAGGCATAGTTTTCCCTGATGGCTCTTTGGGCATGGGACCCATCTCCAGCCGTATGGCCATTTTTGTGCCTGGCGCGGCGCCAAGTGGGAAAGGGTGGCTTTGAGGCTGAAGGCAGCAGCAAAGCCTGCAGCCCCAGGTCTGTGGGGCTACGCAAGCGGTTCCCAAAGAGCTTTAGAACAAGGCATAGTTTTCCCTGCTGGCTCTTAGGGCGGGGGACCCATCTCCAGCCATAGGCCATTTTTGTGCCTGGCGTGAAGCCAAGTGGGAAAGGGTGCTGTCGAGGCTGAAGGCAGCAGGAAAGCCTGCAGCCCCCAGGTCTGTGCGGCTACGCAACCGGTTCCCAAAGAGCTTTAGAACAAGGCATAGTTTTCCCTGCTGGCTCTTTGGGTGGGGGACCCATCTCCAGCCGTCTAGCTATTTTTGTGCCTGGCGCGGTGCGTAGTGGCAAAGGGTCGTTTTGAGGCTGAAGGCAGCAGGAAAGCCCGCAGGCCCAGGTCTGTGGGGCTACGCAAGCGGTTCCCAAAGAGCTTTAGAACAAGGCATAGTTTTCCCTGCTGGCTCTTTGGGCGGGGGACCCATCTCCAGCCGTATGGCCATTTTTGTGCCTGGCGCGGCGCCAAGTGGGAAAGGGTGGTGTCGAGGCTGAAGGCAGCAGGAAAGCCCGCAGCCCCCAGGTCTGTGGGGCTACGCAAGCGGTTCCCAAAGAGCTTTAGAACAAGGCATAGTTTTCCCTGCTGGCTCTTTTGGCAGGGGACCCATCTCCAGCCGTATGGCCATTTTTGTGCCTGGCGCGGCGCCAAGTGGGAAAGGGTGGCTTTGAGGCTGAAGGCAGCAGGAAAGCCTGCAGCCCCCAGGTCTGTGGGGCCAAGCAAGCGGTTCCCAAAGAGCTTTAGAACAAGGCATAGTTTTCCCTGATGGCTCTTTGGGTATGGGACCCATCTCCAGCCGTATGGCCATTTTTGTGCCTGGCGCGGCGCCAAGTGGGAAAGGGTGGTGTCAAGGCTGAAGTCAGCAGGAAAGCCCGCAGCCCCAGGTCTGTGGGGCTACGCAAGCGGTTCCCAAAGAGCTTTAGAACAAGGCATAATTTTCCCTGCTGGCTCTTTGGGCGGGGGACCCATCTCCAGCCATAGGCCATTTTTGTGCCTGATGCGGCGCGAAGTGGGAAAGGGTGGCTTTGAGGCTGAAGGCAGCAGCAAAGCCTGCAGCCTCCAGGTCTGTGCGGCTACGCAAGTGGTTCCCAAAGAGCTTTAGAACAAGGCATAGTTTTCCCTGCTGGCTCTTTGGGCGGGGGACCCATCTCCAGCCGTATGGCCATTTTTGTGCCTGGCGCGGCGCCAAGTGGGAAAGGGTGGTGTCGAGGCTGAAGGCAGCAGGAAAGCCTGCAGCCCCCAGGTCTGTGGGGCCAAGCAAGCGGTTCCCAAAGAGCTTTAGAACAAGGCATAGTTTTCCCTGCTGGCTCTTTGGGCGGGGGACCCATCTCCAGCCGTATGGCCATTTTTGTGCCTGGCGCGGTGCGTAGTGGGAAAGGGTGGTTTTGAGGCTGAAGGCAGCAGGAAAGCCTGCAGCCCCCAGGTCTGTGGGGCTACGCAAGCGGTTCCCAAAGAGCTTTAGAACAAGGCATAGTTTTCCCTGCTGGCTCTTTGGGCGGGGGACCCATCTCCAGCCATAGGCCATTTTTGTGCCTGGCGCGACGCCAAGTGGGAAAGGGTGGCTTTGAGGCTGAAGGCAGCAGGAAAGCCTGCAGCCCCCAGGTCTGTGGGGCTACGCAAGCGGTTCCCAAAGAGCTTTAGAACAAGGCATAGTTTTCCCTGCTGGCTCTTTGGGCGGGGGACCCATCTCCAGTCGTATGGCCATTTTTATGCCTGGCGAAGCACCAAGTGGGAAAGGGTGGCTTTGAGGCTGAAGGCAGCAGGAAAGCCCGCAGCCCCCAGGTCTGTGGGGCTACGCAAGCGGTTCCCAAAGAGCTTTAGAACAAGGCATAGTTTTCCCTGCTGGCTCTTTGGGCGGGAGACCCATATCCAGCCATAGGCCATTTTTGTGCCTGGCGCGACGCCAAGTGGGAAAGGGTATTGTCGAGGCTGAAGGCAGCAGGAAAGCCTGCAGCCCCCAGGTCTGTGGGGCTACGCAAGTGGTTCCCAAAGAGCTTTAGAACAAGGCATAGTTTTCCCTGCTGGCTCTTTGGGCGGGGGACCCATCTCCAGTCATATGGCTATTTTTATGCCTGGCGTGGTGCGAGGTGGGAAAGGGTGGTTTTGAGGCTGAAGGCAGCAGGAAAGCCCGCAGCCCCCAGGTCTGTGGGGCTACGCAAGCGGTTCCCAAAGAGCTTTAGAACAAGGCATAGTTTTCCCTGCTGGCTCTTTGGGCGGGGGACCCATCTCCAACCATATGGCCATTTTTGTGCCTGGCGCGGCGCCAAGTGGGAAAGGGTGGCTTCGAGGCTGAAGGCAGCAGGAAAGCCCGCAGCCCCCAGGTCTGTGGGGCTACGCAAGCGGTTCCCAAAGAGCTTTAGAACAAGGCATAGTTTTCCCTGCTGGCTCTTTGGGCGGGGGACCCATCTCCAGCCGTATGGCCATTTTTGAGCCTGGCGCGGCGCCAGGTGGGAAAGGGTGGCTTTGAGGCTGAAGGCAGCAGCAAAGCCTGCAGCCCCCAGGTCTGTGGGGCTACGCAAGCGGTTCCCAAAGAGCTTTAGAACAAGGCATAGTTTTCCCTGCTGGCTCTTAGGGCGGGGGACCCATCTCCAGCCATAGGCCATTTTTGTGCCTGGCGTGAAGCCAAGTGGGAAAGGGTGGCTTTGAGGCTGAAGGCAGCAGGAAAGCCTGCAGCCCCCAGGTCTGTGCGGCTACGCAACCGGTTCCCAAAGAGCTTTAGAACAAGGCATAGTTTTCCCTGCTGGCTCTTTGGGTGGGGGACCCATCTCCAGCCGTCTAGCTATTTTTGTGCCTGGCGCGTTGCGTAGTGGCAATGGGTCGTTTTGAGGCTGAAGGCAGCAGGAAAGCTTGCAGCCCCCAGGTCTGTGGGGCTACGCAAGCGTTTCCCAAAGAGCTTTAGAACAAGGCATAGTTTTCCCTGCTGGCTCTTTGGGCGGGGGAACCATCTCCAGCCGTATGGCCATTTTTGTGCCTGGCGCGGTGCGTAGTGGGAAAGGGTGGTTTTGAGGCTGAAGGCAGCAGGAAAGCCCGCAGGCCCAGGTCTGTGGGGCTACGCAAGCGGTTCCCAAAGAGCTTTAGAACAAGGCATAGTTTTCCCTGCTGGCTCTTTGGGCGGGGGACCCATCTCCAGCCGTATGGCCATTTTTGTGCATGGCCCGGCGCCAAGTGGGAAAGGGTGGTGTCGAGGCTGAAGGCAGCAGCAAAGCCTGCAGCCCCCAGGTCTGTGGGGCCAAGGAAGCGGTTCCCAAAGAGCTTTAGAACAAGGCATAGTTTTCCCTGATGGCTCTTTGGACATGGGACCCATCTCCAGCCATAGGCCATTTTTGTGCCTGATAGGGCGCGAAGTGGGAAAGGGTGGCTTTGAGGCTGAAGGCAGCAGCAAAGCCTGCAGCCCCCAGGTCTGTGCGGCTACGCAAGCGGTTCCCAAAGAGCTTTAGAACAAGGCATAGTTTTCCCTCCTGGCTCTTTGGGCGGGGGACCCATCTCCAGCCGTATGGCCATTTTTGTGCCTGGCGCGGCGCCAAGTGGGAAAGGGTGGCTTTGAGGCTGAAGGCAGCAGGAAAGCCTGCAGCCCCCAGGTCTGTGGGGCTACGCAAGCGGTTCCCAAAGAGCTTTAGAACAAGGCATAGTTTTCCCTGATGGCTCTTTGGGCATGGGACCCATCTCCAGCCGTATGGCCATTTTTGTGCCTGGCGCGGCGCCAAGTGGGAAAGGGTGGCTTTGAGGCTGAAGGCAGCAGCAAAGCCTGCAGCCCCAGGTCTGTGGGGCTACGCAAGCGGTTCCCAAAGAGCTTTAGAACAAGGCATAGTTTTCCTTGCTGGCTCTTTGGGCATGGGACCCATCTCCAGCCGTATGGCCATTTTTGTGCCTGGCCAGGCGCCAAGTGGGAAAGGGTGTTTTTGAGGCTGAAGGCAGCAGGAAAGCCCGCAGCCCCCAGGTCTGTGGGGCTACGCAAGCGGTTCCCAAAGAGGTTTAGAACAAGGCATAGTTTTCCCTGCTGGCTCTTTGGGCGGGGGACCCATCTCCAGCCGTATGGCCATTTTTGTGCCTGGTGCAGCGCCAAGTGGGAAAGGGTGGCTTTGAGGCTGAAGGCAGCAGGAGAGCCTGCAGCCCCCATGTCTGTGGGGCTACGCAAGCGGTTCCCAAAGAGCTTTAGAACAAGGCATAGTTTTCCCTGCTGGCTCTTTGGGCGGGGGACCCATCTCCAGCCGTATGGCCATTTTTGTGCCTGGCGCGGCGCCAAGTGGGAAAGGGTGGTTTTGAGGCTGAAGGCAGCAGCAAAGCCTGCAGCCCCCAGGTCTGTGGGGCTACGCAAGCGGTTCCCAAAGAGCTTTAGAACAAGGCATAGTTTTCCCTGCTGGCTCTTTGGGCGGGGGACCCATCTGCAGCCGTATGGCCATTTTTGTGCCTGGCGCGGCGCCAAGTGGGAAAGGGTGGTTTTGAGGCTGAAGGCAGCAGCAAAGCCCGCAGCCCCCAGGTCTGTGGGGCTACGCAAGCAGTTGCCAAAGAGCTTTAGAACAAGGCATAGTTTTCCTTGCTGGCTCTTTGGGCATGGGACACATCTACAGCCATAGGCCATTTTTGTGCCTGATAGGGCGCCAAGTGGGAAAGGGTGGCTTTGAGGCTGAAGGCAGCAGGAAAGCCTGCAGCCCCCAGGTCTGTGGGGCTACGCAAGCGGTTCCCAAAGAGCTTTAGAACAAGGCATAGTTTTCCCTGCTGGCTCTTTGGGCGGGGGACCCATCTCCAGCCGTATGGCCATTTTTGTGCCTGGCGCGGAGCCAAGTGGGAAAGGGTGGTGTCGAGGCTGAAGGCAGCAGGAAAGCCTGCAGCCCCCAGGTCTGTGGGGCTACGCAAGCGGTTCCCAAAGAGCTTTAGAACAAGGCATAGTTTTCCCTGCTGGGTCTTTGGGCGGGGGACCCATCTCCAGCCGTATGGCCATTTTTGTGCCTGGCCCGGCGCCAAGCGGGAATGGGTGGCTTTGAGGCTGAAGGCAGCAGGAAAGCCCGCAGCCCCCAGGTCTGTGCGGCTACGCAAGCGGTTCCCAAAGAGCTTTAGAACAAGGCATAGTTTTCCCTGCTGGCTCTTTGGACGGGGGACCCATCTCCAGCCGTATGGCCATTTTTGAGCCTGGCGCGGCGCCAAGTGGGAAAGGGTGGCTTTGAGGCTGAAGGCAGCAGGAAAGCCTGCAGCCCCCAGGTCTGTGGGGCCACGCAAGCGGTTCCCAAAGAGCTTTAGAACAAGGCCTAGTTTTCCCTGCTGGCTCTTTGGGCGGGGGACCCATCTCCAGCCGTATGGCCATTTTTGTGCCTGGCGCGGCGCCAAGTGGGAAAGGGTGGTTTTGAGGCTGAAGGCAGCAGCAAAGCCTGCAGCCCCCAGGTCTGTGGGGCTACGCAAGCTGTTCCCAAAGAGCTTTAGAACAAGGCATAGTTTTCCTTGCTGGCTCTTTGGGCATGGGACCCATCTCCAGCCATAGGCCATTTTTGTGCCTGATGCGGCGCCAAGTGGGAAAGGGTGGTGTCGAGGCTGAAGGCAGCAGCAAAGCCTGCAGCCCCCAGGTCTGTGGGGCCAAGCAAGCGGTTCCCAAAGAGCTTTAGAACAAGGCATAGTTTTCCCTGATGGCTCTTTGGGCATGGGACCCATCTCCAGCCATGGGCCATTTTTGTGCCTGATGCGGCGCCAAGTGGGAAAGGGTGGCTTTGAGGCTGAAGGCAGCAGCAAAGCCCGCAGGCCCAGGTCTGTGGGGCTACGCAAGCGGTTCCCAAAGAGCTTTAGAACAAGGCATAGTTTTCCCTGATGGCTCTTTGGGCGGGGGACCCATCTCCAGCCATAGGCCATTTTTGTGCCTGGCGCGGCGCCAAGTGGGAAAGGGTGCTGTCGAGGCTGAAGGCAGCAGCAAAGCCTGCAGCCCCCAGGTCTGTGGGGCCAAGCAAGCGGTTCCCAAAGAGCTTTAGAACAAGGCATAATTTTCCCTGCTGGCTCCTTGGGCGGGGGACCCATCTCCAGACATATGGCCTTTTTTGAGCCTGGCGCGGCGCCAAGTGGGAAAGGGTGGTGTCGAGTCTGAAGGCAGCAGGAAAGCCTGCAGCCCCCAGGTCTGTGGGGCTACGCAAGCGGTTCCCAAAGAGCTTTAGAACAAGGCATAGTTTTCCCTGATGGCTCTTTGGGCATGGGACCCATCTCCAGCCACAGGCCATTTTTGTACCTGGCACGGTGCCGATTGGGAAAGGGTGGTGTCGAGGCTGAAGGCAGCAGCAAAGCCTGCAGCCCCCAGGTCTGTGGGGCTACGCAAGCGGTTCCCAAAGAGCTTTAGAACAAGGCATAGTTTTCCCTGCTGGCTCTTTGGGCGGGGGACCCATCTCCAGCCGTATGGCCATTTTTGTGCCTGGCCCGGCGCCAAGCGGGAAAGGGTGGCTTTGAGGCTGAAGGCAGCAGCAAAGCCTGCAGCCCCCAGGTCTGTGGGGCTACGCAAGCGGTTCCCAAAGAGCTTTAGAACAAGGCATAGTTTTCCCTGCTGGCTCTTTGGGCATGGGACCCATCTCCAGCCTTATGGCCATTTTTGTGCCTGGCGCGGCGCCAAGTGGGAAAGTGTGGTGTCGAGGCTGAAGGCAGCAGGAGAGCCTGCAGCCCCCAGGTCTGTGGGGCTATGCAAGCGGTTCCCAAAGAGCTTTAGAACAAGGCATAGTTTTCCCTGCTGGCTCTTTGGGCGGGGGACCCATCTCCAGCCGTATGGCCATTTTTGTGCCTGATGCGGCGCCAAGTGGGAAAGGGTGGTTTTGAGGCTGAAGGCAGCAGGAAAGCCCACAGCCCCCAGGTCTGTGGGGCTACGCAAGCGGTTCCCAAAGAGCTTTAGAACAAGGCATAGTTTTCCCTGATGGCTCTTTGGGCATGGGACCCATCTCCAGCCATAGGCCATTTTTGTGCCTGATAGGGCGCCAAGTGGGAAAGGGTGGCTTTGAGGCTGAAGGCAGCAGCAAAGCCCGCAGCCCCCAGGTCTGTGGGGCTACGCAAGCGGTTCCCAAAGAGCTTTAGAACAAGGCATAGTTTTCCCTGCTGGCTCTTTGGGCGGGGGACCCATCTCCAGCCGTATGGCCATTTTTGAGCCTGGCGCGGCGCCAAGTGGGAAAGGGTGTTGTCGAGTCTGAAGGCAGCAGGAAAGCCTGCAGCCCCCAGGTCTGTGGGGCTACGCAAGCGGTTCCCAAAGAGCTTTAGAACAAGGCATAGTTTTCCCTGCTGGCTCTTTGGGCGGGGGACCCATCTCCAGCCGTATGGCCATTTTTGTGCCTGGCGCGACGCCAAGTGGGAAAGGGTGGCTTTGAGGCTGAATGCAGCAGCAAAGCCCACAGCCCCCAGGTCTGTGGGGCTACGCAAGCGGTTCCCAAAGAGCTTTAGAACAAGGCATAGTTTTCCTTGCTGGCTCTTTGGGCATGGGACCCATCTCCAGCCATAGGCCATTTTTGTGCCTGATGCGGCGCCAAGTGGGAAAGGGTGGTGTCGAGGCTGAAGGCAGCAGCAAAGCCTGCAGCCCCCAGGTCTGTGGGGCTACGCAAGCGGTTCCCAAAGAGCTTTAGAACAAGGCCTAGTTTTCCCTGCTGGCTCTTTGGGCGGGGGACCCATCTCCAGCCGTATGGCCATTTTTGTGCCTAGCGGCGCCAAGTGGGAAAGGGTGGTTTTGAGGCTGAAGGCAGCAGGAAAGCCCGCAGCCCCCAGGTCTGTGGGGCCAAGCAAGCGGTTCCCAAAGAGCTTTAGAACAAGGCATAGTTTTCCCTGCTGGCTCTTTGGGCGGGGGACCCATCTCCAGCCGTATGGCCACTTCTTTGTGCCTGGCCGCGGCGCAAGTGGGAAAGGGTGGTGTCGAGGCTGAAGGCAGCAGGAAAGCCTGCAGCCCCCAGGTCTGTGGGGCTACGCAAGCGGTTCCCAAAGAGCTTTAGAACAAGGCATAGTTTTCCCTGATGGCTCTTTGGGCATGGGACCCATCTCCAGCCACAGGCCATTTTTGTACCTGGCGCGGTGCCAAGTGGGAAAGGGTGGTGTCGAGGCTGAAGGCAGCAGCAAAGCCTGCAGCCCCCAGGTCTGTGGGGCTACGCAAGCGGTTCCCAAAGAGCTTTAGAACAAGGCATAGTTTTCACTGCTGGCTCTTTGGGCGGGGGACCCATCTCCAGCCGTATGGCCATTTTTGTGCGTGGCCCGGCGCCAAGCGGGAAAGGGTGGCTTTGAGGCTGAAGGCAGCAGCAAAGCCTGCAGCCCCCAGGTCTGTGGGGCTACGCAAGCGGTTCCCAAAGAGCTTTAGAACAAGGCATAGTTTTCCCTGCTGGCTCTTTGGGCATGGGACCCATCTCCAGCCGTATGGCCATTTTTGTGCCTGGCGCGGCGCCAAGTGGGAAAGGGTGGTGTCGAGGCTGAAGGCAGCAGGAGAGCCTGCAGCCCCCAGGTCTGTGGGGCTACGCAAGCGGTTCCCAAAGAGCTTTAGAACAAGGCATAGTTTTCCCTGCTGGCTCTTTGGGCGGGGGACCCATCTCCAGCCGTATGGCCATTTTTGTGCCTGGCGCGGTGCGTAGTGGGAAAGGGTGGTTTTGAGGCTGAAGGCAGCAGCAAAGCCCACAGCCCCCAGGTCTGTGGGGCTACGCAAGCAGTTCCCAAAGAGCTTTAGAACAAGGCATAGTTTTCCTTGCTGGCTCTTTGGGCATGGGACACATCTACAGCCATAGGCCATTTTTGTGCCTGATAGGGCGCCAAGTGGGAAAGGGTGGCTTTGAGGCTGAAGGCAGCAGGAAAGCCTGCAGCCCCCAGGTCTGTGGGGCTACGCAAGCGGTTCCCAAAGAGCTTTAGAACAAGGCATAGTTTTCCCTGCTGGCTCTTTGGGCGGGGGACCCATCTCCAGCCGTATGGCCATTTTTGTGCCTGGCGCGGAGCCAAGTGGGAAAGGGTGGTGTCGAGGCTGAAGGCAGCAGGAAAGCCTGCAGCCCCCAGGTCTGTGGGGCTACGCAAGCGGTTCCCAAAGAGCTTTAGAACAAGGCATAGTTTTCCCTGCTGGCTCTTTGGGCGGGGGACCCATCTCCAGCCGTATGGCCATTTTTGTGCCTGGCCCGGCGCCAAGCGGGAATGGGTGGCTTTGAGGCTGAAGGCAGCAGGAAAGCCCGCAGCCCCCAGGTCTGTGCGGCTACGCAAGCGGTTCCCAAAGAGCTTTAGAACAAGGCATAGTTTTCCCTGCTGGCTCTTTGGACGGGGGACCCATCTCCAGCCGTATGGCCATTTTTGAGCCTGGCGCGGCGCCAAGTGGGAAAGGGTGGCTTTGAGGCTGAAGGCAGCAGGAAAGCCTGCAGCCCCCAGGTCTGTGGGGCCACGCAAGCGGTTCCCAAAGAGCTTTAGAACAAGGCATAGTTTTCCCTGATGGCTCTTTGGGCATGGGACCCATCTCCAGCCATGGGCCATTTTTGTGCCTGATGCGGCGCCAAGTGGTAAAGGGTGGTTTTGAGGCTGAAGGCAGCAGGAAAGCCTGCAGCCCCCAGGTCTGTGGGGCTACGCAAGCGGTTCCCAAAGAGCTTTAGAACAAGGCATAGTTTTCCCTGCTGGCTCTTTGGGCATGGGACCCATCTCCAGCCATAGGCCATTTTTGTGCCTGGAGCGACGCCAAGTGGGAAAGGGTGGTGTCGAGGCTGAAGGCAGGAGCCAAGCCTGCAGCCCTAAGGTCTGTGGGGCTACGCAAGCGGTTCCCAAAGAGCTTTAGAACAAGGCATAGTTTTCCCTGCTGGCTCTTCGGACGGGGGACCCATCTCCAGCCATAGGCCATTTTTGTGCCTGATGCGGCGCCAAGTGGGAAAGGGTGGCTTTGAGGCTGAAGGCAGCAGCAAACCCTGCAGCCCCCAGGTCTGTGGGGCTACGCAAGCGGTTCCCAAAGAGCTTTAGAACAAGGCATAGTTTTCCTTGCTGGCTCTTTGGGCATGGGACACATTTCCAGCCATAGGCCATTTTTGTGCCTGATGCGGCACCAAGTGGGAAAGGGTGGCTTTGAGGCTGAAGGCAGCAGCAAAGCCCGCAGGCCCAGGCCTGTGGGGCTACGCAAGCGGTTCCCAAAGAGCTTTAGAACAAGGCATAGTTTTCCCTGCTGGCTCTTTGGGCGGGGGACCCATCTCCAGCCGTATGGCCATTTTTGTGCCTGGCGCGGCGCCAAGTGGGAAAGGGTGGTGTCAAGGCTGAAGGCAGCAGGAAAGCCCGCAGCCCCCAGGTCTGTGGGGCTACGCAAGCGGTTCCCAAAGAGCTTTAGAACAAGGCATAATTTTCCCTGCTGGCTCTTTGGGCGGGGGACCCATCTCCAGCCATAGGCCATTTTTGTGCCTGATGCGGCGCCAAGTGGGAAAGGGTGGCTTTGAGGCTGAAGGCAGCAGCAAAGCCTGCAGCCCCCAGGTCTGTGCGGCTACGCAAGTGGTTCCCAAAGAGCTTTAGAACAAGGCATAGTTTTCCCTGCTGGCTCTTTGGGCGGGGGACCCATCTCCAGCCGTATGGCCATTTTTGTGCCTGGCGCGGCGCCAAGTGGGAAAGGGTGGTGTCGAGGCTGAAGGCAGCAGGAAAGCCTGCAGCCCCCAGGTCTGTGGGGCCAAGCAAGCGGTTCCCAAAGAGCTTTAGAACAAGGCATAGTTTTCCCTGATGGCTCTTTGGGCGGGGGACCCATCTCCAGCCGTATGGCCATTTTTGTGCCTGGCGCGGCGCCAAGTGGGAAAGGGTGGTTTTGAGGCTGAAGGCAGCAGGAAAGCCTGCAGCCCCCAGTTCTGTGGGGCTACGCAAGCGGTTCCCAAAGAGCTTTAGAACAAGGCATAGTTTTCCCTGCTGGCTCTTTGGGCGGGGGACCCATCTCCAGCCATAGGCCATTTTTGTGCCTGGCGCGACGCCAAGTGGGAAAGGGTGGTGTCAAGGCTGAAGGCAGCAGGAAAGCCCGCAGCCCCCAGGTCTGTGGGGCTACGCAAGCGGTTCCCAAAGAGCTTTAGAACAAGGCATAGTTTTCCCTGCTGGCTCTTTGGGCAGGAGACCCATATCCAGCCATAGGCCATTTTTGTGCCTGGCGCGACGCCAAGTGGGAAAGGGTGTTGTCGAGGCTGAAGGCAGCAGGAAAGCCTGCAGCCCCCAGGTCTGTGGGGCTACGCAAGTGGTTCCCAAAGAGCTTTAGAACAAGGCATAGTTTTCCCTGCTGGCTCTTTGGGCGGGGGACCCATCTCCAGTCATATGGCTATTTTTATGCCTGGCGTGGTGCGAGGTGGGAAAGGGTGGTTTTGAGGCTGAAGGCAGCAGGAAAGCCCGCAGCCCCCAGGTCTGTGGGGCTACGCAAGCGGTTCGCAAAGAGCTTTAGAACAAGGCATAGTTTTCCCTGCTGGCTCTTTGGGCGGGGGACCCATCTCCACTCGTATGGCCATTTTTGTGCCTGGCGCGGCGCCAAGTGGGAAAGGGTCGTTTTGAGGCTGAAGGCAGCAGGAAAGCCCGCAGCCCCCAGGTCTGTGGGGCTACGCAAGCGTTTCCCAAAGAGCTTTAGAACAAGGCATAGTTTTCCCTGCTGGCTCTTTTGGCAGGGGAACCATCTCCAGCCGTATGGCCATTTTTGTGCCTGGCGCGGTGCCAAGTGGGAAAGGGTGGCTTTGAGGCTGAAGGCAGCAGCAAAGCCCGCAGGCCCAGGTCTGTGGGGCTACGCAAGCGGTTCCCAAAGAGCTTTAGAACAAGGCATAGTTTTCCCTGCTGGCTCTTTGGGCGGGGGACCCATCTCCAGCCATAGGCCATTTTTGTGCCTGGCGCGGCGCCAAGTGGGAAAGGGTGCTGTCGAGGCTGAAGGCAGCAGCAAAGCCTGCAGCCCCCAGGTCTGTGGGGCCAAGCAAGCGGTTCCCAAAGAGCTTTAGAACAAGGCATAGTTTTCCCTGCTGGCTCCTTGGGCGGGGGACCCATCTCCAGACATATGGCCTTTTTTGAGCCTGGCGCGGCGCCAAGTGGGAAAGGGTGGTGTCGAGTCTGAAGGCAGCAGGAAAGCCTGCAGCCCCCAGGTCTGTGGGGCTACGCAAGCGGTTCCCAAAGAGCTTTAGAACAAGGCATAGTTTTCCCTGATGGCTCTTTGGGCATGGGACCCATCTCCAGCCACAGGCCATTTTTGTACCTGGCACGGTGCCGAGTGGGAAAGGGTGGTGTCGAGGCTGAAGGCAGCAGCAAAGCCTGCAGCCCCCAGGTCTGTGGGGCTACGCAAGCGGTTCCCAAAGAGCTTTAGAACAAGGCATAGTTTTCCCTGCTGGCTCTTTGGGCGGGGGACCCATCTCCAGCCGTATGGCCATTTTTGTGCCTGATGCGGCGCCAAGTGGGAAAGGGTGGCTTTGAGGCTGAATGCAGCAGCAAAGCCCACAGCCCCCAGGTCTGTGGGGCTACGCAAGCGGTTCCCAAAGAGCTTTAGAACAAGGCATAATTTTCCTTGCTGGCTCTTTGGGCATGGGACCCATCTCCAGCCATAGGCCATTTTTGTGCCTGATGCGGCGCCAAGTGGGAAAGGGTGGCTTTGAGGCTGAAGGCAGCAGGAAAGCCTGCAGCCCCCAGGTCTGTGGGGCTACGCAAGCGGTTCCCAAAGAGCTTTAGAACAAGGCATAGTTTTCCCTGCTGGCTCTTTGGGCGGGGGACCCATCTCCAGCCGTATGGCCATTTTTGTGCCTGGCGCGGCGCCAAGTGGGAAAGGGTGGTGTCGAGGCTGAAGGCAGCAGGAAAGCCTGCAGCCCCCAGGTCTGTGGGGCTACGCAAGCGGTTCCCAAAGAGCTTTAGAACAAGGCATAGTTTTCCCTGATGGCTCTTTGGGCATGGGACCCATCTCCAGCCACAGGCCATTTTTGTACCTGGCGCGGTGCCAAGTGGGAAAGGGTGGTGTCGAGGCTGAAGGCAGCAGCAAAGCCTGCAGCCCCCAGGTCTGTGGGGCTACGCAAGCGGTTCCCAAAGAGCTTTAGAACAAGGCATAGTTTTCCCTGCTGGCTCTTTGGGCATGGGACCCATCTCCAGCCGTATGGCCATTTTTGTGCCTGGCCCGGCGCCAAGTGGGAAAAGGTGTCTTTGAGGCTGAAGGCAGCAGCAAAGCCTGCAGCCCCCAGGTCTGTGGGGCCACGCAAGCGGTTCCCAAAGAGCTTTAGAACAAGGCATAGTTTTCCCTGCTGGCTCTTTGGGCGGGGGACCCATCTCCAACCATATGGCCATTTTTGTGCCTGGTGCGGCGCCAAGTGGGAAAGGGTGGCTTCGAGGCTGAAGGCAGCAGGAAAGCCCGCAGCCCCCAGGTCTGTGGGGCTACGCAAGCGGTTCCCAAAGAGCTTTAGAACAAGGCATAGTTTTCCCTGCTGGCTCTTTGGGCGGGGGACCCATCTCCAGCCGTATGGCCATTTTTGAGCCTGGCGCGGCGCCAGGTGGGAAAGGGTGGCTTTGAGGCTGAAGGCAGCAGCAAAGCCTGCAGCCCCCAGGTCTGTGGGGCTACGCAAGCGGTTCCCAAAGAGCTTTAGAACAAGGCATAGTTTTCCCTGCTGGCTCTTAGGGCGGGGTACCCATCTCCAGCCATAGGCCATTTTTGTGCCTGGCGTGAAGCCAAGTGGGAAAGGGTGCTGTCGAGGCTGAAGGCAGCAGGAAAGCCTGCAGCCCCCAGGTCTGTGCGGCTACGCAACCGGTTCCCAAAGAGCTTTAGAACAAGGCATAGTTTTCCCTGCTGGCTCTTTGGGTGGGGGACCCATCTCCAGCCGTCTAGCTATTTTTGTGCCTGGCGCGGTGCGTAGTGGCAAAGGGTCGTTTTGATGCTGAAGGCAGCAGGAAAGCCCGCAGGCCCAGGTCTGTGGGGCTACGCAAGCGGTTCCCAAAGAGCTTTAGAACAAGGCATAGTTTTCCCTGCTGGCTCTTTGGGCGGGGGACCCATCTCCAGCCGTATGGCCATTTTTGTGCCTGGCGCGGCGCCAAGTGGGAAAGGGTGGTGTCGAGGCTGAAGGCAGCAGGAAAGCCCGCAGCCCCCAGGTCTGTGGGGCTACGCAAGCGGTTCCCAAAGAGCTTTAGAACAAGGCATAGTTTTCCCTGCTGGCTCTTTTGGCAGGGGACCCATCTCCAGCCGTATGGCCATTTTTGTGCCTGGCGCGGCGCCAAGTGGGAAAGGGTGGCTTTGAGGCTGAAGGCAGCAGGAAAGCCTGCAGCCCCCAGGTCTGTGGGGCCAAGCAAGCGGTTCCCAAAGAGCTTTAGAACAAGGCATAGTTTTCCCTGATGGCTCTTTGGGTATGGGACCCATCTCCAGCCGTATGGCCATTTTTGTGCCTGGCGCGGCGCCAAGTGGGAAAGGGTGGTGTCAAGGCTGAAGTCAGCAGGAAAGCCCGCAGCCCCAGGTCTGTGGGGCTACGCAAGCGGTTCCCAAAGAGCTTTAGAACAAGGCATAATTTTCCCTGCTGGCTCTTTGGGCGGGGGACCCATCTCCAGCCATAGGCCATTTTTGTGCCTGATGCGGCGCGAAGTGGGAAAGGGTGGCTTTGAGGCTGAAGGCAGCAGCAAAGCCTGCAGCCCCCAGGTCTGTGCGGCTACGCAAGTGGTTCCCAAAGAGCTTTAGAACAAGGCATAGTTTTCCCTGCTGGCTCTTTGGGCGGGGGACCCATCTCCAGCCGTATGGCCATTTTTGTGCCTGGCGCGGCGCCAAGTGGGAAAGGGTGGTGTCGAGGCTGAAGGCAGCAGGAAAGCCTGCAGCCCCCAGGTCTGTGGGGCCAAGCAAGCGGTTCCCAAAGAGCTTTAGAACAAGGCATAGTTTTCCCTGCTGGCTCTTTGGGCGGGGGACCCATCTCCAGCCGTATGGCCATTTTTGTGCCTGGCGCGGTGCGTAGTGGGAAAGGGTGGTTTTGAGGCTGAAGGCAGCAGGAAAGCCTGCAGCCCCCAGGTCTGTGGGGCTACGCAAGCGGTTCCCAAAGAGCTTTAGAACAAGGCATAGTTTTCCCTGCTGGCTCTTTGGGCGGGGGACCCATCTCCAGCCATAGGCCATTTTTGTGCCTGGCGCGACGCCAAGTGGGAAAGGGTGGCTTTGAGGCTGAAGGCAGCAGGAAAGCCTGCAGCCCCCAGGTCTGTGGGGCTACGCAAGCGGTTCCCAAAGAGCTTTAGAACAAGGCATAGTTTTCCCTGCTGGCTCTTTGGGCGGGGGACCCATCTCCAGTCGTATGGCCATTTTTATGCCTGGCGAAGCACCAAGTGGGAAAGGGTGGCTTTGAGGCTGAAGGCAGCAGGAAAGCCCGCAGCCCCCAGGTCTGTGGGGCTACGCAAGCGGTTCCCAAAGAGCTTTAGAACAAGGCATAGTTTTCCCTGCTGGCTCTTTGGGCGGGAGACCCATATCCAGCCATAGGCCATTTTTGTGCCTGGCGCGACGCCAAGTGGGAAAGGGTGTTGTCGAGGCTGAAGGCAGCAGGAAAGCCTGCAGCCCCCAGGTCTGTGGGGCTACGCAAGTGGTTCCCAAAGAGCTTTAGAACAAGGCATAGTTTTCCCTGCTGGCTCTTTGGGCGGGGGACCCATCTCCAGTCATATGGCTATTTTTATGCCTGGCGTGGTGCGAGGTGGGAAAGGGTGGTTTTGAGGCTGAAGGCAGCAGGAAAGCCCGCAGCCCCCAGGTCTGTGGGGCTACGCAAGCGGTTCCCAAAGAGCTTTAGAACAAGGCATAGTTTTCCCTGCTGGCTCTTTGGGCGGGGGACCCATCTCCAACCATATGGCCATTTTTGTGCCTGATGCGGCGCCAAGTGGGAAAGGGTGGCTTTGAGGCTGAAGGCAGCAGGAAAGCCTGCAGCCCCCAGGTCTGTGCGGCTACGCAAGCGGTTCCCAAAGAGCTTTAGAACAAGGCATAGTTTTCCCTGCTGGCTCTTTGGGCGGGGGACCCATCTCCAGCCGTATGGCCATTTTTGTGCCTGGCGCGGCGCCAAGTGGGAAAGGGTGGTGTCGAGGCTGAAGGCAGCAGCAAAGCCTGCAGCCCCCAGGTCTGTGCGGCTACGCAAGCGGTTCCCAAAGAGCTTTAGAACAAGGCATAGTTTTCCCTGATGGCTCCTTGGGCATGGGACCCATCTCCAGCCACAGGCCATTTTTGTACCTGGCGCGGTGCCAAGTGGGAAAGGGTGGTGTCGAGGCTGAAGGCAGCAGCAAAGCCTGCAGCCCCCAGGTCTGTGGGGCTACGCAAGCGGTTCCCAAAGAGCTTTAGAACAAGGCATAGTTTTCCCTGCTGGCTCTTTGGGCATGGGACCCATCTCCAGCCATGGGCCATTTTTGTGCCTGATGCGGCGCCAAGTGGGAAAGGGTGGCTTTGAGGCTGAAGGCAGCAGGAAAGCCTGCAGCCCCCATGTTTGTGGGGCTACGCAAGCGGTTCCCAAAGAGCTTTAGAACAAGGCATAGTTTTCCCTGCTGGCTCTTTGGGCATGGGACCCATCTCCAGCCATAGGCCATTTTTGTGCCTGGAGCGACGCCAAGTGGGAAAGGGTGGTGTCGAGGCTGAAGGCAGGAGCCAAGCCTGCAGCCCTAAGGTCTGTGGGGCTACGCAAGCGGTTCCCAAAGAGCTTTAGAACAAGGCATAGTTTTCCCTGCTGGCTCTTCGGACGGGGGACCCATCTCCAGCCATATGGCCATTTTTGTGCCTAGCGCGACGCCAAGTGGGAAAGGGTGGCTTGGAGGCTGAAGGCAGCAGCAAAGCCTGCAGCCCCCAGGTCTGTGGGGCTACGCAAGCGGTTCCCAAAGAGCTTTAGAACAAGGCATAGTTTTCCTTGCTGGCTCTTTGGGCATGGGACCCATCTCCAGCCATAGGCCATTTTTGTGCCTGATGCGGCGCCAAGTGGGAAAGGGTGGCTTTGAGGCTGAAGGGAGCAGGAAAGCCCGCAGCCCCCAGGTCTGTGGGGCTACGCAAGCGGTTCCCAAAGAGCTTTAGAACAAGGCATAGTTTTCCCTGCTGGCTCTTTGGGCGGGGGAACCATCTCCAGCCGTATGGCCATTTTTGTGCATGGCGCGGCGCCAAGTGGGAAAGGGTGGCTTTGAGGCTGAAGGCAGCAGGAAAGCCCGCAGCCCCCAGGTCTGTGGGGCTACGCAAGCGGTTCCCAAAGAGCTTTAGAACAAGGCATAGTTTTCCCTGCTGGCTCTTTGGGCGGGGGACCCATCTCCAGCCGTATGGCCATTTTTGTGCCTGGCGCGGTGCGTAGTGGGAAAGGGTGGTTTTGAGGCTGAAGGCAGCAGGAAAGCCCGCAGCCCCCAGGTCTGTGGGGCTACGCAAGCGGTTCCCAAAGAGCTTTAGAACAAGGCATAGTTTTCCCTGCTGGCTCTTTGGGCATGGGACCCATCTCCAGCCATAGGCCATTTTTGTGCCTGGAGCGACGCCAAGTGGGAAAGGGTGGTGTCGAGGCTGAAGGCAGGAGCCAAGCCTGCAGCCCTAAGGTCTGTGGGGCTACGCAAGCGGTTCCCAAAGAGCTTTAGAACAAGGCATAGTTTTCCCTGCTGGCTCTTCGGACGGGGGACCCATCTCCAGCCATATGGCCATTTTTGTGCCTAGCGCGACGCCAAGTGGGAAAGGGTGGCTTGGAGGCTGAAGGCAGCAGCAAAGCCTGCAGCCCCCAGGTCTGTGGGGCTACGCAAGCGGTTCCCAAAGAGCTTTAGAACAAGGCATAGTTTTCCTTGCTGGCTCTTTGGGCATGGGACCCATCTCCAGCCATAGGCCATTTTTGTGCCTGATGCGGCGCCAAGTGGGAAAGGGTGGCTTTGAGGCTGAAGGGAGCAGGAAAGCCCGCAGCCCCCAGGTCTGTGGGGCTACGCAAGCGGTTCCCAAAGAGCTTTAGAACAAGGCATAGTTTTCCCTGCTGGCTCTTTGGGCGGGGGACCCATCTCCAGCCGTATGGCCATTTTTGTGCATGGCGCGGCGCCAAGTGGGAAAGGGTGGCTTTGAGGCTGAAGGCAGCAGGAAAGCCCGCAGCCCCCAGGTCTGTGGGGCTACGCAAGCGGTTCCCAAAGAGCTTTAGAACAAGGCATAGTTTTCCCTGCTGGCTCTTTGGGCGGGGGACCCATCTCCAGCCGTATGGCCATTTTTGTGCCTGGCGCGGTGCGTAGTGGGAAAGGGTGGTTTTGAGGCTGAAGGCAGCAGGAAAGCCCGCAGCCCCCAGGTCTGTGGGGCTACGCAAGCGGTTCCCAAAGAGCTTTAGAACAAGGCATAGTTTTCCCTGCTGGCTCTTTGGGCATGGGACCCATCTCCAGCCATAGGCCATTTTTGTGCCTGGCGCGACGCCAAGTGGGAAAGGGTGGCTTTGAGGCTGAAGGCAGCAGGAAAGCCTGCAGCCCCCAGGTCTGTGGGGCTACGCAAGCGGTTCCCAAAGAGCTTTAGAACAAGGCATAGTTTTCCCTGCTGGCTCTTTGGGCGGGGGACCCATCTCCAACCATATGGCCATTTTTGTGCCTGGTGCGGCGCCAAGTGGGAAAGGGTGGCTTCGAGGCTGAAGGCAGCAGGAAAGCCCGCAGCCCCCAGGTCTGTGGGGCTACGCAAGCGGTTCCCAAAGAGCTTTAGAACAAGGCATAGTTTTCCCTGCTGGCTCTTTGGGCGGGGGACCCATCTCCAGCCGTATGGCCATTTTTGAGCCTGGCGCGGCGCCAGGTGGGAAAGGGTGGCTTTGAGGCTGAAGGCAGCAGGAAAGCCCGCAGCCCCCAGGTCTGTGGGGCTACGCAAGCGGTTCCCAAAGAGCTTTAGAACAAGGCATAGTTTTCCCTGATGGCTCTTAGGGCGGGGGACCCATCTCCAGCCATAGGCCATTTTTGTGCCTGGCGTGAAGCCAAGTGGGAAAGGGTGCTGTCGAGGCTGAAGGCAGCAGGAAAGCCTGCAGCCCCCAGGTCTGTGCGGCTACGCAACCGGTTCCCAAAGAGCTTTAGAACAAGGCATAGTTTTCCCTGCTGGCTCTTTGGGTGGGGGACCCATCTCCAGCCGTCTAGCTATTTTTGTGCCTGGCGCGGTGCGTAGTGGCAAAGGGTCGTTTTGAGGCTGAAGGCAGCAGGAAAGCCCGCAGGCCCAGGTCTGTGGGGCTACGCAAGCGGTTCCCAAAGAGCTTTAGAACAAGGCATAGTTTTCCCTGCTGGCTCTTTGGGCGGGGGACCCATCTCCAGCCGTATGGCCATTTTTGTGCCTGGCGCGGCGCCAAGTGGGAAAGGGTGGTGTCGAGGCTGAAGGCAGCAGGAAAGCCCGCAGCCCCCAGGTCTGTGGGGCTACGCAAGCGGTTCCCAAAGAGCTTTAGAACAAGGCATAGTTTTCCCTGCTGGCTCTTTTGGCAGGGGACCCATCTCCAGCCGTATGGCCATTTTTGTGCCTGGCGCGGCGCCAAGTGGGAAAGGGTGGCTTTGAGGCTGAAGGCAGCAGGAAAGCCTGCAGCCCCCAGGTCTGTGGGGCCAAGCAAGCGGTTCCCAAAGAGCTTTAGAACAAGGCATAGTTTTCCCTGATGGCTCTTTGGGTATGGGACCCATCTCCAGCCGTATGGCCATTTTTGTGCCTGGCGCGGCGCCAAGTGGGAAAGGGTGGTGTCAAGGCTGAAGTCAGCAGGAAAGCCCGCAGCCCCAGGTCTGTGGGGCTACGCAAGCGGTTCCCAAAGAGCTTTAGAACAAGGCATAATTTTCCCTGCTGGCTCTTTGGGCGGGGGACCCATCTCCAGCCATAGGCCATTTTTGTGCCTGATGCGGCGCGAAGTGGGAAAGGGTGGCTTTGAGGCTGAAGGCAGCAGCAAAGCCTGCAGCCCCCAGGTCTGTGCGGCTACGCAAGTGGTTCCCAAAGAGCTTTAGAACAAGGCATAGTTTTCCCTGCTGGCTCTTTGGGCGGGGGACCCATCTCCAGCCGTATGGCCATTTTTGTGCCTGGCGCGGCGCCAAGTGGGAAAGGGTGGTGTCGAGGCTGAAGGCAGCAGGAAAGCCTGCAGCCCCCAGGTCTGTGGGGCCAAGCAAGCGGTTCCCAAAGAGCTTTAGAACAAGGCATAGTTTTCCCTGCTGGCTCTTTGGGCGGGGGACCCATCTCCAGCCGTATGGCCATTTTTGTGCCTGGCGCGGTGCGTAGTGGGAAAGGGTGGTTTTGAGGCTGAAGGCAGCAGGAAAGCCTGCAGCCCCCAGGTCTGTGGGGCTACGCAAGCGGTTCCCAAAGAGCTTTAGAACAAGGCATAGTTTTCCCTGCTGGCTCTTTGGGCGGGGGACCCATCTCCAGCCATAGGCCATTTTTGTGCCTGGCGCGACGCCAAGTGGGAAAGGGTGGCTTTGAGGCTGAAGGCAGCAGGAAAGCCTGCAGCCCCCAGGTCTGTGGGGCTACGCAAGCGGTTCCCAAAGAGCTTTAGAACAAGGCATAGTTTTCCCTGCTGGCTCTTTGGGCGGGGGACCCATCTCCAGTCGTATGGCCATTTTTATGCCTGGCGAAGCACCAAGTGGGAAAGGGTGGCTTTGAGGCTGAAGGCAGCAGGAAAGCCCGCAGCCCCCAGGTCTGTGGGGCTACGCAAGCGGTTCCCAAAGAGCTTTAGAACAAGGCATAGTTTTCCCTGCTGGCTCTTTGGGCGGGAGACCCATATCCAGCCATAGGCCATTTTTGTGCCTGGCGCGACGCCAAGTGGGAAAGGGTGTTGTCGAGGCTGAAGGCAGCAGGAAAGCCTGCAGCCCCCAGGTCTGTGGGGCTACGCAAGTGGTTCCCAAAGAGCTTTAGAACAAGGCATAGTTTTCCCAGCTGGCTCTTTGGGCGGGGGACCCATCTCCAGTCATATGGCTATTTTTATGCCTGGCGTGGTGCGAGGTGGGAAAGGGTGGTTTTGAGGCTGAAGGCAGCAGGAAAGCCCGCAGCCCCCAGGTCTGTGGGGCTACGCAAGCGGTTCCCAAAGAGCTTTAGAACAAGGCATAGTTTTCCCTGCTGGCTCTTTGGGCGGGGGACCCATCTCCAACCATATGGCCATTTTTGTGCCTGGCGCGGCGCCAAGTGGGAAAGGGTGGCTTCGAGGCTGAAGGCAGCAGGAAAGCCCGCAGCCCCCAGGTCTGTGGGGCTACGCAAGCGGTTCCCAAAGAGCTTTAGAACAAGGCATAGTTTTCCCTGCTGGCTCTTTGGGCGGGGGACCCATCTCCAGCCGTATGGCCATTTTTGAGCCTGGCGCGGCGCCAGGTGGGAAAGGGTGGCTTTGAGGCTGAAGGCAGCAGCAAAGCCTGCAGCCCCCAGGTCTGTGGGGCTACGCAAGCGGTTCCCAAAGAGCTTTAGAACAAGGCATAGTTTTCCCTGCTGGCTCTTAGGGCGGGGGACCCATCTCCAGCCATAGGCCATTTTTGTGCCTGGCGTGAAGCCAAGTGGGAAAGGGTGCTGTCGAGGCTGAAGGCAGCAGGAAAGCCTGCAGCCCCCAGGTCTGTGCGGCTACGCAACCGGTTCCCAAAGAGCTTTAGAACAAGGCATAGTTTTCCCTGCTGGCTCTTTGGGTGGGGGACCCATCTCCAGCCGTCTAGCTATTTTTGTGCCTGGCGCGTTGCGTAGTGGCAAAGGGTCGTTTTGAGGCTGAAGGCAGCAGGAAAGCCCGCAGCCCCCAGGTCTGTGGGGGCTACGCAAGCGTTTCCCAAAGAGCTTTAGAACAAGGCATAGTTTTCCCTGCTGGCTCTTTGGGCGGGGGAACCATCTCCAGCCGTATGGCCATTTTTGTGCCTGGCGCGGTGCGTAGTGGGAAAGGGTGGTTTTGAGGCTGAAGGCAGCAGGAAAGCCCGCAGGCCCAGGTCTGTGGGGCTACGCAAGCGGTTCCCAAAGAGCTTTAGAACAAGGCATAGTTTTCCCTGCTGGCTCTTTGGGCGGGGGACCCATCTCCAGCCGTATGGCCATTTTTGTGCATGGCCCGGCGCCAAGTGGGAAAGGGTGGTGTCGAGGCTGAAGGCAGCAGCAAAGCCTGCAGCCCCCAGGTCTGTGGGGCCAAGGAAGCGGTTCCCAAAGAGCTTTAGAACAAGGCATAGTTTTCCCTGATGGCTCTTTGGACATGGGACCCATCTCCAGCCATAGGCCATTTTTGTGCCTGATAGGGCGCGAAGTGGGAAAGGGTGGCTTTGAGGCTGAAGGCAGCAGCAAAGCCTGCAGCCCCCAGGTCTGTGCGGCTACGCAAGCGGTTCCCAAAGAGCTTTAGAACAAGGCATAGTTTTCCCTCCTGGCTCTTTGGGCGGGGGACCCATCTCCAGCCGTATGGCCATTTTTGTGCCTGGCGCGGCGCCAAGTGGGAAAGGGTGGCTTTGAGGCTGAAGGCAGCAGGAAAGCCTGCAGCCCCCAGGTCTGTGGGGCTACGCAAGCGGTTCCCAAAGAGCTTTAGAACAAGGCATAGTTTTCCCTGATGGCTCTTTGGGCATGGGACCCATCTCCAGCCGTATGGCCATTTTTGTGCCTGGCGCGGCGCCAAGTGGGAAAGGGTGGCTTTGAGGCTGAAGGCAGCAGCAAAGCCTGCAGCCCCAGGTCTGTGGGGCTACGCAAGCGGTTCCCAAAGAGCTTTAGAACAAGGCATAGTTTTCCTTGCTGGCTCTTTGGGCATGGGACCCATCTCCAGCCGTATGGCCATTTTTGTGCCTGATGCGGCGCCAAGTGGGAAAGGGTGGTTTTGAGGCTGAAGGCAGCAGGAAAGCCCGCAGCCCCCAGGTCTGTGGGGCTACGCAAGCGGTTCCCAAAGAGGTTTAGAACAAGGCATAGTTTTCCCTGCTGGCTCTTTGGGCGGGGGACCCATCTCCAGCCGTATGGCCATTTTTGTGCCTGGTGCAGCGCCAAGTGGGAAAGGGTGGCTTTGAGGCTGAAGGCAGCAGGAGAGCCTGCAGCCCCCAGGTCTGTGGGGCTACGCAAGCGGTTCCCAAAGAGCTTTAGAACAAGGCATAGTTTTCCCTGCTGGCTCTTTGGGCGGGGGACCCATCTCCAGCCGTATGGCCATTTTTGTGCCTGGCGCGGCGCCAAGTGGGAAAGGGTGGTTTTGAGGCTGAAGGCAGCAGCAAAGCCTGCAGCCCCCAGGTCTGTGGGGCTACGCAAGCGGTTCCCAAAGAGCTTTAGAACAAGGCATAGTTTTCCCTGCTGGCTCTTTGGGCGGGGGACCCATCTGCAGCCGTATGGCCATTTTTGTGCCTGGCGCGGCGCCAAGTGGGAAAGGGTGGTTTTGAGGCTGAAGGCAGCAGCAAAGCCCGCAGCCCCCAGGTCTGTGGGGCTACGCAAGCGGTTCCCAAAGAGCTTTAGAACAAGGCATAGTTTTCCCTGCTGGCTCTTTGGGCGGGGGACCCATCTCCAGCCGTATGGCCATTTTTGAGCCTTTCGCGACGCCAAGTGGGAAAGGGTGGTTTTGAGGCTGAAGGCAGCAGCAAAGCCCGCAGCCCCCAGGTCTGTGGGGCCAAGCAAGCGGTTCCCAAAGAGCTTTAGAACAAGGCATAGTTTTCCTTGCTGGCTCTTTGGGCATGGGACCCATCTCCAGCCATAGGCCATTTTTGTGCCTGATGCGGCGCCAAGTGGGAAAGGGTGGCTTTGAGGCTGAAGGCAGCAGCAAAGCCTGCAGCCCCCAGGTCTGTGGGGCTACGCAAGCGGTTCCCAAAGAGCTTTAGAACAAGGCATAGTTTTCCCTGCTGGCTCTTTGGGCAGGGGAACCATCTCCAGCCGTATGGCCATTTTTGTGCCTGGCGCGGTGCGTAGTGGGAAAGGGTGGTTTTGAGGCTGAAGGCAGCAGGAAAGCCCGCAGGCCCAGGTCTGTGGGGCTACGCAAGCGGTTCCCAAAGAGCTTTAGAACAAGGCATAGTTTTCCCTGCTGGCTCTTTGGGCGGGGGACCCATCTCCAGCCGTATGGCCATTTTTGTGCCTGGCCCGGCGCCAAGTGGGAAAGGGTGGTGTCGAGGCTGAAGGCAGCAGCAAAGCCTGCAGCCCCCAGGTCTGTGGGGCCAAGCAAGCGGTTCCCAAAGAGCTTTAGAACAAGGCATAGTTTTCCCTGCTGGCTCTTTGGGCATGGGACCCATCTCCAGCCGTATGGCCATTTTTGTGCCTGGCGCGGCGCCAAGTGGGAAAGGGTGGCTTTGAGGCTGAAGGCAGCAGCAAAGCCTGCAGCCCCAGGTCTGTGGGGCTACGCAAGCGGTTCCCAAAGAGCTTTAGAACAAGGCATAGTTTTCCTTGCTGGCTCTTTGGGCATGGGACCCATCTCCAGCCATAGGCCATTTTTGTGCCTGATGCGGCGCCAAGTGGGAAAGGGTGGCTTTGAGGCTGAAGGCAGCAGCAAAGCCTGCAGCCCCCAGGTCTGTGGGGCTACGCAAGCGGTTCCCAAAGAGCTTTAGAACAAGGCATAGTTTTCCCTGCTGGCTCTTTGGGCGGGGGACCCATCTCCAGCCGTATGGCCATTTTTGTGCCTGGCCAGGCGCCAAGTGGGAAAGGGTGTTTTTGAGGCTGAAGGCAGCAGCAAAGCCCGCAGCCCCCAGGTCTGTGGGGCTACGCAAGCGGTTCCCAAAGAGCTTTAGAACAAGGCATAGTTTTCCCTGCTGGCTCTTTGGGCGGGGGACCCATCTCCAGCCGTATGGCCATTTTTGTGCCTGGCGCGGCGCCAAGTGGGAAAGGGTGGCTTTGAGGCTGAAGGCAGCAGCAAAGCCCGCAGCCCCCAGGTCTGTGGGGCTACGCAAGCGGTTCCCAAAGAGCTTTAGAACAAGGCATAGTTTTCCCTGCTGGCTCTTTGGGCGGGGGACCCATCTCCAGCCGTATGGCCATTTTTGTGCCTGGCCAGGCGCCAAGTGGGAAAGGGTGGTGTCGAGGCTGAAGGCAGGAGCAAAACCTGCAGCCCCCAGGTCTGTGGGGCTACGCAAGCGGTTCCCAAAGAGCTTTAGAACAAGGCATAGTTTTCCCTGCTGGCTCTTTGGGCGGGGGACCCATCTCCAGCCGTATGGCCATTTTTGAGCCTGGCGTGGCGCCAAGTGGGAAAGGGTGGCTTTGAGGCTGAAGGCAGCAGCAAAGCCCGCAGCCCCCAGGTCTGTGGGGCTACGCAAGCGGTTCCCAAAGAGCTTTAGAACAAGGCATAGTTTTCCCTGCTGGCTCTTTGGGCGGGGGACCCATGTCCAGCCGTATGGCCATTTTTGTGCCTGGCGCAGCGCCAAGTGGGAAAGGGTGGCTTTGAGGCTGAAGGCAACAGCAAAGCCTGCAGCCCCAGGTCTGTGGGGCTACGCAAGCGGTTCCCAAAGAGCTTTAGAACAAGGCATAGTTTTCCCTGCTGGCTCTTTGGGCGGGGGACCCATCTCCAGCCGTATGGCCATTTTTGTGCCTGGCGCGGCGCCAAGTGGGAAAGGGTGGTTTTGAGGCTGAAGGCAGCAGCAAAGCCTGCAGCCCCCAGGTCTGTGGGGCTACGCAAGCGGTTCCCAAAGAGCTTTAGAACAAGGCATAGTTTTCCCTGCCGGCTCTTTGGGCGGGGGACCCATCTCCAGCCATAGGCCATTTTTATGCCTGGGGCGGCGCCAAGTGGGAAAGGGTGGTGTCGAAGCTGAAGGCAGCAGGAAAGCCCGCAGCCCCCAGGTCTGTGGGGCTATGCAAGTGGTTCCAAAAGAGCTTTAGAACAAGGCATAGTTTTCCCTGCTTGTTCTTTGGGCGGGGGACCCATCTGCAGCCGTATGGCCATTTTTGATCCTGGCGCGGCGCCAAGTGGGAAAGGGTGGTGTCGAGTCTGAAGGCAGCAGGAAAGCCCGCAGCCCCCAGGTCTGTGGGGCTACGCAAGCGGTTCCCAAAGAGCTTTAGAACAAGGCATAGTTTTCCCTGCTGGCTCTTTGGGCGGGGGACCCATGTCCAGCCATAGGCCATTTCTGTGCCTGATAGGGCGCCAAGTGGGAAAGGGTGGCTTTGAGGCTGAAGACAGCAGGAAAGCCTGCAGCCCCCAGGTCTGTGGGGCTATGCAAGCGGTTCCCAAAGAGCTTTAGAACAAGGCATAGTTTTCCCTGCTGGCTCTTTGGGCGGGGGACCCATCTCCAGCCGTATGGCCATTTTTGTGCCTGGCGCGGCGCCAAGTGGGAAAGGGTGGTGTCGAGGCTGAAGGCAGCAGCAAAGCCCGCAGCCCCTAGGTCTGTGGGGCCAAGCAAGCGGTTCGCAAAGAGCTTTAGAACAAGGCATAGTTTTCCCTGCTGGCTCTTTGGGCATGGGACCCATCTCCAGCCATAGGCCATTTTTGTGCCTGGCGCGACGCCCAGTGGGAAAGGGTGGCTTGGAGGCTGAAGGCAGCAGGAAAGCCTGCAGCCCCCAGGTCTGTGGGGCTACGCAAGCGGTTCCCAAAGAGCTTTAGAACAAGGCATAGTTCTCCTTGCTGGCTCTTAGGGCATGGGACCCATCTCCAGCCATAGGCCATTTTTGTGCCTGATGCGGCGCCAAGTGGGAAAGGGTGGCTTTGAGGCTGAAGGCAGCAGGAAAGCCCGCAGCCCCCAGGTCTGTGGGGCTACGCAAGCGGTTCCCAAAGAGCTTTAGAACAAGGCATAATTTTCCCTGCTGTCTCTCTGGGCGGGGGACCCATCTGCAGCCGTATGGCCATTTTTGTGCCTGGCGCGGCGCCAAGTGGGAAAGGGTGCTGTCAAGGCTGAAGGCAGCAGCAAAGCCTGCAGCCCCCAGGTCTGTGCGGCTACGCAAGCGGTTCCCAAAGAGCTTTAGAACAAGGCATAGTTTTCCCTGCTGGCTCTTTGGGCGAGGGACACATCTCCAGCCGTATGGCCATTTTTGTGCGTGGCCAGGGGCCAAGTGGGAAAGGGTGGTGTCGAGGCTGAAGGCAGCAGGAAGGCCCACAGCCCCCAGGTCTGTGGGGCTATGCAAGCGGTTCCCAAAGAGCTTTAGAAGAAGGCATAGTTTTCCCTGCTGGCTCTTTGGGCATGGGAACCATCTCCAGCCATAGACCATTTTTGTGCCTACCGCGGCGCCAAGTGGGAAAGGGTGGTGTCGAGGCTGAAGGCAGCAGCAAAGCCTGCAGCCCCCAGGTCTGTGGGGCTACGCAAGCGGTTCCCAAAGAGCTTTAGAACAAGGCATGGTTTTCCTTGCTGGGTCTTTGGGCATGGGACCCATCTCCAGCCATAGGCCATTTTTGTGCCTGATGCGGCGCCAAGTGGGAAAGGGTCGTTTTGAGGCTGAAGGCAGCAGCAAAGCCTGCAGCCCCCAGGTCTGTGGGGCTATGGAAGCGGTTCCCAAAGTGCTTTAGAACAAGGCCAGGATTTCCCTGCTGGCTCTTTGGGCGGGGGACCCATCTCCAGCCGTATGGCCATTTTTGTGCCTGGCGCGGCGCCAAGTGGGAAAGGGTGGCTTTGAGGCTGAAGGCAGCAGGAAAGCCCGCAGCCCCCAGGTCTGTGGGGCTACGCAAGCGGTTCCCAAAGAGCTTTAGAACAAGGCATAGTTTTCCCTGCTGGCTCTTTGGGCGGGGGACCCATCTCCAGCCATATGGCCATTTTTGTGCCTGGCGCAGCGCCAAGTGGGAAAGGGTGCTGTCGAGGCTGAAGGCAGCAGCAAAGCCTGCAGCCCCCAGGTCTGTGGGGCTACGCAAGCGGTTCCCAAAGAGCTTTAGAACAAGGCATAGTTTTCCCTGCTGGCTCTTTGGGCGGGGGACCCATCTCCAGCCGTATGGCCATTTTTGTGCCTGATGCGGCGCCAAGTGGGAAAGGGTGGCTTTGAGGCTGAAGGCAGCAGGAAAGCCCGCAGCCCCCAGGTCTGTGGGGCTACGCAAGCGGTTCCCAAAGAGCTTTAGAACAAGGCATAGTTTTCCCTGCTGGCTCTTTGGGCGGGGGACCCATCTCCATCCGTATGGCCATTTTTGAGCCTGGCGCGGCGCCAAGTGGGAAAGGGTGGTTTTGAGGATGAAGGCAGCAGCAAAGCCTGCAGCCCCCAGGTCTGTGGGGCTATGCAAGCGGTTCCCAAAGAGCTTTAGAACAAGGCATAGTTTTCCCTGCTGGCTCTTTGGGCGGGGGACCCATCTCCAGGCGTATGGCCATTTTTGTGCCTGGCGCGGCGCCAAGTGGGAAAGGGTGGTTTTGAGGCTGAAGGCAGCAGCAAAGCCCGCAGCCCCCAGGTCTGTGGGGCCAAGCAAGCGGTTCCCAAAGAGCTTTAGAACAAGGCATAGTTTTCCTTGCTGGCTCTTTGGGCATGGGACCCATCTCCAGCCATAGGCCATTTTTGTGCCTGATGCGGCGCCAAGTGGGAAAGGGTGGCTTTGAGGCTGAAGGCAGCAGCAAAGCCTGCAGTCCCCAGGTCTGTGGGGCTACGCAAGCGGTTCCCAAAGAGCTTTAGAACAAGGCATAGTTTTCCCTGCTGGCTCTTTGGGCGGGGGACCCATCTCCAGCCATATGGCCATTTTTGTGCCTGGCGCGGCGCCAAGTGGGAAAGGGTGGCTTTGAGGCTGAAGGCAGCAGCAAAGCCCGCAGCCCCCAGGTCTGTGGGGCTACGCAAGCGGTTCCCAAAGAGCTTTAGAACAAGGCATATTTTTCCCTGCTGGCTCTTTGGGCGGGGGACCCATCTCCAGCCGTATGGCCATTTTTGTGCCTGGCCAGGCGCCAAGTGGGAAAGGGTGTTTTTGAGGCTGAAGGCAGCAGGAAAGCCCGCAGCCACCAGGTCTGTGGGGCTACGCAAGCGGTTCCCAAAGAGCTTTAGAACAAGGCATAGTTTTCCCTGCTGGCTCTTTGGGCGGGGGACCCATCTCCAGCCGTATGGCCATTTTTGTGCCTGGCGCAGCGCCAAGTGGGAAAGGGTGGCTTTGAGGCTGAAGGCAGCAGCAAAGCCTGCAGCCCCAGGTCTGTGGGGCTACGCAAGCGGTTCCCAAAGAGCTTTAGAACAAGGCATAGTTTTCCCTGCTGGCTCTTTGGGCGGGGGACCCATCTCCAGCCGTATGGCCATTTTTGAGCCTGGCGCGGCGCCAAGTGGGAAAGGGTGGTTTTGAAGATGAAGGCAGCAGCAAAGCCCGCAGCCCCCAGGTCTGTGGGGCCAAGCAAGCGGTTCCCAAAGAGCTTTAGAACAAGGCATAGTTTTCCTTGCTGGCTCTTTGGGCATGGGACCCATCTCCAGCCATAGGCCATTTTTGTGCCTGATGCGGCGCCAAGTGGGAAAGGGTGGCTTTGAGGCTGAAGGCAGCAGCAAAGCCTGCAGCCCCCAGGTCTGTGGGGCTACGCAAGCGGTTCCCAAAGAGCTTTAGAACAAGGCATAGTTTTCCCTGCTGGCTCTTTGGGCGGGGGACCCATCTCCAGCCATATGGCCATTTTTGGGCCTGGCGCGGCGCCAAGTGGGAAAGGGTGGCTTTGAGGCTGAAGGCAGCAGCAAAGCCCGCAGCCCCCAGGTCTGTGGGGCTACGCAAGCGGTTCCCAAAGAGCTTTAGAACAAGGCATAGTTTTCCCTGCTGGCTCTTTGGGCGGGGGACCCATCTCCAGCCGTATGGCCATTTTTGTGCCTGGCGCAGCGCCAAGTGGGAAAGGGTGGCTTTGAGGCTGAAGGCAGCAGCAAAGCCTGCAGCCCCAGGTCTGTGGGGCTACGCAAGCGGTTCCCAAAGAGCTTTAGAACAAGGCCTAGTTTTCCCTGCTGGCTCTTTGGGCGGGGGACCCATCTCCAGCCGTATGGCCATTTTTGTGCCTGGCGCGGCGCCAAGTGGGAAAGGGTGGTTTTGAGGCTGAAGGCAGCAGCAAAGCCTGCAGCCCCCAGGTCTGTGGGGCTACGCAAGCGGTTCCCAAAGAGCTTTAGAACAAGGCATAGTTTTCCTTGCTGGCTCTTTGGGCATGGGACCCATCTCCAGCCATAGGCCATTTTTGTGCCTGATGCGGCGCCAAGTGGGAAAGGGTGGCTTTGAGGCTGAAGGCAGCAGCAAAGCCTGCAGTCCCCAGGTCTGTGGGGCTACGCAAGCGGTTCCCAAAGAGCTTTAGAACAAGGCATAGTTTTCCCTGCTGGCTCTTTGGGCGGGGGACCCATCTCCAGCCATATGGCCATTTTTGTGCCTGGCGCGGCGCCAAGTGGGAAAGGGTGGCTTTGAGGCTGAAGGCAGCAGCAAAGCCCGCAGCCCCCAGGTCTGTGGGGCTACGCAAGCGGTTCCCAAAGAGCTTTAGAACAAGGCATAGTTTTCCCTGCTGGCTCTTTGGGCGGGGGACCCATCTCCAGCCGTATGGCCATTTTTGTGCCTGGCCAGGCGCCAAGTGGGAAAGGGTGTTTTTGAGGCTGAAGGCAGCAGGAAAGCCCGCAGCCACCAGGTCTGTGGGGCTACGCAAGCGGTTCCCAAAGAGCTTTAGAACAAGGCATAGTTTTCCCTGCTGGCTCTTTGGGCGGGGGACCCATCTCCAGCCGTATGGCCATTTTTGTGCCTGGCGCAGCGCCAAGTGGGAAAGGGTGGCTTTGAGGCTGAAGGCAGCAGCAAAGCCTGCAGCCCCAGGTCTGTGGGGCTACGCAAGCGGTTCCCAAAGAGCTTTAGAACAAGGCATAGTTTTCCCTGCTGGCTCTTTGGGCGGGGGACCCATCTCCAGCCGTATGGCCATTTTTGAGCCTGGCGCGGCGCCAAGTGGGAAAGGGTGGTTTTGAAGATGAAGGCAGCAGCAAAGCCCGCAGCCCCCAGGTCTGTGGGGCTACGCAAGCGGTTCCCAAAGAGCTTTAGAACAAGGCATAGTTTTCCTTGCTGGCTCTTTGGGCATGGGACCCATCTCCAGCCATAGGCCATTTTTGTGCCTGATGCGGCGCCAAGTGGGAAAGGGTGGCTTTGAGGCTGAAGGCAGCAGCAAAGCCTGCAGCCCCCAGGTCTGTGGGGCTACGCAAGCGGTTCCCAAAGAGCTTTAGAACAAGGCATAGTTTTCCCTGCTGGCTCTTTGGGCGGGGGACCCATCTCCAGCCATATGGCCATTTTTGGGCCTGGCGCGGCGCCAAGTGGGAAAGGGTGGCTTTGAGGCTGAAGGCAGCAGCAAAGCCCGCAGCCCCCAGGTCTGTGGGGCTACGCAAGCGGTTCCCAAAGAGCTTTAGAACAAGGCATAGTTTTCCCTGCTGGCTCTTTGGGCGGGGGACCCATCTCCAGCCGTATGGCCATTTTTGTGCCTGGCGCAGCGCCAAGTGGGAAAGGGTGGCTTTGAGGCTGAAGGCAGCAGCAAAGCCTGCAGCCCCAGGTCTGTGGGGCTACGCAAGCGGTTCCCAAAGAGCTTTAGAACAAGGCCTAGTTTTCCCTGCTGGCTCTTTGGGCGGGGGACCCATCTCCAGCCGTATGGCCATTTTTGTGCCTGGCGCGGCGCCAAGTGGGAAAGGGTGGTTTTGAGGCTGAAGGCAGCAGCAAAGCCTGCAGCCCCCAGGTCTGTGGGGCTACGCAAGCGGTTCCCAAAGAGCTTTAGAACAAGGCATATTTTTCCCTGCTGGCTCTTTGGGCGGGGGACCCATCTGCAGCCGTATGGCCATTTTTGGGCCTGGCGCGGCGCCAAGTGGGAAAGGGTGGTTTTGAGGCTGAAGGCAGCAGCAAAGCCCGCAGCCCCCAGGTCTGTGGGGCTACGCAAGCGGTTCCCAAAGAGCTTTAGAACAAGGCATAGTTTTCCCTGCTGGCTCTTTGGGCGGGGGACCCATCTCCAGCCGTATGGCCATTTTTGAGCCTTTCGCGGCGCCAAGTGGGAAAGGGTGGTTTTGAGGCTGAAGGCAGCAGCAAAGCCCGCAGCCCCCAGGTCTGTGGGGCCAAGCAAGCGGTTCCCAAAGAGCTTTAGAACAAGGCATAGTTTTCCTTGCTGGCTCTTTGGGCATGGGACCCATCTCCAGCCATATGGCCATTTTTGTGCCTGGCGCGGCGCCAAGTGGGAAAGGGTGGCTTTGAGGCTGAAGGCAGCAGGAAAGCCTGCAGCCCCCAGGTCTGTGGGGCTACGCAAGCGGTTCCCAAAGAGCTTTAGAACAAGGCAGAGTTTTCCCTGCTGGCTCTTTGGGCGGGGGACCCATCTCCAGCCATATGGCCATTTTTGGGCCTGGCGCGGCGCCAAGTGGGAAAGGGTGGCTTTGAGGCTGAAGGCAGCAGCAAAGCCCGCAGCCCCCAGGTCTGTGGGGCTACGCAAGCGGTTCCCAAAGAGCTTTAGAACAAGGCATAGTTTTCCCTGCTGGCTCTTTGGGCGGGGGACCCATCTCCAGCCGTATGGCCATTTTTGTGCCTGGCCAGGCGCCAAGTGGGAAAGGGTGTTTTTGAGGCTGAAGGCAGCAGGAAAGCCCGCAGCCCCCAGGTCTGTGGGGCTACGCAAGCGGTTCCCAAAGAGCTTTAGAACAAGGCATAGTTTTCCCTGCTGGCTCTTTGGGTGGGGGACCAATCTCCAGCCGTATGGCCATTTTTGTGCCTGGCGCAGCGCCAAGTGGGAAAGGGTGGCTTTGAGGCTGAAGGCAGCAGCAAAGCCTGCAGCCCCAGGTCTGTGGGGCTACGCAAGCGGTTCCCAAAGAGCTTTAGAACAAGGCATAGTTTTCCCTGCTGGCTCTTTGGGCGGGGGACCCATCTCCAGCCGTATGGCCATTTTTGTGCCTGGCGCAGCGCCAAGTGGGAAAGGGTGGCTTTGAGGCTGAAGGCAGCAGCAAAGCCTGCAGCCCCAGGTCTGTGGGGCTACGCAAGCGGTTCCCAAAGAGCTTTAGAACAAGGCATAGTTTTCCCTGCTGGCTCTTTGGGCGGGGGACCCATCTCCAGCCGTATGGCCATTTTTGTGCCTGGCGCGGCGCCAAGTGGGAAAGGGTGGCTTTGAGGCTGAAGGCAGCAGCAAAGCCTGCAGCCCCAGGTCTGTGGGGCCAAGCAAGCGGTTCCCAAAGAGCTTTAGAACAAGGCATAGTTTTCCTTGCTGGCTCTTTGGGCATGGGACCCATCTCCAGCCATATGGCCATTTTTGTGCCTGATGCGGCGCCAAGTGGGAAAGGGTGGCTTTGAGGCTGAAGGCAGCAGCAAAGCCTGCAGCCCCCAGGTCTGTGGGGCTACGCAAGCGGTTCCCAAAGAGCTTTAGAACAAGGCATAGTTTTCCCTGCTGGCTCTTTGGGCGGGGGACCCATCTCCAGCCATATGGCCATTTTTGTGCCTGGCGCGGCGCCAAGTGGGAAAGGGTGGCTTTGAGGCTGAAGGCAGCAGCAAAGCCCGCAGCCCCCAGGTCTGTGGGGCTACGCAAGCGGTTCCCAAAGAGCTTTAGAACAAGGCATAGTTTTCCCTGCTGGCTCTTTGGGCGGGGGACCCATCTCCAGCCGTATGGCCATTTTTGTGCCTGGCGCAGCGCCAAGTGGGAAAGGGTGGCTTTGAGGCTGAAGGCAGCAGCAAAGCCTGCAGCCCCAGGTCTGTGGGGCTACGCAAGCGGTTCCCAAAGAGCTTTAGAACAAGGCATAGTTTTCCCTGCTGGCTCTTTGGGTGGGGGACCCATCTCCAGCCGTATGGCCATTTTTGTGCCTGGCGCAGCGCCAAGTGGGAAAGGGTGGCTTTGAGGCTGAAGGCAGCAGCAAAGCCTGCAGCCCCAGGTCTGTGGGGCTACGCAAGCGGTTCCCAAAGAGCTTTAGAACAAGGCATAGTTTTCCCTGCTGGCTCTTTGGGCGGGGGACCCATCTCCAGCCGTATGGCCATTTTTGTGCCTGGCGCGGCGCCAAGTGGGAAAGGGTGGCTTTGAGGCTGAAGGCAGCAGCAAAGCCTGCAGCCCCCAGGTCTGTGGGGCTACGCAAGCGGTTCCCAAAGAGCTTTAGAACAAGGCATATTTTTCCCTGCTGGCTCTTTGGGCGGGGGACCCATCTGCAGCCGTATGGCCATTTTTGTGCCTGGCGCGGCGCCAAGTGGGAAAGGGTGGTTTTGAGGCTGAAGGCAGCAGCAAAGCCCGCAGCCCCCAGGTCTGTGGGGCTACGCAAGCGGTTCCCAAAGAGCTTTAGAACAAGGCATAGTTTTCCCTGCTGGCTCTTTGGGCGGGGGACCCATCTCCAGCCGTATGGCCATTTTTGAGCCTTTCGCGGCGCCAAGTGGGAAAGGGTGGTTTTGAGGCTGAAGGCAGCAGCAAAGCCCGCAGCCCCCAGGTCTGTGGGGCCAAGCAAGCGGTTCCCAAAGAGCTTTAGAACAAGGCATAGTTTTCCTTGCTGGCTCTTTGGGCATGGGACCCATCTCCAGCCATATGGCCATTTTTGTGCCTGGCGCGGCGCCAAGTGGGAAAGGGTGGCTTTGAGGCTGAAGGCAGCAGCAAAGCCTGCAGCCCCCAGGTCTGTGCGGCTACGCAAGCGGTTCCCAAAGAGCTTTAGAACAAGGCATAGTTTTCCCTGCTGGCTCTTTGGGCGGGGGACCCATCTCCAGCCATATGGCCATTTTTGTGCCTGGCGCGGCGCCAAGTGGGAAAGGGTGGCTTTGAGGCTGAAGGCAGCAGCAAAGCCCGCAGCCCCCAGGTCTGTGGGGCTACGCAAGCGGTTCCCAAAGAGCTTTAGAACAAGGCATAGTTTTCCCTGCTGGCTCTTTGGGCGGGGGACCCATGTCCAGCCGTATGGCCATTTTTGTGCCTGGCGCAGCGCCAAGTGGGAAAGGGTGGCTTTGAGGCTGAAGGCAGCAGCAAAGCCTGCAGCCCCAGGTCTGTGGGGCTACGCAAGCGGTTCCCAAAGAGCTTTAGAACAAGGCATAGTTTTCCCTGCTGACTCTTTGGGTGGGGGACCCATCTCCAGCCGTATGGCCATTTTTGTGCCTGATGCGGCGCCAAGTGGGAAAGGGTGGTTTTGAGGCTGAAGGCAGCAGGAAAGCCCGCAGCCCCCAGGTCTGTGGGGCTACGCAAGCGGTTCCCAAAGAGCTTTAGAACAAGGCATAGTTTTCCCTGCTGGCTCTTTGGGCGGGGGACCCATCTCCAGCCGTAGGCCATTTTTATGCCTGGGGCGGCGCCAAGTGCGAAAGGGTGGCTTTGAGGCTGAAGGCAGCAGGAAAGCCCGCAGCCCCCAGGTCTGTGGGGCTACGCAAGCGGTTCCCAAAGAGCTTTAGAACAAGGCATAGTTTTCCCGGCTTGTTCTTTGGGCGGGGGACCCATCTGCAGCCGTATGGCCATTTTTGGGCCTGGCGCGGCGCCAAGTGGGAAAGGGTGGTGTCGAGTCTGAAGGCAGCAGGAAAGCCCGCAGCCCCCAGGTCTGTGGGGCTACGCAAGCGGTTCCCAAAGAGCTTTAGAACAAGGCATAGTTTTCCCTGCTGGCTCTTTGGGCGGGGGACCCATGTCCAGCCATAGGCCATTTCTGTGCCTGATAGGGCGCCAAGTGGGAAAGGGTGGCTTTGAGGCTGAAGACAGCAGGAAAGCCTGCAGCCCCCAGGTCTGTGGGGCTATGCAAGCGGTTCCCAAAGAGCTTTAGAACAAGGCATAGTTTTCCCTGCTGGCTCTTAGGGCGGGGGACCCATCTCCAGCCATAGGCCATTTTTGTGCCTGGCGCGGCGCCAGGTGGGAAAGGGTGGTGTCGAGTCTGAAGGCAGCAGCAAAGCCTGCAGCCCCCAGGTCTGTGGGGCCAAGCAAGCGGTTCGCAAAGAGCTTTAGAACAAGGCATAGTTTTCCCTGCTGGCTCTTTGGGGGGGACCCATCTCCAGCCATATGGCCATTTTTGTGCCTGGCGCGGCGCCAAGTGGGAAAGGGTGGTGTCGAGGCTGAAGGCAGCAGGAAAGCCCGCAGCCCCCAGGTCTGTGGGGCTACGAAAGCTGTCCCAAAGAGCTTTAGAACAAGGCATAGTTTTCCCTGCTGGCTCCTTGGGCAGGGGACTCATCTCCAGCCATATGGACATTTTTGTGCCTGGCGCGGCGCCAAGTGGGAAAGGGTGGTTTTGAGGCTGAAGGCAGCAGGAAAGCCCGCAGCCCCCAGATCTGTGGGGCTACGCAAGCGGTTCCCAAAGAGCTTTAGAACAAGGCATAGTTTTCCCTAATGGCTCCTTGGGCGTGGGACCCATCTCCAGCCGTATGGCCATTTTTGTGCCTGGCGCGGCGCCCAGAGGGTAAGGGTGGTTTTGATGCTGAAGGCAGTAGGAAAGGCCGCAGCCCCCAGGTCTGTGGGGCTACGCAAGCGGTTCCCAAAGAGCTTTAGAACAAGGCATAGTTTTCCCTGCTGGCTCCTTGGGCGGGGGATCCATGTCCAGACATATGACCATTTTTGTGCCTGGCGCGGCGCCAAGTGGGAAAGGGTGGTTTTGAGGCTGAAGGCAGCAGGAAAGCCCGCAGCCCCCAGGTCTGTGCGGTTACGCAGGCGGTTCCCAAAGACCTTTAGAACAAGGCATAGTTTTCCCTGCTGGCTCCTTGGGCGTGGCACCCATCTCCAGCCATATGGCCATTTTTGTGCCTGGCGCGGTGCCCAGTGGGAAAGGGTGTTTTTGAGGCTGAAGGCAGCAGGAAAGCCTGCAGCCCCCAGGTCTGTGGGGCTACGCAAGCGGTTCCCAAAGAGCTTTAGAACAAGGCATAGTTTTCCCTGCTGGCTCCTTGGGCAGGGGACCCATCTCCAGCCGTATGGCCATTTTTGTGCCTGGCGCTGCACCTAGTGGGAAACGGTGCTGTTGAGGCTGAAGGCAGCAGGAAAGCCCGCAGCCCCCAGGTCTGTGGGGCTACGCAAGCGGTTCACAAAGAGCTTTAGAACAAGGCCTAGTTTTCCCTGCTGGCTCTTTGGGCGGGGGACCCATCTCCAGCCATATGGCCATTTTTGTACCTGGCGCAGCGCCAAGTGGGAAAGGGTGGCTTTGAGGCTGAAGGCAGCAGCAAAGCCTGCAGCCCCCAGGTCTGTGGGGCTACGCAAGCGGTTCCCAAAGAGCTTTAGAACAAGGCATAGTTTTCCCTGCTGGCTCCTTGGGCGGGGGACCCATCTCCAGTCGTATGGCTATTTTTATGCCTGGCGCGGTGCGTAGTGGGAAAGGGTGGTGTCGAGGCTGAAGGCAGCAGGAAAGCCCGCAGCCCCCAGGTCTGTGCGGCTACGCAAGCGGTTCCCAAAGAGCTTTAGAACAAGGCATAGTTTTCCCTGCTGGTTCTTTGGGCGGGGGACCCATCTCCAGTCGTATGGCCATTTTTGTGCCTGATGCGGCGCCAAGTGGGAAAGGGTGGCTTTGAGGCTGAAGGCAGCAGGAAAGCCCACAGCCCCCAGGTCTGTGGGGCTACGCAAGCGGTTCCCAAAGAGCTTTAGAACAAGGCATAGTTTTCCCTGCTGGCTCTTTGGGCGGGGGACCCATCTCCAGCCGTATGGCCATTTTTGTGCGTGGCCAGGGGCCAAGTGGGAAAGGGTGGTGTCGAGGCTGAAGGCAGGAGCAAAACCTGCAGCCCCCAGGTCTGTGGGGCTACGCAAGCGGTTCCCAAAGAGCTTTAGAACAAGGCATAGTTTTCCCTGCTGGCTCTTTGGGCGGGGGACCCATCTCCAGCCGTATGGCCATTTTTGTGCCTGGCCAGGCGCCAAGTGGGAAAGGGTGTTTTTGAGGCTGATGGCAGCAGGAAAGCCCGCAGCCCCCAGGTCTGTGGGGCTACGCAAGCGGTTCCCAAAGAGCTTTAGAACAAGGCATAGTTTTCCCTGCTGGCTCTTTGGGCGGGGGACCCATCTCCAGCCGTATGGCCATTTTTGGGCCTGGCGCGGCGCCAAGTGGGAAAGGGTGGTTTTGAGGCTGAAGGCAGCAGCAAAGCCCGCAGCCCCCAGGTCTGTGGGGCTACGCAAGCGGTTCCCAAAGAGCTTTAGAACAAGGCATAGTTTTCCCTGCTGGCTCTTTGGGCGGGGGACCCATCTCCAGCCGTATGGCCATTTTTGAGCCTTTCGCGGCGCCAAGTGGGAAAGGGTGGTTTTGAGGCTGAAGGCAGCAGCAAAGCCCGCAGCCCCCAGGTCTGTGGGGCCAAGCAAGCGGTTCCCAAAGAGCTTTAGAACAAGGCATAGTTTTCCTTGCTGGCTCTTTGGGCATGGGACCCATCTCCAGCCATATGGCCATTTTTGTGCCTGGCGCGGCGCCAAGTGGGAAAGGGTGGCTTTGAGGCTGAAGGCAGCAGGAAAGCCTGCAGCCCCCAGGTCTGTGGGGCTACGCAAGCGGTTCCCAAAGAGCTTTAGAACAAGGCATAGTTTTCCCTGCTGGCTCTTTGGGCGGGGGACCCATCTCCAGCCATATGGCCATTTTTGTGCCTGGCGCGGCGCCAAGTGGGAAAGGGTGGCTTTGAGGCTGAAGGCAGCAGCAAAGCCCGCAGCCCCCAGGTCTGTGGGGCCAAGCAAGCGGTTCCCAAAGAGCTTTAGAACAAGGCATAGTTTTCCTTGCTGGCTCTTTGGGCATGGGACCCATCTCCAGCCATATGGCCATTTTTGTGCCTGATGCGGCGCCAAGTGGGAAAGGGTGGCTTTGAGGCTGAAGGCAGCAGGAAGGCCCACAGCCCCCAGGTCTGTGCGGCTACGCAAGCGGTTCCCAAAGAGCTTTAGAACAAGGCATAGTTTTCCCTGCTGGCTCTCTGGGCGGGGGACCCATCTCCAGCCATATGGCCATTTTTGTGCCTGGCCAGGCGCCAAGTGGGAAAGGGTGGCTTTGAGGCTGAAGGCAGCAGCAAAGCCCGCAGCCCCCAGGTCTGTGGGGCTACGCAAGCGGTTCCCAAAGAGCTTTAGAACAAGGCATAGTTTTCCCTGCTGGCTCTTTGGGCGGGGGACCCATGTCCAGCCGTATGGCCATTTTTGTGCCTGGCGCAGCGCCAAGTGGGAAAGGGTGGCTTTGAGGCTGAAGGCAGCAGCAAAGCCTGCAGCCCCAGGTCTGTGGGGCTACGCAAGCGGTTCCCAAAGAGCTTTAGAACAAGGCATAGTTTTCCCTGCTGGCTCTTTGGGTGGGGGACCCATCTCCAGCCGTATGGCCATTTTTGTGCCTGATGCGGCGCCAAGTGGGAAAGGGTGGTTTTGAGGCTGAAGGCAGCAGGAAAGCCCGCAGCCCCCAGGTCTGTGGGGCTACGCAAGCGGTTCCCAAAGAGCTTTAGAACAAGGCATAGTTTTCCCTGCTGGCTCTTTGGGCGGGGGACCCATCTCCAGCCGTAGGCCATTTTTATGCCTGGGGCGGCGCCAAGTGGGAAAGGGTGGCTTTGAGGCTGAAGGCAGCAGGAAAGCCCGCAGCCCCCAGGTCTGTGGGGCTACGCAAGCGGTTCCCAAAGAGCTTTAGAACAAGGCATAGTTTTCCCTGCTGGCTCTTTGGGCGGGGGACCCATCTCCAGCCGTATGGCCATTTTTGGGCCTGGCGCGGCGCCAAGTGGGAAAGGGTGGTGTCGAGTCTGAAGGCAGCAGGAAAGCCCGCAGCCCCCAGGTCTGTGGGGCTACGCAAGCGGTTCCCAAAGAGCTTTAGAACAAGGCATAGTTTTCCCTGCTGGCTCTTTGGGCGGGGGACCCATGTCCAGCCATAGGCCATTTCTGTGCCTGATAGGGCGCCAAGTGGGAAAGGGTGGCTTTGAGGATGAAGACAGCAGGAAAGCCTGCAGCCCCCAGGTCTGTGGGGCTATGCAAGCGGTTCCCAAAGAGCTTTAGAACAAGGCATAGTTTTCCCTGCTGGCTCTTTGGGCGGGGGACCCATCTCCAGCCGTATGGCCATTTTTGTGCCTGGCGCGGCGCCAGGTGGGAAAGGGTGGTGTCGAGTCTGAAGGCAGCAGGAAAGCCTGCAGCCCCCAGGTCTGTGGGGCCAAGCAAGGGGTTCGCAAAGAGCTTTAGAACAAGGCATAGTTTTCCCTGCTGGCTCTTTGGGCGGGGGACCCATCTCCCGCCATAGGCCATTTTTGTGCCTGGCGCGACGCCCAGTGGGAAAGGGTGGCTTTGAGGCTGAAGGCAGCAGCAAAGCCTGCAGCCCCCAGGTCTGTGCGGCTACGCAAGCGGTTCCCAAAGAGCTTTAGAACAAGGCATAGTTTTCCCTGCTGGCTCTTTGGGCGAGGGACACATCTCCAGCCGTATGGCCATTTTTGTGCGTGGCCAGGGGCCAAGTGGGAAAGGGTGGTGTCGAGGCTGAAGGCAGCAGGAAGGCCCACAGCCCCCAGGTCTGTGGGGCTATGCAAGCGGTTCCCAAAGAGCTTTAGAAGAAGGCATAATTTTCCCTGCTGGCTCTTTCGGCATGGGACCCATCTCCAGCCATAGACCATTTTTGTGCCTACCGCGGCGCCAAGTGGGAAAGGGTGGTGTCGAGGCTTAATGCAGCAGCAAAGCCTGCAGCCCCCAGGTCTGTGGGGCTACGCAAGCGGTTCCCAAAGAGCTTTAGAACAAGGCATAGTTTTCATTGCTGGGTCTTTGGGCATGGGACCCATCTCCAGCCATAGGCCATTTTTGTGCCTGATGCGGCGCCAAGTGGGAAAGGGTGGCTTTGAGGCTGAAGGCAGCAGCAAAGCCTGCAGCCCCCAGGTCTGTGGGGCTATGGAAGCGGTTCCCAAAGTGCTTTAGAACAAGGCATAGTTTTCCCTGCTGGCTCTTTGGGCATGGGACCCATCTCGAGCCGTATGGCCATTTTTGTGCCTGGTGCGGCGCCAAGTGGGAAAGGGTGGCTTTGAGGCTGAAGGCAGCAGGAAAGCCCACACCCCCCAGGTCTGTGGGGCTACGCAAGCGGTTCCCAAAGAGCTTTAGAACAAGGCATAGTTTTCCATGCTGGCTCTTTGGGGCGGGGGACCCATCTGCAGCCGTATGGCCATTTTTGGGCCTGGCGCGGCGCCAAGTGGGAAAGGGTGGCTTTGAGGCTGAAGGCAGCAGGAAAGCCCGCAGCCCCCAGGTCTGTGGGGCTATGCAAGCGGTTCCCAAAGAGCTTTAGAACAAGGCATAGTTTTCCCTGCTGGCTCTTTGGGCGGGGGACCCATCTCCAGCCATATGGCCATTTTTGTACCTGGCGCAGCGCCAAGTGGGAAAGAGTGGCTTTGAGGCTGAAGGCAGCAGCAAAGCCTGCAGCCCCCAGGTCTGTGGGGCTACGCAAGCGGTTCCCAAAGAGCTTTAGAACAAGGCATAGTTTTCCCTGCTGGCTCCTTGGGCGGGGGACCCATCTCCAGTCGTATGGCTATTTTTATGCCTGGCGCGGTGCGTAGTGGGAAAGGGTGGTGTCGAGGCTGAAGGCAGCAGGAAAGCCCGCAGCCCCCAGGTCTGTGGGGCTACGCAAGCGGTTCCCAAAGAGCTTTAGAACAAGGCATAGTTTTCCCTGCTGGTTCTTTGGGCGGGGGACCCATCTCCAGTCGTATGGCCATTTTTGTGCCTGATGCGGCGCCAAGTGGGAAAGGGTGGCTTTGAGGCTGAAGGCAGCAGGAAAGCCCACAGCCCCCAGGTCTGTGGGGCTACGCAAGCGGTTCCCAAAGAGCTTTAGAACAAGGCATAGTTTTCCCTGCTGGCTCTTTGGGCGGGGGACCCATCTCCAGCCGTATGGCCATTTTTGTGCGTGGCCAGGGGCCAAGTGGGAAAGGGTGGTGTCGAGGCTGAAGGCAGGAGCAAAACCTGCAGCCCCCAGGTCTGTCGGGCTACGCAAGCGGTTCCCAAAGAGCTTTAGAACAAGGCATAGTTTTCCCTGCTGGCTCTTTGGGCGGGGGACCCATCTCCAGCCGTGTGGCCATTTTTGTGCCTGGCGCGGCGCCAAGTGGGAAAGGGTGGTGTCGAGTCTGAAGGCAGCAGCAAAGCCTGCAGCCCCCAGGTCTGTGGGGCTACGCAAGCGGTTCCCAAAGAGCTTTAGAACAAGGCATAGTTTTCCCTGCCGGCTCTTTGGGCGGGGGACCCATCTCCAGCCATAGGCCATTTTTATGCCTGGGGCGGTGCCAAGTGGGAAAGGGTGGTGTCGAGGCTGAAGGCAGCAGGAAAGCCCGCAGCCCCCAGGTCTGTGGGGCTATGCAAGTGGTTCCCAAAGAGCTTTAGAACAAGGCATAGTTTTCCCTGCTTGTTCTTTGGGCGGGGGACCCATCTGCAGCCGTATGGCCATTTTTGGGCCTGGCGCGGCGCCAAGTGGGAAAGGGTGGTGTCGAGTCTGAAGGCAGCAGGAAAGCCCGCAGCCCCCAGGTCTGTGGGGCTACGCAAGCGGTTCCCAAAGAGCTTTAGAACAAGGCATAGTTTTCCCTGCTGGCTCTCTGGGCGGGGGACCCATCTCCAGCCATAGACCATTTTTGTGCCTACCGTGGCGCCAAGTGGGAAAGGGTGGCTTTGAGGCTGAAGGCAGCAGCAAAGCCTGCAGCCCCCAGGTCTGTGGGGCTACGCAAGCGGTTCCCAAAGAGCTTTAGAACAAGGCATAGTTTTCCTTGCTGGCTCTTTGGGCATGGACCCATCTCCAGCCATAGGCCATTTTTGTGCCTGATGCGGCGCCAAGTGGGAAAGGGTGGCTTTGAGGCTGAAGGCAGCAGCAAAGCCCGCAGCCCCCAGGTCTGTGTGGCTACGCAAGCGGTTCCCAAAGTGCTTTAGAACAAGGCCAGGATTTCCCTGCTGGCTCTTTGGGCGGGGGACCCATCTCCAGCCGTATGGCCATTTTTGTGCCTGGCGCGGCGCCAAGTGGGAAAGGGTGGCTTTGAGGCTGAAGGCAGCAGCAAAGCCTGCAGCCCCCAGGTCTGTGGGGCTACGCAAGCGGTTCCCAAAGAGCTTTAGAACAAGGCATAGTTTTCCCTGCTGGCTCTTTGGGCGGGGGACCCATCTCCAGCCATACGGCCATTTTTGTGCCTGGCGCAGCGCCAAGTGGGAAAGGGTGGCTTTGAGGCTGAAGGCAGCAGCAAAGCCTGCAGCCCCCAGGTCTGTGGGGCTACGCAAGCGGTTCCCAAAGAGCTTTAGAACAAGGCATAGTTTTCCCTGCTGGCTCCTTGGGCGGGGGACCCATCTCCAGTCGTATGGCTATTTTTATGCCTGGCGCGGTGCGTAGTGGGAAAGGGTGGTGTCGAGGCTGAAGGCAGCAGGAAAGCCCGCAGCCCCCAGGTCTGTGGGGCTACGCAAGCGGTTCCCAAAGAGCTTTAGAACAAGGCATAGTTTTCCCTGCTGGCTCTTTGGGCGGGGGACCCATCTCCAGCCGTATGGCCATTTTTGTGCCTGGCGCGACGCCCAGTGGGAAAGGGTGGCTTTGAGGCTGAAGGCAGCAGCAAAGCCTGCAGCCCCCAGGTCTGTGGGGCTACGCAAGCGGTTCCCAAAGAGCTTTAGAACAAGGCATAGTTTTCCCAGCTGGCTCTTAGGGCATGGGACACATTTCCAGCCATAGGCCATTTTTGTGCCTGATGCGGTGCCAAGTGGGAAAGGGTGGCTTTGAGGCTGAAGGCAGCAGGAAAGCCCGCAGCCCCCAGGTCTGTGGGGCTACGCAAGCGGTTCCCAAAGAGCTTTAGAACAAGGCATAATTTTCCCTGCTGGGTCTCTGGGCGGGGGACCCATCTCCAGCCGTATGGCCATTTTTGTGCCTGGCCCGGCGCCAAGTGGGAAAGGGTGCTGTCGAGGCTGAAGGCAGCAGGAAAGCCTGCAGCCCCCAGGTCTGTGCGGCTACGCAAGCGGTTCCCAAAGAGCTTTAGAACAAGGCATAGTTTTCCCTGCTGGCTCTTTGGGCGAGGGACACATCTCCAGCCGTATGGCCATTTTTGTGCGTGGCCAGGGGCCAAGTGGGAAAGGGTGGTGTCGAGGCTGAAGGCAGCAGGAAGGCCCACAGCCCCGAGGTCTGTGGGGCTATGCAAGCGGTTCCCAAAGAGCTTTAGAAGAAGGCATAGTTTTCCCTGCTGGCTCTTTGGGCATGGGACCCATCTGCAGCCGTATGGCCATTTTTGGGCCTACCGCGGCGCCAAGTGGGAAAGGGTGGCTTTGAGGCTGAAGGCAGCAGCAAAGCCTGCAGCCCCCAGGTCTGTGGGGCTACGCAAGCGGTTCCCAAAGAGCTTTAGAACAAGGCATAGTTTTCCTTGCTGGCTCTTTGGGCATGGGACCCATCTCCAGCCATAGGCCATTTTTGTGCCTGGCGCGGCGCCAAGTGGGAAAGGGTGGCTTTGAGGCTGAAGGCAGCAGCAAAGCCTGCAGCCCCCAGGTCTGTGGGGCTACGCAAGCGGTTCCCAAAGAGCTTTAGAACAAGGCATAGTTTTCCCTGCTGGCTCCTTGGGCGGGGGACCCATCTCCAGTCGTATGGCTATTTTTATGCCTGGCGCGGTGCGTAGTGGGAAAGGGTGGTGTCGAGGCTGAAGGCAGCAGGAAAGCCCGCAGCCCCCAGGTCTGTGGGGCTATGCAAGCGGTTCCCAAAGAGCTTTAGAACAAGGCATAATTTTCCCTGCTGGCTCTTTGGGCGGGGGACCCATCTCCAGCCGTATGGCCATTTTTGTGCCTGGCGCGGCGCCAAGTGGGAAAGGGTGGCTTTGAGGCTGAAGGCAGCAGCAAAGCCTGCAGCCCTAAGGTCTGTGGGGCTACGCAAGCGGTTCCCAAAGAGCTTTAGAACAAGGCATAGTTTTCCCTGCTGGCTCTTTGGGCGGGGGACCCATCTCCAGCCGTATGGCCATTTTTGTGCCTGGCCCGGCGCCAAGTGGGAAAGGGTGGCTTTGAGTCTGAAGGCAGCAGGAAAGCCCGCAGCCCCCAGGTCTGTGGGGCTACGCAAGCGGTTCCCAAAGAGCTTTAGAACAAGGCATAGTTTTCCCTGCTGGCTCTTTGGGCGGGGGACCCATCTCCAGCCGTATGGCCATTTTTGTGCCTGATGCGGCGCCAAGTGGGAAAGGGTGGCTTTGAGGCTTAAGGCAGCAGCAAAGCCTGCAGCCCCCAGGTCTGTGGGGCTACGCAAGCGGTTCCCAAAGAGCTTTAGAACAAGGCATAGTTTTCCCTGATGGCTCTTTGGGCGGGGGACCCATCTCCAGCCGTATGGCCATTTTTGTGCCTGGCCCGGCGCCAAGTGGGAAAGGGTGGCTTTGAGGCTGAAGGCAGCAGGAAAGCCTGCAGCCCCCAGGTTTGTGGGGCTACGCAAGCGGTTCCCAAAGAGCTTTAGAACAAGGCATAGTTTTCCTTGCTGGCTCTTTGGGCATGGGACCCATCTCCAGCCATAGGCCATTTTTGTGCCTGGCGCGGCGCCAGGTGGGAAAGGGTGGTTTTGAGGCTGAAGGCAGCAGCAAAGCCTGCAGCCCCCAGGTCTGTGGGGCTACGCAAGCGGTTCCCAAAGAGCTTTAGAACAAGGCATAGTTTTCCCTGCTGGCTCTTTGGGCGGGGGACCCATCTCCAGCCATAGGCCATTTTTGTGCCTGATGCGGCGCCAAGTGGGAAAGGGTGGCTTTGAGGCTGAAGGCAGCAGGAAAGCCTGCAGCCCCCAGGTCTGTGCGGCTACACAAGCGGTTCCCAAAGAGCTTTAGAACAAGGCACAGTTTTCCCTGCTGGCTCTTTGGGCGGGGGAAACATCTCCACTCGTATGGCCATTTTTGAGCCTGGCGCGGCGCCAAGTGGGAAAGGGTGGCTTTGAGGCTGAAGGCAGGAGCAAAGCCTGCAGCCCCCAGGTCTGTGGGGCTACGCAAGCGGTTCCCAAAGAGCTTTAGAACAAGGCATAGTTTTCCCTGCTGGCTCTTTGGGCGGGGGACCCATCTCCAGCCGTATGGCCATTTTTGTGCATGGCCAGGGGCCAAGTGGGAAAGGGTGGTGTCGAGGCTGAAGGCAGCAGGAAGGCCCACAGCCCCCAGGTCTGTGGGGCTACGCAAGTGGTTCCCAAAGAGCTTTAGAACAAGGCATAGTTTTCCCAGCTGGCTCTTAGGGCATGGGACCCATCTCCAGCCATAGGCCATTTTTGTGCCTAGCGCGACGCCAAGTGGGAAAGGGTGGCTTTGAGGCTGAAGGTAGCAGGAAAGCCTGCAGCCCCCAGGTCTGTGGGGCTACGCAAGCGGTTCCCAAAGAGCTTTAGAACAAGGTATAGTTTTCCCTGCTGGCTCTTTGGGCATGGGACCCATCTCCAGCCATAGGCCATTTTTGTGCCTGATCGGGCGCCAAGTGGGAAAGGGTGGCTTTGAGGCTGAAGGCAGCAGGAAAGCCTGCAGCCCCCAGGTCTGTGGGGCTACGCAAGCGGTTCCCAAAGAGCTTTAGAACAAGGCATAGTTTTCCCTGCTGGCTCTTTGGGCGGGGGACCCATCTCCAGCCATAGACCATTTTTGTGCCTAGCGCGGCGACAAGTGGGAAAGGGTGGTGTCGAGGCTGAAGGCAGCAGGAAAGCCCGCAGCCCCCAGGTCTGTGGGGCCAAGCAAGCGGTTCCCAAAGAGCTTTAGAACAAGGCATAGTTTTCCCTGATGGCTCTTTGGGCGGGGGACCCATCTCCAGTCGTATGGCCATTTTTGTGCCTGGCGCGGTGCGTAGTGTGAAAGGGTGGCTTTGAGGCTGAAGGCAGCAGGAAAGCCCGCAGCCCCCAGGTCTGTGGGGCTATGCAAGCGGTTCCCAAAGAGCTTTAGAACAAGGCATAGTTTTCCCTGCTGGCTCTTTGGGCGGGGGACCCATCTCCAGCCGTATGGCCATTTTTGTGCCTGGTGCGGCGCTAAGTGGGAAAGGGTGGCTTTGAGGCTGAAGGCAGCAGGAAAGCCTGCAGCCCCCAGGTTTGTGGGGCTACGCAAGCGGTTCCCAAAGAGCTTTAGAACAAGGCATAGTTTTCCTTGCTGGCTCTAAGGGCATGGGACCCATCTTCAGCCGTATGGCCATTTTTGTGCCTGGTGCGGCGCCAGGTGGGAAAGGGTGGTGTCGAGTCTGAAGGCAGCAGGAAAGCCTGCAGCCCCCAGGTCTGTGGGGCCAAGCAAGCGGTTCCCAAAGAGCTTTAGAACAAGGCATAGTTTTCCCTGCTGGCTCTTTGGGCATGGGACCCATCTCCAGCCATAGGCCATTTTTGTGCCTGGCGCGACGCCAAGTGGGAAAGGGTGGCTTTGAGGCTGAAGGCAGCAGCAAAGCCTGCAGCCCCCAGGTCTGTGGGGCTACGCAAGCGGTTCCCAAAGAGCTTTAGAACAAGGCATAGTTTTCCCAGCTGGCTCTTAGGGCATGGGACCCATATCCAGCCATAGGCCATTTTTGTGCCTGATGCGGCGCCAAGTGGGAAAGGGTGGCTTTGAGGCTGAAGGCAGCAGGAAAGCCCGCAGCCCCCAGGTCTGTGGGGCTACGCAAGCTGTTCCGAAAGAGCTTTAGAAGAAGGCATAATTTTCCCTGCTGGCTCTCTGGGCGGGGGACCCATCTCCAGCCGTATGGCCATTATTGTGCCTGGCGCAGCGCCAAGTGGGAAAGGGTGCTGTCGAGGCTGAAGGCAGCAGGAAAGCCTGCAGCCCCCAGGTCTGTGGGGCCAAGCAAGCGGTTCCCAAAGAGCTTTAGAACAAGGCATAGTTTTCCCTGCTGGCTCTTTGGGCGGGGGACCCATCTCCAGCCGTATGGCCATTTTTGTGCGTGGCCAGGGGCCAAGTGGGAAAGGGTGGTGTCGAGGCTGAAGGCAGCAGCAAAGCCCGCAGCCCCCAGGTCTGTGGGGCTACGCAAGCGGTTCCCAAAGAGCTTTAGAACAAGGCATAGTTTTCCCTGATGGCTCTTTGGGCATGGGACCCATCTCCAGCCATAGGCCATTTTTGTGCCTGATGCGGCGCCAAGTGGGAAAGGGTGGTTTTGAGGCTGAAGGCAGCAGGAAAGCCTGCAGCCCCCAGGTCTGTGGGGCTACGCAAGCGGTTCCCAAAGAGCTTTAGAACAAGGCATAGTTTTCCCTAATGGCTCTTTGGGCGGGGGACCCATCTCCAGCCGTATGGCCATTTTTGTGCCTGGCGCGGCGCCAAGTGGGAAAGGGTGGCTTTGAGGCTGAAGGCAGCAGGAAAGCCTGCAGCCCCCAGGTTTGTGGGGCTACGCAAGCGGTTCCCAAAGAGCTTTAGAACAAGGCATAGTTTTCCCTGCTGGCTCTTTGGGCGGGGGACCCATCTCCAGCCGTATGGCCATTTTTGTGCCTGATGCGGCGCCAAGTGGGAAAGGGTGGCTTTGAGGCTGAAGGCAGCAGGAAAGCCTGCAGCCCCCAGGTTTGTGGGGCTACGCAAGCGGTTCCCAAAGAGCTTTAGAACAAGGCATAGTTTTCCCTGCTGGCTCTTTGGGCGGGGGACCCATCTCCAGCCGTATGGCCATTTTTGTGCGTGGCCAGGGGCCAAGTGGGAAAGGGTGGTGTCGAGGCTGAAGGCAGCAGCAAAGCCCGCAGCCCCCAGGTCTGTGGGGCTACGCAAGCGGTTCCCAAAGAGCTTTAGAACAAGGCATAGTTTTCCCTGATGGCTCTTTGGGCATGGGACCCATCTCCAGCCATAGGCCATTTTTGTGCCTGATGCGGCGCCAAGTGGGAAAGGGTGGTTTTGAGGCTGAAGGCAGCAGGAAAGCCTGCAGCCCCCAGGTCTGTGGGGCTACGCAAGCGGTTCCCAAAGAGCTTTAGAACAAGGCATAGTTTTCCCTGATGGCTCTTTGGGCGGGGGACCCATCTCCAGCCGTATGGCCATTTTTGTGCCTGGCCCGGCGCCAAGTGGGAAAGGGTGGCTTTGAGGCTGAAGGCAGCAGGAAAGCCCGCAGCCCCCAGGTCTGTGGGGCTACGCAAGCGGTTCCCAAAGAGCTTTAGAACAAGGCATAATTTTCCCTGCTGGGTCTCTGGGCGGGGGACCCATCTCCAGCCGTATGGCCATTTTTGTGCCTGGCCCGGCGCCAAGTGGGAAAGGGTGGCTTTGAGGCTGAAGGCAGCAGGAAAGCCCGCAGCCCCCAGGTCTGTGGGGCTACGCAAGCGGTTCCCAAAGAGCTTTAGAACAAGGCATAGTTTTCCCTGCTGGCTCTTTGGGCGGGGGACCCATCTCCAGCCGTATGGCCATTTTTGTGCCTGATGCGGCGCCAAGTGGGAAAGGGTGGCTTTGAGGCTTAAGGCAGCAGCAAAGCCTGCAGCCCCCAGGTCTGTGGGGCTACGCAAGCGGTTCCCAAAGAGCTTTAGAACAAGGCATAGTTTTCCCTGATGGCTCTTTGGGCGGGGGACCCATCTCCAGCCGTATGGCCATTTTTGTGCCTGGCCCGGCGCCAAGTGGGAAAGGGTGGCTTTGAGGCTGAAGGCAGCAGGAAAGCCTGCAGCCCCCAGGTTTGTGGGGCTACGCAAGCGGTTCCCAAAGAGCTTTAGAACAAGGCATAGTTTTCCTTGCTGGCTCTTTGGGCATGGGACCCATCTCCAGCCATAGGCCATTTTTGTGCCTGGCGCGGCGCAAAGTGGGAAAGGGTGGCTTTGAGGCTGAAGGCAGCAGCAAAGCCTGCAGCCCCCAGGTCTGTGGGGCTACGCAAGCGGTTCCCAAAGAGCTTTAGAACAAGGCATAGTTTTCCCTGCTGGCTCCTTGGGCGGGGGACCCATCTCCAGTCGTATGGCTATTTTTATGCCTGGCGCGGTGCGTAGTGGGAAAGGGTGGTGTCGAGGCTGAAGGCAGCAGGAAAGCCTGCAGCCCCCAGGTCTGTGGGGCTACGCAAGCGGTTCCCAAAGAGCTTTAGAACAAGGCATAGTTTTCCCTGCTGGCTCTTTGGGCGGGGGACCCATCTCCAGCCGTATGGCCATTTTTGTGCCTGGCGTGGAGCCAAGTGGGAAAGGGTGGTTTTGAGGCTGAAGACAGCAGGAAAGCCTGCAGCCCCCAGGTCTGTGGGGCTATGCAAGCGGTTCCCAAAGAGCTTTAGAACAAGGCATAATTTTCCCTGCTGGCTCTTTGGGCGGGGGACCCATCTCCAGCCGTATGGCCATTTTTGTGCCTGGCGCGGCGCCAAGTGGGAAAGGGTGGCTTTGAGGCTGAAGGCAGCAGCAAAGCCTGCAGCCCTAAGGTCTGTGGGGCTACGCAAGCGGTTCCCAAAGAGCTTTAGAACAAGGCATAGTTTTCCCTGCTGGCTCTTTGGGCGGGGGACCCATCTCCAGCCGTATGGCCATTTTTGTGCCTGGCCCGGCGCCAAGTGGGAAAGGGTGGCTTTGAGGCTGAAGGCAGCAGGAAAGCCCGCAGCCCCCAGGTCTGTGGGGCTACGCAAGCGGTTCCCAAAGAGCTTTAGAACAAGGCATAGTTTTCCCTGCTGGCTCTTTGGGCGGGGGACCCATCTTCAGCCGTATGGCCATTTTTGTGCCTGATGCGGCGCCAAGTGGGAAAGGGTGGCTTTGAGGCTTAAGGCAGCAGCAAAGCCTGCAGCCCCCAGGTCTGTGGGGCTACGCAAGCGGTTCCCAAAGAGCTTTAGAACAAGGCATAGTTTTCCCTGATGGCTCTTTGGGCGGGGGACCCATCTCCAGCCGTATGGCCATTTTTGTGCCTGGCCCGGCGCCAAGTGGGAAAGGGTGGCTTTGAGGCTGAAGGCAGCAGGAAAGCCTGCAGCCCCCAGGTTTGTGGGGCTACGCAAGCGGTTCCCAAAGAGCTTTAGAACAAGGCATAGTTTTCCTTGCTGGCTCTTTGGGCATGGGACCCATCTCCAGCCATAGGCCATTTTTGTGCCTGGCGCGGCGCCAGGTGGGAAAGGGTGGTTTTGAGGCTGAAGGCAGCAGCAAAGCCTGCAGCCCCCAGGTCTGTGGGGCTACGCAAGCGGTTCCCAAAGAGCTTTAGAACAAGGCATAGTTTTCCCTGCTGGCTCTTTGGGCGGGGGACCCATCTCCAGCCATAGGCCATTTTTGTGCCTGATGCGGCGCCAAGTGGGAAAGGGTGGCTTTGAGGCTGAAGGCAGCAGGAAAGCCTGCAGCCCCCAGGTCTGTGCGGCTACACAAGCGGTTCCCAAAGAGCTTTAGAACAAGGCACAGTTTTCCCTGCTGGCTCTTTGGGCGGGGGAAACATCTCCACTCGTATGGCCATTTTTGAGCCTGGCGCGGCGCCAAGTGGGAAAGGGTGGCTTTGAGGCTGAAGGCAGGAGCAAAGCCTGCAGCCCCCAGGTCTGTGGGGCTACGCAAGCGGTTCCCAAAGAGCTTTAGAACAAGGCATAGTTTTCCCTGCTGGCTCTTTGGGCGGGGGACCCATCTCCAGCCGTATGGCCATTTTTGTGCATGGCCAGGGGCCAAGTGGGAAAGGGTGGTGTCGAGGCTGAAGGCAGCAGGAAGGCCCACAGCCCCCAGGTCTGTGGGGCTACGCAAGTGGTTCCCAAAGAGCTTTAGAACAAGGCATAGTTTTCCCAGCTGGCTCTTAGGGCATGGGACCCATCTCCAGCCATAGGCCATTTTTGTGCCTAGCGCGACGCCAAGTGGGAAAGGGTGGCTTTGAGGCTGAAGGTAGCAGGAAAGCCTGCAGCCCCCAGGTCTGTGGGGCTACGCAAGCGGTTCCCAAAGAGCTTTAGAACAAGGTATAGTTTTCCCTGCTGGCTCTTTGGGCATGGGACCCATCTCCAGCCATAGGCCATTTTTGTGCCTGATCGGGCGCCAAGTGGGAAAGGGTGGCTTTGAGGCTGAAGGCAGCAGGAAAGCCTGCAGCCCCCAGGTCTGTGGGGCTACGCAAGCGGTTCCCAAAGAGCTTTAGAACAAGGCATAGTTTTCCCTGCTGGCTCTTTGGGCGGGGGACCCATCTCCAGCCATAGACCATTTTTGTGCCTAGCGCGGCGACAAGTGGGAAAGGGTGGTGTCGAGGCTGAAGGCAGCAGGAAAGCCCGCAGCCCCCAGGTCTGTGGGGCCAAGCAAGCGGTTCCCAAAGAGCTTTAGAACAAGGCATAGTTTTCCCTGATGGCTCTTTGGGCGGGGGACCCATCTCCAGTCGTATGGCCATTTTTGTGCCTGGCGCGGTGCGTAGTGTGAAAGGGTGGCTTTGAGGCTGAAGGCAGCAGGAAAGCCCGCAGCCCCCAGGTCTGTGGGGCTATGCAAGCGGTTCCCAAAGAGCTTTAGAACAAGGCATAGTTTTCCCTGCTGGCTCTTTGGGCGGGGGACCCATCTCCAGCCGTATGGCCATTTTTGTGCCTGGTGCGGCGCTAAGTGGGAAAGGGTGGCTTTGAGGCTGAAGGCAGCAGGAAAGCCTGCAGCACCCAGGTTTGTGGGGCTACGCAAGCGGTTCCCAAAGAGCTTTAGAACAAGGCATAGTTTTCCTTGCTGGCTCTAAGGGCATGGGACCCATCTTCAGCCGTATGGCCATTTTTGTGCCTGGTGCGGCGCCAGGTGGGAAAGGGTGGTGTCGAGTCTGAAGGCAGCAGGAAAGCCTGCAGCCCCCAGGTCTGTGGGGCCAAGCAAGCGGTTCCCAAAGAGCTTTAGAACAAGGCATAGTTTTCCCTGCTAGCTCTTTGGGCATGGGACCCATCTCCAGCCATAGGCCATTTTTGTGCCTGGCGCGACGCCAAGTGGGAAGGGTGGCTTTGAGGCTGAAGGCAGCAGCAAAGCCTGCAGCCCCCAGGTCTGTGGGGCTACGCAAGCGGTTCCCAAAGAGCTTTAGAACAAGGCATAGTTTTCCCAGCTGGCTCTTAGGGCATGGGACCCATATCCAGCCATAGGCCATTTTTGTGCCTGATGCGGCGCCAAGTGGGAAAGGGTGGCTTTGAGGCTGAAGGCAGCAGGAAAGCCCGCAGCCCCCAGGTCTGTGGGGCTACGCAAGCTGTTCCGAAAGAGCTTTAGAAGAAGGCATAATTTTCCCTGCTGGCTCTCTGGGCGGGGGACCCATCTCCAGCCGTATGGCCATTATTGTGCCTGGCGCAGCGCCAAGTGGGAAAGGGTGCTGTCGAGGCTGAAGGCAGCAGGAAAGCCTGCAGCCCCCAGGTCTGTGGGGCCAAGCAAGCGGTTCCCAAAGAGCTTTAGAACAAGGCATAGTTTTCCCTGCTGGCTCTTTGGGCGGGGGACCCATCTCCAGCCGTATGGCCATTTTTGTGCGTGGCCAGGGGCCAAGTGGGAAAGGGTGGTGTCGAGGCTGAAGGCAGCAGGAAAGCCCGCAGCCCCCAGGTCTGTGGGGCTACGCAAGCGGTTCCCAAAGAGCTTTAGAACAAGGCATAGTTTTCCCTGATGGCTCTTTGGGCATGGGACCCATCTCCAGCCATAGGCCATTTTTGTGCCTGATGCGGCGCCAAGTGGGAAAGGGTGGTTTTGAGGCTGAAGGCAGCAGGAAAGCCTGCAGCCCCCAGGTCTGTGGGGCTACGCAAGCGGTTCCCAAAGAGCTTTAGAACAAGGCATAGTTTTCCCTAATGGCTCTTTGGGCGGGGGACCCATCTCCAGCCGTATGGCCATTTTTGTGCCTGGCGCGGCGCCAAGTGGGAAAGGGTGGCTTTGAGGCTGAAGGCAGCAGGAAAGCCTGCAGCCCCCAGGTTTGTGGGGCTACGCAAGCGGTTCCCAAAGAGCTTTAGAACAAGGCATAGTTTTCCCTGCTGGCTCTTTGGGCGGGGGACCCATCTACAGCCGTATGGCCATTTTTGTGCCTGATGCGGCGCCAAGTGGGAAAGGGTGGCTTTGAGGCTGAAGGCAGCAGGAAAGCCTGCAGCCCCCAGGTTTGTGGGGCTACGCAAGCGGTTCCCAAAGAGCTTTAGAACAAGGCATAGTTTTCCCTGCTGGCTCTTTGGGCGGGGGACCCATCTCCAGCCGTATGGCCATTTTTGTGCGTGGCCAGGGGCCAAGTGGGAAAGGGTGGTGTCGAGGCTGAAGGCAGCAGCAAAGCCCGCAGCCCCCAGGTCTGTGGGGCTACGCAAGCGGTTCCCAAAGAGCTTTAGAACAAGGCATAGTTTTCCCTGATGGCTCTTTGGGCATGGGACCCATCTCCAGCCATAGGCCATTTTTGTGCCTGATGCGGCGCCAAGTGGGAAAGGGTGGTTTTGAGGCTGAAGGCAGCAGGAAAGCCTGCAGCCCCCAGGTCTGTGGGGCTACGCAAGCGGTTCCCAAAGAGCTTTAGAACAAGGCATAGTTTTCCCTGATGGCTCTTTGGGCGGGGGACCCATCTCCAGCCGTATGGCCATTTTTGTGCCTGGCCCGGCGCCAAGTGGGAAAGGGTGGCTTTGAGGCTGAAGGCAGCAGGAAAGCCCGCAGCCCCCAGGTCTGTGGGGCTACGCAAGCGGTTCCCAAAGAGCTTTAGAACAAGGCATAATTTTCCCTGCTGGGTCTCTGGGCGGGGGACCCATCTCCAGCCGTATGGCCATTTTTGTGCCTGGCGCGGCGCCAAGTGGGAAAGGGTGCTGTCGAGGCTGAAGGCAGCAGGAAAGCCTGCAGCCCCCAGGTCTGTGCGGCTACGCAAGCGGTTCCCAAAGAGCTTTAGAACAAGGCATAGTTTTCCCTGCTGGCTCTTTGGGCGAGGGACACATCTCCAGCCGTATGGCCATTTTTGTGCGTGGCCAGGGGCCAAGTGGGAAAGGGTGGTGTCGAGGCTGAAGGCAGCAGGAAGGCCCACAGCCCCGAGGTCTGTGGGGCTATGCAAGCGGTTCCCAAAGAGCTTTAGAAGAAGGCATAGTTTTCCCTGCTGGCTCTTTGGGCATGGGACCCATCTGCAGCCGTATGGCCATTTTTGGGCCTACCGCGGCGCCAAGTGGGAAAGGGTGGCTTTGAGGCTGAAGGCAGCAGCAAAGCCTGCAGCCCCCAGGTCTGTGGGGCTACGCAAGCGGTTCCCAAAGAGCTTTAGAACAAGGCATAGTTTTCCTTGCTGGGTCTTTGGGCATGGGACCCATCTCCAGCCATAGGCCATTTTTGTGCCTGGCGCGGCGCAAAGTGGGAAAGGGTGGCTTTGAGGCTGAAGGCAGCAGCAAAGCCTGCAGCCCCCAGGTCTGTGGGGCTACGCAAGCGGTTCCCAAAGAGCTTTAGAACAAGGCATAGTTTTCCCTGCTGGCTCCTTGGGCGGGGGACCCATCTCCAGTCGTATGGCTATTTTTATGCCTGGCGCGGTGCGTAGTGGGAAAGGGTGGTGTCGAGGCTGAAGGCAGCAGGAAAGCCTGCAGCCCCCAGGTCTGTGGGGCTACGCAAGCGGTTCCCAAAGAGCTTTAGAACAAGGCATAGTTTTCCCTGCTGGCTCTTTGGGCGGGGGACCCATCTCCAGCCGTATGGCCATTTTTGTGCCTGGCGTGGAGCCAAGTGGGAAAGGGTGGTTTTGAGGCTGAAGACAGCAGGAAAGCCTGCAGCCCCCAGGTCTGTGGGGCTATGCAAGCGGTTCCCAAAGAGCTTTAGAACAAGGCATAATTTTCCCTGCTGGCTCTTTGGGCGGGGGACCCATCTCCAGCCGTATGGCCATTTTTGTGCCTGGCGCGGCGCCAAGTGGGAAAGGGTGGCTTTGAGGCTGAAGGCAGCAGCAAAGCCTGCAGCCCTAAGGTCTGTGGGGCTACGCAAGCGGTTCCCAAAGAGCTTTAGAACAAGGCATAGTTTTCCCTGCTGGCTCTTTGGGCGGGGGACCCATCTCCAGCCGTATGGCCATTTTTGTGCCTGGCCCGGCGCCAAGTGGGAAAGGGTGGCTTTGAGGCTGAAGGCAGCAGGAAAGCCCGCAGCCCCCAGGTCTGTGGGGCTACGCAAGCGGTTCCCAAAGAGCTTTAGAACAAGGCATAGTTTTCCCTGCTGGCTCTTTGGGCGGGGGACCCATCTCCAGCCGTATGGCCATTTTTGTGCCTGATGCGGCGCCAAGTGGGAAAGGGTGGCTTTGAGGCTTAAGGCAGCAGCAAAGCCTGCAGCCCCCAGGTCTGTGGGGCTACGCAAGCGGTTCCCAAAGAGCTTTAGAACAAGGCATAGTTTTCCCTGATGGCTCTTTGGGCGGGGGACCCATCTCCAGCCGTATGGCCATTTTTGTGCCTGGCCCGGCGCCAAGTGGGAAAGGGTGGCTTTGAGGCTGAAGGCAGCAGGAAAGCCTGCAGCCCCCAGGTTTGTGGGGCTACGCAAGCGGTTCCCAAAGAGCTTTAGAACAAGGCATAGTTTTCCTTGCTGGCTCTTTGGGCATGGGACCCATCTCCAGCCATAGGCCATTTTTGTGCCTGGCGCGGCGCCAGGTGGGAAAGGGTGGTTTTGAGGCTGAAGGCAGCAGCAAAGCCTGCAGCCCCCAGGTCTGTGGGGCTACGCAAGCGGTTCCCAAAGAGCTTTAGAACAAGGCATAGTTTTCCCTGCTGGCTCTTTGGGCGGGGGACCCATCTCCAGCCATAGGCCATTTTTGTGCCTGATGCGGCGCCAAGTGGGAAAGGGTGGCTTTGAGGCTGAAGGCAGCAGGAAAGCCTGCAGCCCCCAGGTCTGTGCGGCTACACAAGCGGTTCCCAAAGAGCTTTAGAACAAGGCACAGTTTTCCCTGCTGGCTCTTTGGGCGGGGGAAACATCTCCACTCGTATGGCCATTTTTGAGCCTGGCGCGGCGCCAAGTGGGAAAGGGTGGCTTTGAGGCTGAAGGCAGGAGCAAAGCCTGCAGCCCCCAGGTCTGTGGGGCTACGCAAGCGGTTCCCAAAGAGCTTTAGAACAAGGCATAGTTTTCCCTGCTGGCTCTTTGGGCGGGGGACCCATCTCCAGCCGTATGGCCATTTTTGTGCATGGCCAGGGGCCAAGTGGGAAAGGGTGGTGTCGAGGCTGAAGGCAGCAGGAAGGCCCACAGCCCCCAGGTCTGTGGGGCTACGCAAGTGGTTCCCAAAGAGCTTTAGAACAAGGCATAGTTTTCCCAGCTGGCTCTTAGGGCATGGGACCCATCTCCAGCCATAGGCCATTTTTGTGCCTAGCGCGACGCCAAGTGGGAAAGGGTGGCTTTGAGGCTGAAGGTAGCAGGAAAGCCTGCAGCCCCCAGGTCTGTGGGGCTACGCAAGCGGTTCCCAAAGAGCTTTAGAACAAGGTATAGTTTTCCCTGCTGGCTCTTTGGGCATGGGACCCATCTCCAGCCATAGGCCATTTTTGTGCCTGATCGGGCGCCAAGTGGGAAAGGGTGGCTTTGAGGCTGAAGGCAGCAGGAAAGCCTGCAGCCCCCAGGTCTGTGGGGCTACGCAAGCGGTTCCCAAAGAGCTTTAGAACAAGGCATAGTTTTCCCTGCTGGCTCTTTGGGCGGGGGACCCATCTCCAGCCATAGACCATTTTTGTGCCTAGCGCGGCGACAAGTGGGAAAGGGTGGTGTCGAGGCTGAAGGCAGCAGGAAAGCCCGCAGCCCCCAGGTCTGTGGGGCCAAGCAAGCGGTTCCCAAAGAGCTTTAGAACAAGGCATAGTTTTCCCTGATGGCTCTTTGGGCGGGGGACCCATCTCCAGTCGTATGGCCATTTTTGTGCCTGGCGCGGTGCGTAGTGTGAAAGGGTGGCTTTGAGGCTGAAGGCAGCAGGAAAGCCCGCAGCCCCCAGGTCTGTGGGGCTATGCAAGCGGTTCCCAAAGAGCTTTAGAACAAGGCATAGTTTTCCCTGCTGGCTCTTTGGGCGGGGGACCCATCTCCAGCCGTATGGCCATTTTTGTGCCTGGTGCGGCGCTAAGTGGGAAAGGGTGGCTTTGAGGCTGAAGGCAGCAGGAAAGCCTGCAGCACCCAGGTTTGTGGGGCTACGCAAGCGGTTCCCAAAGAGCTTTAGAACAAGGCATAGTTTTCCTTGCTGGCTCTAAGGGCATGGGACCCATCTTCAGCCGTATGGCCATTTTTGTGCCTGGTGCGGCGCCAGGTGGGAAAGGGTGGTGTCGAGTCTGAAGGCAGCAGGAAAGCCTGCAGCCCCCAGGTCTGTGGGGCCAAGCAAGCGGTTCCCAAAGAGCTTTAGAACAAGGCATAGTTTTCCCTGCTGGCTCTTTGGGCATGGGACCCATCTCCAGCCATAGGCCATTTTTGTGCCTGGCGCGACGCCAAGTGGGAAGGGTGGCTTTGAGGCTGAAGGCAGCAGCAAAGCCTGCAGCCCCCAGGTCTGTGGGGCTACGCAAGCGGTTCCCAAAGAGCTTTAGAACAAGGCATAGTTTTCCCAGCTGGCTCTTAGGGCATGGGACCCATATCCAGCCATAGGCCATTTTTGTGCCTGATGCGGCGCCAAGTGGGAAAGGGTGGCTTTGAGGCTGAAGGCAGCAGGAAAGCCCGCAGCCCCCAGGTCTGTGGGGCTACGCAAGCTGTTCCGAAAGAGCTTTAGAAGAAGGCATAATTTTCCCTGCTGGCTCTCTGGGCGGGGGACCCATCTCCAGCCGTATGGCCATTATTGTGCCTGGCGCAGCGCCAAGTGGGAAAGGGTGCTGTCGAGGCTGAAGGCAGCAGGAAAGCCTGCAGCCCCCAGGTCTGTGGGGCTACGCAAGCGGTTCCCAAAGAGCTTTAGAACAAGGCATAGTTTTCCCTGCTGGCTCTTTGGGCGGGGGACCCATCTCCAGCCGTATGGCCATTTTTGTGCGTGGCCAGGGGCCAAGTGGGAAAGGGTGGTGTCGAGGCTGAAGGCAGCAGCAAAGCCCGCAGCCCCCAGGTCTGTGGGGCTACGCAAGCGGTTCCCAAAGAGCTTTAGAACAAGGCATAGTTTTCCCTGATGGCTCTTTGGGCATGGGACCCATCTCCAGCCATAGGCCATTTTTGTGCCTGATGCGGCGCCAAGTGGGAAAGGGTGGTTTTGAGGCTGAAGGCAGCAGGAAAGCCTGCAGCCCCCAGGTCTGTGGGGCTACGCAAGCGGTTCCCAAAGAGCTTTAGAACAAGGCATAGTTTTCCCTAATGGCTCTTTGGGCGGGGGAAACATCTCCACTCGTATGGCCATTTTTGAGCCTGGCGCGGCGCCAAGTGGGAAAGGGTGGCTTTGAGGCTGAAGGCAGGAGCAAAGCCTGCAGCCCCCAGGTCTGTGGGGCTACGCAAGCGGTTCCCAAAGAGCTTTAGAACAAGGCATAGTTTTCCCTGCTGGCTCTTTGGGCGGGGGACCCATCTCCAGCCGTATGGCCATTTTTGTGCATGGCCAGGGGCCAAGTGGGAAAGGGTGGTGTCGAGGCTGAAGGCAGCAGGAAGGCCCACAGCCCCCAGGTCTGTGGGGCTACGCAAGTGGTTCCCAAAGAGCTTTAGAACAAGGCATAGTTTTCCCAGCTGGCTCTTAGGGCATGGGACCCATCTCCAGCCATAGGCCATTTTTGTGCCTAGCGCGACGCCAAGTGGGAAAGGGTGGCTTTGAGGCTGAAGGTAGCAGGAAAGCCTGCAGCCCCCAGGTCTGTGGGGCTACGCAAGCGGTTCCCAAAGAGCTTTAGAACAAGGTATAGTTTTCCCTGCTGGCTCTTTGGGCATGGGACCCATCTCCAGCCATAGGCCATTTTTGTGCCTGATCGGGCGCCAAGTGGGAAAGGGTGGCTTTGAGGCTGAAGGCAGCAGGAAAGCCTGCAGCCCCCAGGTCTGTGGGGCTACGCAAGCGGTTCCCAAAGAGCTTTAGAACAAGGCATAGTTTTCCCTGCTGGCTCTTTGGGCGGGGGACCCATCTCCAGCCATAGACCATTTTTGTGCCTAGCGCGGCGACAAGTGGGAAAGGGTGGTGTCGAGGCTGAAGGCAGCAGGAAAGCCTGCAGCCCCCAGGTCTGTGGGGCCAAGCAAGCGGTTCCCAAAGAGCTTTAGAACAAGGCATAGTTTTCCCTGATGGCTCTTTGGGCGGGGGACCCATCTCCAGTCGTATGGCCATTTTTGTGCCTGGCGCGGTGCGTAGTGTGAAAGGGTGGCTTTGAGGCTGAAGGCAGCAGGAAAGCCCGCAGCCCCCAGGTCTGTGGGGCTATGCAAGCGGTTCCCAAAGAGCTTTAGAACAAGGCATAGTTTTCCCTGCTGGCTCTTTGGGCGGGGGACCCATCTCCAGCCGTATGGCCATTTTTGTGCCTGGTGCGGCGCTAAGTGGGAAAGGGTGGCTTTGAGGCTGAAGGCAGCAGGAAAGCCTGCAGCACCCAGGTTTGTGGGGCTACGCAAGCGGTTCCCAAAGAGCTTTAGAACAAGGCATAGTTTTCCTTGCTGGCTCTAAGGGCATGGGACCCATCTTCAGCCGTATGGCCATTTTTGTGCCTGGTGCGGCGCCAGGTGGGAAAGGGTGGTGTCGAGTCTGAAGGCAGCAGGAAAGCCTGCAGCCCCCAGGTCTGTGGGGCCAAGCAAGCGGTTCCCAAAGAGCTTTAGAACAAGGCATAGTTTTCCCTGCTGGCTCTTTGGGCATGGGACCCATCTCCAGCCATAGGCCATTTTTGTGCCTGGCGCGACGCCAAGTGGGAAGGGTGGCTTTGAGGCTGAAGGCAGCAGCAAAGCCTGCAGCCCCCAGGTCTGTGGGGCTACGCAAGCGGTTCCCAAAGAGCTTTAGAACAAGGCATAGTTTTCCCAGCTGGCTCTTAGGGCATGGGACCCATATCCAGCCATAGGCCATTTTTGTGCCTGATGCGGCGCCAAGTGGGAAAGGGTGGCTTTGAGGCTGAAGGCAGCAGGAAAGCCCGCAGCCCCCAGGTCTGTGGGGCTACGCAAGCTGTTCCGAAAGAGCTTTAGAAGAAGGCATAATTTTCCCTGCTGGCTCTCTGGGCGGGGGACCCATCTCCAGCCGTATGGCCATTATTGTGCCTGGCGCAGCGCCAAGTGGGAAAGGGTGCTGTCGAGGCTGAAGGCAGCAGGAAAGCCTGCAGCCCCCAGGTCTGTGGGGCTACGCAAGCGGTTCCCAAAGAGCTTTAGAACAAGGCATAGTTTTCCCTGCTGGCTCTTTGGGCGGGGGACCCATCTCCAGCCGTATGGCCATTTTTGTGCGTGGCCAGGGGCCAAGTGGGAAAGGGTGGTGTCGAGGCTGAAGGCAGCAGCAAAGCCCGCAGCCCCCAGGTCTGTGGGGCTACGCAAGCGGTTCCCAAAGAGCTTTAGAACAAGGCATAGTTTTCCCTGATGGCTCTTTGGGCATGGGACCCATCTCCAGCCATAGGCCATTTTTGTGCCTGATGCGGCGCCAAGTGGGAAAGGGTGGTTTTGAGGCTGAAGGCAGCAGGAAAGCCTGCAGCCCCCAGGTCTGTGGGGCTACGCAAGCGGTTCCCAAAGAGCTTTAGAACAAGGCATAGTTTTCCCTAATGGCTCTTTGGGCGGGGGACCCATCTCCAGCCGTATGGCCATTTTTGTGCCTGGCGCGGCGCCAAGTGGGAAAGGGTGGCTTTGAGGCTGAAGGCAGCAGGAAAGCCTGCAGCCCCCAGGTTTGTGGGGCTACGCAAGCGGTTCCCAAAGAGCTTTAGAACAAGGCATAGTTTTCCCTGCTGGCTCTTTGGGCGGGGGACCCATCTCCAGCCGTATGGCCATTTTTGTGCCTGATGCGGCGCCAAGTGGGAAAGGGTGGCTTTGAGGCTGAAGGCAGCAGGAAAGCCTGCAGCCCCCAGGTTTGTGGGGCTACGCAAGCGGTTCCCAAAGAGCTTTAGAACAAGGCATAATTTTCCCTCCTGGCTCTCTGGGCGGGGGACCCATCTCCAGCCGTATGGCCATTTTTGTGCGTGGCCAGGGGCCAAGTGGGAAAGGGTGGTGTCGAGGCTGAAGGCAGCAGCAAAGCCCGCAGCCCCCAGGTCTGTGGGGCTACGCAAGCGGTTCCCAAAGAGCTTTAGAACAAGGCATAGTTTTCCCTGATGGCTCTTTGGGCATGGGACCCATCTCCAGCCATAGGCCATTTTTGTGCCTGATGCGGCGCCAAGTGGGAAAGGGTGGTTTTGAGGCTGAAGGCAGCAGGAAAGCCTGCAGCCCCCAGGTTTGTGGGGCTACGCAAGCGGTTCCCAAAGAGCTTTAGAACAAGGCATAATTTTCCCTCCTGGCTCTCTGGGCGGGGGACCCATCTCCAGCCATAGGCCATTTCTGTGCCTGATAGGGCGCCAAGTGGGAAAGGGTGCTGTCGAGGCTGAAGGCAGCAGGAAAGCCTGCAGCCCCCAGGTCTGTGGGGCTACGCAAGCGGTTCCCAAAGAGCTTTAGAACAAGGCATAGTTTTCCCTGCTGGCTCTTTGGGCGGGGGACCCATCTCCAGCCGTCTATCTATTTTTGTGCCTGGCGCGGTGCGTAGTGGCAAAGGGTCGTTTTGAGGCTGAAGGCAGCAGGAAAGCCTGCAGCCCCCAGGTCTGTGGGGCTACGCAAGCGGTTCCCAAAGAGCTTTAGAACAAGGCACAGTTTTCCCTGCTGGCTCTTTGGGCGGGGGACCCATCTCCAGCCGTATGGCCATTTTTGTGCCTGGCGCGGCGCCAAGTGGGAAAGGGTGGCTTTGAGGCTGAAGGCAGCAGGAAAGCCTGCAGCCCCCAGGTTTGTGGGGCTACGCAAGCGGTTCCCAAAGAGCTTTAGAACAAGGCATAGTTTTCCCTGCTGGCTCTTTGGGCGGGGGACCCATCTCCAGCCATAGGCCATTTCTGTGCCTGATAGGGCGCCAAGTGGGAAAGGGTGGCTTTGAGGCTGAAGACAGCAGGAAAGCCTGCAGCCCCCAGGTCTGTCGGGCTATGCAAGCGGTTCCCAAAGAGCTTTAGAACAAGGCATAGTTTTCCCTGCTGGCTCTTTGGGCGGTGGACCCATCTCCAGCCGTATGGCCATTTTTGTGCCTGGCGCGGCGCCAAGTGGGAAAGGGTGGTGTCGAGGCTGAAGGCAGCAGCAAAGCCCGCAGCCCCCAGGTCTGTGGGGCTATGCAAGCGGTTCCCAAAGAGCTTTAGAACAAGGCATAGTTTTCCCTGCTGGCTCTTTGGGCATGGGACCCATCTCCAGCCATAGGCCATTTTTGTGCCTGGCGCGGCGCCAGGTGGGAAAGGGTGGTGTCGAGTCTGAAGGCAGCAGCAAAGCCTGCAGCCCCCAGGTCTGTGCGGCTACGCAAGCGGTTCCCAAAGAGCTTTAGAACAAGGCATAGTTTTCCCTGCTGGCTCTTTGGGCGGGGGACCCATCTCCAGCCGTATGGCCATTTTTGAGCCTTTCGCGGCGCCAAGTGGGAAAGGGTGGTTTTGAGGCTGAAGGCAGCAGCAAAGCCCGCAGCCCCCAGGTCTGTGGGGCCAAGCAAGCGGTTCCCAAAGAGCTTTAGAACAAGGCATAGTTTTCCTTGCTGGCTCTTTGGGCATGGGACCCATCTCCAGCCATAGGCCATTTTTGTGCCTGATGCGGCGCCAAGTGGGAAAGGGTGGCTTTGAGGCTGAAGGCAGCAGCAAAGCCTGCAGCCCCCAGGTCTGTGGGGCTACGCAAGCGGTTCCCAAAGAGCTTTAGAACAAGGCATAGTTTTCCCTGCTGGCTCTTTGGGCGGGGGACCCATCTCCAGCCGTATGGCCATTTTTGTGCCTGGCCAGGCGCCAAGTGGGAAAGGGTGTTTTTGAGGCTGAAGGCAGCAGGAAAGCCCGCAGCCCCCAGGTCTGTGGGGCTACGCAAACGGTTCCCAAAGAGCTTTAGAACAAGGCATAGTTTTCCCTGCTGGCTCTTTGGGCGGGGGACCCATCTCCAGCCGTATGGCCATTTTTGTGCCTGGCGCAGCGCCAAGTGGGAAAGGGTGGATTTGAGGCTGAGGGCAGCAGCAAAGCCTGCAGCCCCAGGTCTGTGGGGCTACGCAAGCGGTTCCCAAAGAGCTTTAGAACAAGGCATAGTTTTCCCTGCTGGCTCTTTGGGCGGGGGACCCATCTCCAGCCGTATGGCCATTTTTGTGCCTGGCGCGGCGCCAAGTGGGAAAGGGTGGTTTTGAGGCTGAAGGCAGCAGCAAAGCCTGCAGCCCCCAGGTCTGTGGGGCTACGCAAGCGGTTCCCAAAGAGCTTTAGAACAAGGCATATTTTTCCCTGCTGGCTCTTTGGGCGGGGGACCCATCTGCAGCCGTATGGCCATTTTTGGGCCTGGCGCGGCGCCAAGTGGGAAAGGGTGGTTTTGAGGCTGAAGGCAGCAGCAAAGCCCGCAGCCCCCAGGTCTGTGGGGCTACGCAAGCGGTTCCCAAAGAGCTTTAGAACAAGGCATAGTTTTCCCTGCTGGCTCTTTGGGCGGGGGACCCATCTCCAGCCGTATGGCCATTTTTGAGCCTTTCGCGGCGCCAAGTGGGAAAGGGTGGTTTTGAGGCTGAAGGCAGCAGCAAAGCCCGCAGCCCCCAGGTCTGTGGGGCCAAGCAAGCGGTTCCCAAAGAGCTTTAGAACAAGGCATAGTTTTCCTTGCTGGCTCTTTGGGCATGGGACCCATCTCCAGCCATATGGCCATTTTTGTGCCTGGCGCGGCGCCAAGTGGGAAAGGGTGGCTTTGAGGCTGAAGGCAGCAGCAAAGCCTGCAGCCCCCAGGTCTGTGGGGCTACGCAAGCGGTTCCCAAAGAGCTTTAGAACAAGGCATAGTTTTCCCTGCTGGCTCTTTGGGCGGGGGACCCATCTCCAGCCATATGGCCATTTTTGTGCCTGGCGCGGCGCCAAGTGGGAAAGGGTGGTTTTGAGGCTGAAGGCAGCAGGAAAGCCCGCAGCCCCCAGGTCTGTGGGGCTACGCAAGCGGTTCCCAAAGAGCTTTAGAACAAGGCATAGTTTTCCCTGCTGGCTCTTTGGGCGGGGGACCCATCTCCAGCCATAGGCCATTTTTATGCCTGGGGCGGCGCCAAGTGGGAAAGGGTGGCTTTGAGGCTGAAGGCAGCAGCAAAGCCTGCAGCCCCCAGGTCTGTGGGGCTATGCAAGTGGTTCCCAAAGAGCTTTAGAACAAGGCATAGTTTTCCCGGCTTGTTCTTTGGGCGGGGGACCCATCTGCAGCCGTATGGCCATTTTTGGGCCTGGCGCGGCGCCAAGTGGGAAAGGGTGGTGTCGAGTCTGAAGGCAGCAGGAAAGCCCGCAGCCCCCAGGTCTGTGGGGCTACGCAAGCGGTTCCCAAAGAGCTTTAGAACAAGGCATAGTTTTCCCTGCTGGCTCTTTGGGCGGGGGACCCATCTCCAGTCGTATGGCCATTTCTGTGCCTGATAGGGCGCCAAGTGGGAAAGGGTGGCTTTGAGGCTGAAGACAGCAGGAAAGCCTGCAGCCCCCAGGTCTGTGGGGCTATGCAAGCGGTTCCCAAAGAGCTTTAGAACAAGGCATAGTTTTCCCTGCTGGCTCTTTGGGCGGGGGACCCATCTCCAGCCATAGGCCATTTTTGTGCCTGGCGCGGCGCCAGGTGGGAAAGGGTGGTGTCGAGTCTGAAGGCAGCAGCAAAGCCTGCAGCCCCCAGGTCTGTGGGGCCAAGCAAGCGGTTCGCAAAGAGCTTTAGAACAAGGCATAGTTTTCCCTGCTGGCTCTTTGGGCGGGGGACCCATCTCCAGCCATAGGCCATTTTTGTGCCTGGCGCGACGCCCAGTGGGAAAGGGTGGCTTTGAGGCTGAAGGCAGCAGCAAAGCCTGCAGCCCCCAGGTCTGTGGGGCTACGCAAGCGGTTCCCAAAGAGCTTTAGAACAAGGCATAGTTTTCCCTGCTGGCTCTTAGGGCATGGGACCCATATCCAGCCATAGGCCATTTTTGTGCCTGATGCGGCGCCAAGTGGGAAAGGGTGGCTTTGAGGCTGAAGGCAGCAGGAAAGCCCGCAGCCCCCAGGTCTGTGGGGCTACGCAAGCGGTTCCCAAAGAGCTTTAGAACAAGGCATAATTTTCCCTGCTGGCTCTCTGGGCGGGGGACCCATCTCCAGCCGTATGGCCATTTTTGTGCCTGGCGCGGCGGCAAGTGGGAAAGGGTGCTGTCGAGGCTGAAGGCAGCAGGAAAGCCTGCAGCCCCCAGGTCTGTGGGGCTACGCAAGCGGTTCCCAAAGAGCTTTAGAACAAGGCATAGTTTTCCCTGCTTGCTCTTTGGGCGAGGGACACATCTCCAGCCGTATGGCCATTTTTGTGCGTGGCCAGGGGCCAAGTGGGAAAGGGTGGTGTCGAGGCTGAAGGCAGCAGGAAGGCCCACAGCCCCCAGGTCTGTGCGGCTATGCAAGCGGTTCCCAAAGAGCTTTAGAAGAAGGCATAATTTTCCCTGCTGGCTCTTTCGGCATGGGACCCATCTCCAGCCATAGACCATTTTTGTGCCTACCGCGGCGCCAAGTGGGAAAGGGTGGCTTTGAGGCTGAATGCAGCAGCAAAGCCTACAGCCCCCAGGTCTGTGGGGCTACGCAAGCGGTTCCCAAAGAGCTTTAGAACAAGGCATAGTTTTCCTTGCTGGGTCTTTGGGCATGGGACCCATCTCCAGCCATAGGCCATTTTTGTGCCTGATGCGGCGCCAAGTGGGAAAGGGTGGCTTTGAGGCTGAAGGCAGCAGCAAAGCCTGCAGCCCCCAGGTCTGTGGGGCTATGGAAGCGGTTCCCAAAGTGCTTTAGAACAAGGCATAGTTTTCCCTGATGGCTCTTTGGGCATGGGACCCATCTCGAGCCGTATGGCCATTTTTGTGCCTGGTGCGGCGCCAAGTGGGAAAGGGTGGCTTTGAGGCTGAAGGCAGCAGGAAAGCCCACACCCCCCAGGTCTGTGGGGCTACGCAAGCGGTTCCCAAAGAGCTTTAGAACAAGGCATAGTTTTCCATGCTGGCTCTTTGGGCGGGGGACCCATCTCCAGCCGTATGGCCATTTTTGTGCCTGGCGCAGCGCCAAGTGGGAAAGGGTGGCTTTGAGGCTGAAGGCAGCAGGAAAGCCTGCAGCCCCCAGGTCTGTGGGGCTACGCAAGCGGTTCCCAAAGAGCTTTAGAACAAGGCATAGTTTTCCCTGCTGGCTCTTTGGGCGGGGGACCCATCTCCAGCCGTATGGCCATTTTTGTACCTGGCGCAGCGCCAAGTGGGAAAGGGTGGCTTTGAGGCTGAAGGCAGCAGCAAAGCCTGCAGCCCCCAGGTCTGTGGGGCTACGCAAGCGGTTCCCAAAGAGCTTTAGAACAAGGCATAGTTTTCCCTGCTGGCTCCTTGGGCGGGGGACCCATCTCCAGTCGTATGGCTATTTTTATGCCTGGCGCGGTGCGTAGTGGGAAAGGGTGGTGTCGAGGCTGAAGGCAGCAGGAAAGCCCGCAGCCCCCAGGTCTGTGGGGCTACGCAAGCGGTTCCCAAAGAGCTTTAGAACAAGGCATAGTTTTCCCTGCTGGCTCTTTGGGCGGGGGACCCATCTCCGGTCGTATGGCCATTTTTGTGCCTGATGCGGCGCCAAGTGGGAAAGGGTGGCTTTGAGGCTGAAGGCAGCAGGAAAGCCCACAGCCCCCAGGTCTGTGGGGCTACGCAAGCGGTTCCCAAAGAGCTTTAGAACAAGGCATAGTTTTCCCTGCTGGCTCTTTGGGCGGGGGACCCATCTCCAGCCGTATGGCCATTTTTGTACGTGGCCAGGGGCCAAGTGGGAAAGGGTGGTGTCGAGGCTGAAGGCAGGAGCAAAACCTGCAGCCCCCAGGTCTGTGGGGCTACGCAAGCGGTTCCCAAAGAGCTTTAGAACAAGGCATAGTTTTCCCTGCTGGCTCTTTGGGCGGGGGACCCATCTCCAGCCGTATGGCCATTTTTGTGCCTGGCGCGGCGCCAAGTGGGAAAGGGTGGTTTTGAGGCTGAAGGCAGCAGCAAAGCCTGCAGCCCCCAGGTCTGTGGGGCTACGCAAGCGGTTCCCAAAGAGCTTTAGAACAAGGCATAGTTTTCCCTGCCGGCTCTTTGGGCGGGGGACCCATCTCCAGCCATAGGCCATTTTTATGCCTGGGGCGGCGCCAAGTGGGAAAGGGTGGCTTTGAGGCTGAAGGCAGCAGGAAAGCCCGCAGCCCCCAGGTCTGTGGGGCTATGCAAGTGGTTCCCAAAGAGCTTTAGAACAAGGCATAGTTTTCCCTGCTTGTTCTTTGGGCGGGGGACCCATCTGTAGCCGTATGGCCATTTTTGGGCCTGGCGCGGCGCCAAGTGGGAAAGGGTGGTGTCGAGTCTGAAGGCAGCAGGAAAGCCCGCAGCCCCCAGGTCTGTGGGGCTACGCAAGCGGTTCCCAAAGAGCTTTAGAACAAGGCATAGTTTTCCCTGCTGGCTCTCTGGGCGGGGGACCCATCTCCAGCTATAGACCATTTTTGTGCCTACCGCGGCGCCAAGTGGGAAAGGGTGGCTTTGAGGCTGAAGGCAGCAGCAAAGCCTGCAGCCCCCAGGTCTGTGGGGCTACGCAAGCGGTTCCCAAAGAGCTTTAGAACAAGGCATAGTTTTCCTTGCTGGGTCTTTGGGCATGGGACCCATCTCCAGCCATAGGCCATTTTTGTGCCTGATGCGGCGCCAAGTGGGAAAGGGTGGCTTTGAGGCTGAAGGCAGCAGCAAAGCCCGCAGCCCCCAGGTCTGTGGGGCTATGGAAGCGGTTCCCAAAGTGCTTTAGAACAAGGCCTGGCTCTTTGGGCGGGGGACCCATCTCCAGCCGTATGGCCATTTTTGTGCCTGGCGCGGCGCCAAGTGGGAAAGGGTGGCTTTGAGGCTGAAGGCAGCAGCAAAGCCTGCAGCCCCCAGGTCTGTGGGGCTATGCAAGCGGTTCCCAAAGAGCTTTAGAACAAGGCATAGTTTTCCCGTTTTCCCTGCTGGCTCCTTGGGCGGGGGACCCATCTCCAGTCGTATGGCTATTTTTATGCCTGGCGCGGTGCGTAGTGGGAAAGGGTGGTGTCGAGGCTGAAGGCAGCAGGAAAGCCCGCAGCCCCCAGGTCTGTGGGGCTACGCAAGCGGTTCCCAAAGAGCTTTAGAACAAGGCATAGTTTTCCCTGCTGGCTCTTTGGGCATGGGACCCATCTCCAGCCATAGGCCATTTTTGTGCCTGGCGCGACGCCAAGTGGGAAAGGGTGGCTTTGAGGCTGAAGGCAGCAGCAAAGCCTGCAGCCCCCAGGTCTGTGGGGCTACGCAAGCGGTTCCCAAAGAGCTTTAGAACAAGGCATAGTTTTCCCAGCTGGCTCTTAGGGCATGGGACCCATATCCAGCCATAGGCCATTTTTGTGCCTGATGCGGCGCCAAGTGGGAAAGGGTGGCTTTGAGGCTGAAGGCAGCAGGAAAGCCCGCAGCCCCCAGGTCTGTGGGGCTACGCAAGCTGTTCCGAAAGAGCTTTAGAAGAAGGCATAATTTTCCCTGCTGGCTCTCTGGGCGGGGGACCCATCTCCAGCCGTATGGCCATTATTGTGCCTGGCGCAGCGCCAAGTGGGAAAGGGTGCTGTCGAGGCTGAAGGCAGCAGGAAAGCCTGCAGCCCCCAGGTCTGTGGGGCCAAGCAAGCGGTTCCCAAAGAGCTTTAGAACAAGGCATAGTTTTCCCTGCTGGCTCTTTGGGCGGGGGACCCATCTCCAGCCGTATGGCCATTTTTGTGCGTGGCCAGGGGCCAAGTGGGAAAGGGTGGTGTCGAGGCTGAAGGCAGCAGCAAAGCCCGCAGCCCCCAGGTCTGTGGGGCTACGCAAGCGGTTCCCAAAGAGCTTTAGAACAAGGCATAGTTTTCCCTGATGGCTCTTTGGGCATGGGACCCATCTCCAGCCATAGGCCATTTTTGTGCCTGATGCGGCGCCAAGTGGGAAAGGGTGGTTTTGAGGCTGAAGGCAGCAGGAAAGCCTGCAGCCCCCAGGTCTGTGGGGCTACGCAAGCGGTTCCCAAAGAGCTTTAGAACAAGGCATAGTTTTCCCTAATGGCTCTTTGGGCGGGGGACCCATCTCCAGCCGTATGGCCATTTTTGTGCCTGGCGCGGCGCCAAGTGGGAAAGGGTGGCTTTGAGGCTGAAGGCAGCAGGAAAGCCTGCAGCCCCCAGGTTTGTGGGGCTACGCAAGCGGTTCCCAAAGAGCTTTAGAACAAGGCATAGTTTTCCCTGCTGGCTCTTTGGGCGGGGGACCCATCTCCAGCCGTATGGCCATTTTTGTGCCTGATGCGGCGCCAAGTGGGAAAGGGTGGCTTTGAGGCTGAAGGCAGCAGGAAAGCCTGCAGCCCCCAGGTTTGTGGGGCTACGCAAGCGGTTCCCAAAGAGCTTTAGAACAAGGCATAATTTTCCCTCCTGGCTCTCTGGGCGGGGGACCCATCTCCAGCCGTATGGCCATTTTTGTGCGTGGCCAGGGGCCAAGTGGGAAAGGGTGGTGTCGAGGCTGAAGGCAGCAGCAAAGCCCGCAGCCCCCAGGTCTGTGGGGCTACGCAAGCGGTTCCCAAAGAGCTTTAGAACAAGGCATAGTTTTCCCTGATGGCTCTTTGGGCATGGGACCCATCTCCAGCCATAGGCCATTTTTGTGCCTGATGCGGCGCCAAGTGGGAAAGGGTGGTTTTGAGGCTGAAGGCAGCAGGAAAGCCTGCAGCCCCCAGGTCTGTGGGGCTACGCAAGCGGTTCCCAAAGAGCTTTAGAACAAGGCATAGTTTTCCTTGCTGGCTCTTTGGGCGGGGGACCCATCTCCAGCCGTATGGCCATTTTTGTGCCTGGCCCGGCGCCAAGTGGGAAAGGGTGGCTTTGAGGCTGAAGGCAGCAGGAAAGCCTGCAGCCCCCAGGTTTGTGGGGCTACGCAAGCGGTTCCCAAAGAGCTTTAGAACAAGGCATAATTTTCCCTCCTGGCTCTCTGGGCGGGGGACCCATCTCCAGCCATAGGCCATTTCTGTGCCTGATAGGGCGCCAAGTGGGAAAGGGTGCTGTCGAGGCTGAAGGCAGCAGGAAAGCCTGCAGCCCCCAGGTCTGTGGGGCTACGCAAGCGGTTCCCAAAGAGCTTTAGAACAAGGCATAGTTTTCCCTGCTGGCTCTTTGGGCGGGGGACCCATCTCCAGCCGTCTATCTATTTTTGTGCCTGGCGCGGTGCGTAGTGGCAAAGGGTCGTTTTGAGGCTGAAGGCAGCAGGAAAGCCTGCAGCCCCCAGGTCTGTGGGGCTACGCAAGCGGTTCCCAAAGAGCTTTAGAACAAGGCACAGTTTTCCCTGCTGGCTCTTTGGGCGGGGACCCATCTCCAGCCGTATGGCCATTTTTGTGCCTGGCGCGGCGCCAATTGGGAAAGGGTGGCTTTGAGGCTGAAGGCAGCAGGAAAGCCTGCAGCCCCCAGGTTTGTGGGGCTACGCAAGCGGTTCCCAAAGAGCTTTAGAACAAGGCATAGTTTTCCCTGCTGGCTCTTTGGGCGGGGGACCCATCTCCAGCCATAGGCCATTTCTGTGCCTGATAGGGCGCCAAGTGGGAAAGGGTGGCTTTGAGGCTGAAGACAGCAGGAAAGGCTGCAGCCCCCAGGTCTGTCGGGCTATGCAAGCGGTTCCCAAAGAGCTTTAGAACAAGGCATAGTTTTCCCTGCTGGCTCTTTGGGCGGTGGACCCATCTCCAGCCGTATGGCCATTTTTGTGCCTGGCGCGGCGCCAAGTGGGAAAGGGTGGTGTCGAGGCTGAAGGCAGCAGCAAAGCCCGCAGCCCCCAGGTCTGTGGGGCTATGCAAGCGGTTCCCAAAGAGCTTTAGAACAAGGCATAGTTTTCCCTGCTGGCTCTTTGGGCATGGGACCCATCTCCAGCCATAGGCCATTTTTGTGCCTGGCGCGGCGCCAGGTGGGAAAGGGTGGTGTCGAGTCTGAAGGCAGCAGCAAAGCCTGCAGCCCCCAGGTCTGTGCGGCTACGCAAGCGGTTCCCAAAGAGCTTTAGAACAAGGCATAGTTTTCCCTGCTGGCTCTTTGGGCGGGGGACCCATCTCCAGCCGTATGGCCATTTTTGTACCTGGCGCAGCGCCAAGTGGGAAAGGGTGTTTTTGAGGCTGAAGGCAGCAGGAAAGCCCGCAGCCCCCAGGTCTGTGGGGCTACGCAAGCGGTTCCCAAAGAGCTTTAGAACAAGGCATAGTTTTCCCTGCTGGCTCTTTGGGCGGGGGACCCATCTCCAGCCGTATGGCCATTTTTGAGCCTTTCGCGGCGCCAAGTGGGAAAGGGTGGTTTTGAGGCTGAAGGCAGCAGCAAAGCCCGCAGCCCCCAGGTCTGTGGGGCCAAGCAAGCGGTTCCCAAAGAGCTTTAGAACAAGGCATAGTTTTCCTTGCTGGCTCTTTGGGCATGGGACCCATCTCCAGCCATAGGCCATTTTTGTGCCTGATGCGGCGCCAAGTGGGAAAGGGTGGCTTTGAGGCTGAAGGCAGCAGCAAAGCCTGCAGCCCCCAGGTCTGTGGGGCTACGCAAGCGGTTCCCAAAGAGCTTTAGAACAAGGCATAGTTTTCCCTGCTGGCTCTTTGGGCGGGGGACCCATCTCCAGCCGTATGGCCATTTTTGTGCCTGGCCAGGCGCCAAGTGGGAAAGGGTGTTTTTGAGGCTGAAGGCAGCAGGAAAGCCCGCAGCCCCCAGGTCTGTGGGGCTACGCAAACGGTTCCCAAAGAGCTTTAGAACAAGGCATAGTTTTCCCTGCTGGCTCTTTGGGCGGGGGACCCATCTCCAGCCGTATGGCCATTTTTGTGCCTGGCGCAGCGCCAAGTGGGAAAGGGTGGATTTGAGGCTGAGGGCAGCAGCAAAGCCTGCAGCCCCAGGTCTGTGGGGCTACGCAAGCGGTTCCCAAAGAGCTTTAGAACAAGGCATAGTTTTCCCTGCTGGCTCTTTGGGCGGGGGACCCATCTCCAGCCGTATGGCCATTTTTGTGCCTGGCGCGGCGCCAAGTGGGAAAGGGTGGTTTTGAGGCTGAAGGCAGCAGCAAAGCCTGCAGCCCCCAGGTCTGTGGGGCTACGCAAGCGGTTCCCAAAGAGCTTTAGAACAAGGCATATTTTTCCCTGCTGGCTCTTTGGGCGGGGGACCCATCTGCAGCCGTATGGCCATTTTTGGGCCTGGCGCGGCGCCAAGTGGGAAAGGGTGGTTTTGAGGCTGAAGGCAGCAGCAAAGCCCGCAGCCCCCAGGTCTGTGGGGCTACGCAAGCGGTTCCCAAAGAGCTTTAGAACAAGGCATAGTTTTCCCTGCTGGCTCTTTGGGCGGGGGACCCATCTCCAGCCGTATGGCCATTTTTGAGCCTTTCGCGGCGCCAAGTGGGAAAGGGTGGTTTTGAGGCTGAAGGCAGCAGCAAAGCCCGCAGCCCCCAGGTCTGTGGGGCCAAGCAAGCGGTTCCCAAAGAGCTTTAGAACAAGGCATAGTTTTCCTTGCTGGCTCTTTGGGCATGGGACCCATCTCCAGCCATATGGCCATTTTTGTGCCTGGCGCGGCGCCAAGTGGGAAAGGGTGGCTTTGAGGCTGAAGGCAGCAGCAAAGCCTGCAGCCCCCAGGTCTGTGGGGCTACGCAAGCGGTTCCCAAAGAGCTTTAGAACAAGGCATAGTTTTCCCTGCTGGCTCTTTGGGCGGGGGACCCATCTCCAGCCATATGGCCATTTTTGTGCCTGGCGCGGCGCCAAGTGGGAAAGGGTGGCTTTGAGGCTGAAGGCAGCAGCAAAGCCCGCAGCCCCCAGGTCTGTGGGGCCAAGCAAGCGGTTCCCAAAGAGCTTTAGAACAAGGCATAGTTTTCCTTGCTGGCTCTTTGGGCATGGGACCCATCTCCAGCCATATGGCCATTTTTGTGCCTGATGCGGCGCCAAGTGGGAAAGGGTGGCTTTGAGGCTGAAGGCAGCAGCAAAGCCTGCAGCCCCCAGGTCTGTGGGGCTACGCAAGCGGTTCCCAAAGAGCTTTAGAACAAGGCATAGTTTTCCCTGCTGGCTCTTTGGGCGGGGGACCCATCTCCAGCCATATGGCCATTTTTGTGCGTGGCCAGGGGCCAAGTGGGAAAGGGTGGCTTTGAGGCTGAAGGCAGCAGCAAAGCCCGCAGCCCCCAGGTCTGTGGGGCTACGCAAGCGGTTCCCAAAGAGCTTTAGAACAAGGCATAGTTTTCCCTGCTGGCTCTTTGGGCGGGGGACCCATGTCCAGCCGTATGGCCATTTTTGTGCCTGGCGCAGCGCCAAGTGGGAAAGGGTGGCTTTGAGGCTGAAGGCAGCAGCAAAGCCTGCAGCCCCAGGTCTGTGGGGCTACGCAAGCGGTTCCCAAAGAGCTTTAGAACAAGGCATAGTTTTCCCTGCTGGCTCCTTGGGCGGGGGACCCATCTGCAGCCGTATGGCCATTTTTGGGCCTGGCGCGGCGCCAAGTGGGAAAGGGTGGTTTTGAGGCTGAAGGCAGCAGGAAAGCCCGCAGCCCCCAGGTCTGTGGGGCTACGCAAGCGGTTCCCAAAGAGCTTTAGAACAAGGCATAGTTTTCCCTGCTGGCTCTTTGGGCGGGGGACCCATCTCCAGTCGTATGGCCATTTCTGTGCCTGATAGGGCGCCAAGTGGGAAAGGGTGGCTTTGAGGCTGAAGACAGCAGGAAAGCCTGCAGCCCCCAGGTCTGTGGGGCTATGCAAGCGGTTCCCAAAGAGCTTTAGAACAAGGCATAGTTTTCCCTGCTGGCTCTTTGGGCGGGGGACCCATCTCCAGCCATAGGCCATTTTTGTGCCTGGGGCGGCGCCAAGTGGGAAAGGGTGGCTTTGAGGCTGAAGGCAGCAGCAAAGCCTGCAGCCCCCAGGTCTGTGGGGCCAAGCAAGCGGTTCCCAAAGAGCTTTAGAACAAGGCATAGTTTTCCCAGCTGGCTCTTAGGGCATGGGACCCATATCCAGCCATAGGCCATTTTTGTGCCTGATGCGGCGCCAAGTGGGAAAGGGTGGCTTTGAGGCTGAAGGCAGCAGGAAAGCCCGCAGCCCCCAGGTCTGTGGGGCTACGCAAGCGGTTCCCAAAGAGCTTTAGAACAAGGCATAATTTTCCCTGCTGGCTCTCTGGGCGGGGGACCCATCTCCAGCCGTATGGCCATTTTTGTGCCTGGCGCGGCGGCAAGTGGGAAAGGGTGCTGTCGAGGCTGAAGGCAGCAGGAAAGCCTGCAGCCCCCAGGTCTGTGGGGCTACGCAAGCGGTTCCCAAAGAGCTTTAGAACAAGGCATAGTTTTCCCTGCTTGCTCTTTGGGCGAGGGACACATCTCCAGCCGTATGGCCATTTTTGTGCGTGGCCAGGGGCCAAGTGGGAAAGGGTGGTGTCGAGGCTGAAGGCAGCAGGAAGGCCCACAGCCCCCAGGTCTGTGCGGCTATGCAAGCGGTTCCCAAAGAGCTTTAGAAGAAGGCATAATTTTCCCTGCTGGCTCTTTCGGCATGGGACCCATCTCCAGCCATAGACCATTTTTGTGCCTACCGCGGCGCCAAGTGGGAAAGGGTGGCTTTGAGGCTGAATGCAGCAGCAAAGCCTACAGCCCCCAGGTCTGTGGGGCTACGCAAGCGGTTCCCAAAGAGCTTTAGAACAAGGCATAGTTTTCCTTGCTGGGTCTTTGGGCATGGGACCCATCTCCAGCCATAGGCCATTTTTGTGCCTGATGCGGCGCCAAGTGGGAAAGGGTGGCTTTGAGGCTGAAGGCAGCAGCAAAGCCTGCAGCCCCCAGGTCTGTGGGGCTATGGAAGCGGTTCCCAAAGTGCTTTAGAACAAGGCATAGTTTTCCCTGATGGCTCTTTGGGCATGGGACCCATCTCGAGCCGTATGGCCATTTTTGTGCCTGGTGCGGCGCCAAGTGGGAAAGGGTGGCTTTGAGGCTGAAGGCAGCAGGAAAGCCCACACCCCCCAGGTCTGTGGGGCTACGCAAGCGGTTCCCAAAGAGCTTTAGAACAAGGCATAGTTTTCCATGCTGGCTCTTTGGGCGGGGGACCCATCTCCAGCCGTATGGCCATTTTTGTGCCTGGCGCAGCGCCAAGTGGGAAAGGGTGGCTTTGAGGCTGAAGGCAGCAGGAAAGCCTGCAGCCCCCAGGTCTGTGGGGCTACGCAAGCGGTTCCCAAAGAGCTTTAGAACAAGGCATAGTTTTCCCTGCTGGCTCTTTGGGCGGGGGACCCATCTCCAGCCGTATGGCCATTTTTGTACCTGGCGCAGCGCCAAGTGGGAAAGGGTGGCTTTGAGGCTGAAGGCAGCAGCAAAGCCTGCAGCCCCCAGGTCTGTGGGGCTACGCAAGCGGTTCCCAAAGAGCTTTAGAACAAGGCATAGTTTTCCCTGCTGGCTCTTTGGGCGGGGGACCCATCTCCGGTCGTATGGCCATTTTTGTGCCTGATGCGGCGCCAAGTGGGAAAGGGTGGCTTTGAGGCTGAAGGCAGCAGCAAAGCCCACAGCCCCCAGGTCTGTGGGGCTACGCAAGCGGTTCCCAAAGAGCTTTAGAACAAGGCATAGTTTTCCCTGCTGGCTCTTTGGGCGGGGGACCCATCTCCAGCCGTATGGCCATTTTTGTACGTGGCCAGGGGCCAAGTGGGAAAGGGTGGTGTCGAGGCTGAAGGCAGGAGCAAAACCTGCAGCCCCCAGGTCTGTGGGGCTACGCAAGCGGTTCCCAAAGAGCTTTAGAACAAGGCATAGTTTTCCCTGCTGGCTCTTTGGGCGGGGGACCCATCTCCAGCCGTATGGCCATTTTTGTGCCTGGCGCGGCGCCAAGTGGGAAAGGGTGGTTTTGAGGCTGAAGGCAGCAGCAAAGCCTGCAGCCCCCAGGTCTGTGGGGCTACGCAAGCGGTTCCCAAAGAGCTTTAGAACAAGGCATAGTTTTCCCTGCCGGCTCTTTGGGCGGGGGACCCATCTCCAGCCATAGGCCATTTTTATGCCTGGGGCGGCGCCAAGTGGGAAAGGGTGGCTTTGAGGCTGAAGGCAGCAGGAAAGCCCGCAGCCCCCAGGTCTGTGGGGCTATGCAAGTGGTTCCCAAAGAGCTTTAGAACAAGGCATAGTTTTCCCTGCTTGTTCTTTGGGCGGGGGACCCATCTGTAGCCGTATGGCCATTTTTGGGCCTGGCGCGGCGCCAAGTGGGAAAGGGTGGTGTCGAGTCTGAAGGCAGCAGGAAAGCCCGCAGCCCCCAGGTCTGTGGGGCTACGCAAGCGGTTCCCAAAGAGCTTTAGAACAAGGCATAGTTTTCCCTGCTGGCTCTCTGGGCGGGGGACCCATCTCCAGCTATAGACCATTTTTGTGCCTACCGCGGCGCCAAGTGGGAAAGGGTGGCTTTGAGGCTGAAGGCAGCAGCAAAGCCTGCAGCCCCCAGGTCTGTGGGGCTACGCAAGCGGTTCCCAAAGAGCTTTAGAACAAGGCATAGTTTTCCTTGCTGGGTCTTTGGGCATGGGACCCATCTCCAGCCATAGGCCATTTTTGTGCCTGATGCGGCGCCAAGTGGGAAAGGGTGGCTTTGAGGCTGAAGGCAGCAGCAAAGCCCGCAGCCCCCAGGTCTGTGGGGCTATGGAAGCGGTTCCCAAAGTGCTTTAGAACAAGGCCTGGCTCTTTGGGCGGGGGACCCATCTCCAGCCGTATGGCCATTTTTGTGCCTGGCGCGGCGCCAAGTGGGAAAGGGTGGCTTTGAGGCTGAAGGCAGCAGGAGAGCCCGCAGCCCCCAGGTCTGTGGGGCTACGCAAGCGGTTCCCAAAGAGCTTTAGAACAAGGCATAGTTTTCCCTGCTGGCTCTTTGGGCGGGGGACCCATCTCCAGCCATACGGCCATTTTTGTGCCTGGCGCAGCGCCAAGTGGGAAAGGGTGGCTTTGAGGCTGAAGGCAGCAGCAAAGCCTGCAGCCCCCAGGTCTGTGGGGCTATGCAAGCGGTTCCCAAAGAGCTTTAGAACAAGGCATAGTTTTCCCTGCTGGCTCCTTGGGCGGGGGACCCATCTCCAGTCGTATGGCTATTTTTATGCCTGGCGCGGTGCGTAGTGGGAAAGGGTGGTGTCGAGGCTGAAGGCAGCAGGAAAGCCCGCAGCCCCCAGGTCTGTGGGGCTACGCAAGCGGTTCCCAAAGAGCTTTAGAACAAGGCATAGTTTTCCCTGCTGGCTCTTTGGGCGGGGGACCCATCTCCAGCCGTATGGCCATTTTTGTGCCTGATGCGGCGCCAAGTGGGAAAGGGTGGCTTTGAGGCTGAAGGCAGCAGGAAAGCCCGCAGCCCCCAGGTCTGTGGGGCTACGCAAGCGGTTCCCAAAGAGCTTTAGAACAAGGCATAGTTTTCCCTGCTGGCTCTTTGGGCGGGGGACCCATCTCCAGCCGTATGGCCATTTTTGTGCCTGGCGCGACGCCCAGTGGGAAAGGGTGGTGTCGAGGCTGAAGGCAGCAGCAAAGCCCGCAGCCCCCAGGTCTGTGGGGCTACGCAAGCGGTTCCCAAAGAGCTTTAGAACAAGGCATAGTTTTCCCAGCTGGCTCTTAGGGCATGGGACACATTTCCAGCCATAGGCCATTTTTGTGCCTGATGCGGTGCCAAGTGGGAAAGGGTGGCTTTGAGGCTGAAGGCAGCAGGAAAGCCTGCAGCCCCCAGGTCTGTGCGGCTACGCAAGCGGTTCCCAAAGAGCTTTAGAACAAGGCATAGTTTTCCCTGCTGGCTCTTTGGGCGAGGGGACACATCTCCAGCCGTATGGCCATTTTTGTGCGTGGCCAGGGGCCAAGTGGGAAAGGGTGGTGTCGAGGCTGAAGGCAGCAGGAAGGCCCACAGCCCCGAGGTCTGTGGGGCTATGCAAGCGGTTCCCAAAGAGCTTTAGAAGAAGGCATAGTTTTCCCTGCTGGCTCTTTGGGCATGGGACCCATCTGCAGCCGTATGGCCATTTTTGGGCCTACCGCGGCGCCAAGTGGGAAAGGGTGGCTTTGAGGCTGAAGGCAGCAGCAAAGCCTGCAGCCCCCAGGTCTGTGGGGCTACGCAAGCGGTTCCCAAAGAGCTTTAGAACAAGGCATAGTTTTCCTTGCTGGGTCTTTGGGCATGGGACCCATCTCCAGCCTTATGGCCATTTTTGTGCCTGATGCGGCGCCAAGTGGGAAAGGGTGGCTTTGAGGCTGAAGGCAGCAGCAAAGCCTGCAGCCCCCAGGTCTGTGGGGCTACGCAAGCGGTTCCCAAAGAGCTTTAGAACAAGGCATAGTTTTCCCTGCTGGCTCCTTGGGCGGGGGACCCATCTCCAGTCGTATGGCTATTTTTATGCCTGGCGCGGTGCGTAGTGGGAAAGGGTGGTGTCGAGGCTGAAGGCAGCAGGAAAGCCCGCAGCCCCCAGGTCTGTGGGGCTACGCATGCGGTTCCCAAAGAGCTTTAGAACAAGGCATAGTTTTCCCTGCTGGCTCTTTGGGCGGGGGACCCATCTCCAGCCGTATGGCCATTTTTGTGCCTGGCGTGGAGCCAAGTGGGAAAGGGTGGTTTTGAGGCTGAAGACAGCAGGAAAGCCTGCAGCCCCCAGGTCTGTGGGGCTATGCAAGCGGTTCCCAAAGAGCTTTAGAACAAGGCATAATTTTCCCTGCTGGCTCTTTGGGCGGGGGACCCATCTCCAGCCGTATGGCCATTTTTGTGCCTGGCGCGGCGCCAAGTGGGAAAGGGTGGCTTTGAGGCTGAAGGCAGCAGCAAAGCCTGCAGCCCTAAGGTCTGTGGGGCTACGCAAGCGGTTCCCAAAGAGCTTTAGAACAAGGCATATTTTCCCAGCTGGCTCTTAGGGCATGGGACCCATCTCCAGCCATAGGCCATTTTTGTGCCTGGCGCGACGCCAAGTGGGAAAGGGTGGCTTTGAGGCTGAAGGCAGCAGGAAAGCCTGCAGCCCCCAGGTCTGTGGGGCTACGCAAGCGGTTCCCAAAGAGCTTTAGAACAAGGCATAATTTTCCCTGCTGGCTCTTTGGGCGGGGGACCCATCTCCAGCCGTATGGCCATTTTTGTGCCTGATAGGGCGCCAAGTGGGAAAGGGTGGCTTTGAGGCTGAAGACAGCAGGAAAGCCTGCAGCCCCCAGGTCTGTGGGGCTACGCAAGCGTTTCCCAAAGAGCTTTAGAACAAGGCATAGTTTTCCCTGCTGGCTCTTTGGGCGGGGGACCCATCTCCAGCCATAGGCCATTTTTTTGCCTGATGCGGCGCCAAGTGGGAAAGGGTGGCTTTGAGGCTGAAGGCAGCAGGAAAGCCTGCAGCCCCCAGGTCTGTGCGGCTACACAAGCGGTTCCCAAAGAGCTTTAGAACAAGGCACAGTTTTCCCTGCTGGCTCTTTGGGCGGGGGAAACATCTCCACTCGTATGGCCATTTTTGAGCCTGGCGCGGCGCCAAGTGGGAAAGGGTGGCTTTGAGGCTGAAGGCAGGAGCAAAGCCTGCAGCCCCCAGGTCTGTGGGGCTACGCAAGCGGTTCCCAAAGAGCTTTAGAACAAGGCATAGTTTTCCCTGCTGGCTCTTTGGGCGGGGGACCCATCTCCAGCCGTATGGCCATTTTTGTGCATGGCCAGGGGCCAAGTGGGAAAGGGTGGTGTCGAGGCTGAAGGCAGCAGGAAGGCCCACAGCCCCCAGGTCTGTGGGGCTACGCAAGTGGTTCCCAAAGAGCTTTAGAACAAGGCATAGTTTTCCCAGCTGGCTCTTAGGGCATGGGACCCATCTCCAGCCATAGGCCATTTTTGTGCCTAGCGCGACGCCAAGTGGGAAAGGGTGGCTTTGAGGCTGAAGGTAGCAGGAAAGCCTGCAGCCCCCAGGTCTGTGGGGCTACGCAAGCGGTTCCCAAAGAGCTTTAGAACAAGGTATAGTTTTCCCTGCTGGCTCTTTGGGCATGGGACCCATCTCCAGCCATAGGCCATTTTTGTGCCTGATCGGGCGCCAAGTGGGAAAGGGTGGCTTTGAGGCTGAAGGCAGCAGGAAAGCCTGCAGCCCCCAGGTCTGTGGGGCTACGCAAGCGGTTCCCAAAGAGCTTTAGAACAAGGCATAGTTTTCCCTGCTGGCTCTTTGGGCGGGGGACCCATCTCCAGCCATAGACCATTTTTGTGCCTAGCGCGGCGACAAGTGGGAAAGGGTGGTGTCGAGGCTGAAGGCAGCAGGAAAGCCCGCAGCCCCCAGGTCTGTGGGGCCAAGCAAGCGGTTCCCAAAGAGCTTTAGAACAAGGCATAGTTTTCCCTGCTGGCTCTTTGGGCGGGGGACCCATCTCCAGTCGTATGGCCATTTTTGTGCCTGGCGCGGTGCGTAGTGTGAAAGGGTGGCTTTGAGGCTGAAGGCAGCAGGAAAGCCCGCAGCCCCCAGGTCTGTGGGGCTATGCAAGCGGTTCCCAAAGAGCTTTAGAACAAGGCATAGTTTTCCCTGCTGGCTCTTTGGGCGGGGGACCCATCTCCAGCCGTATGGCCATTTTTGTGCCTGGTGCGGCGCTAAGTGGGAAAGGGTGGCTTTGAGGCTGAAGGCAGCAGGAAAGCCTGCAGCCCCCAGGTTTGTGGGGCTACGCAAGCGGTTCCCAAAGAGCTTTAGAACAAGGCATAGTTTTCCCTGATGGCTCTAAGGGCATGGGACCCATCTTCAGCCGTATGGCCATTTTTGTGCCTGGCGCGGCGCCAGGTGGGAAAGGGTGGTGTCGAGTCTGAAGGCAGCAGGAAAGCCTGCAGCCCCCAGGTCTGTGGGGCCAAGCAAGCGGTTCCCAAAGAGCTTTAGAACAAGGCATAGTTTTCCCTGCTGGCTCTTTGGGCATGGGACCCATCTCCAGCCATAGGCCATTTTTGTGCCTGGCGCGACGCCAAGTGGGAAAGGGTGGCTTTGAGGCTGAAGGCAGCAGCAAAGCCTGCAGCCCCCAGGTCTGTGGGGCTACGCAAGCGGTTCCCAAAGAGCTTTAGAACAAGGCATAGTTTTCCCAGCTGGCTCTTAGGGCATGGGACCCATATCCAGCCATAGGCCATTTTTGTGCCTGATGCGGCGCCAAGTGGGAAAGGGTGGCTTTGAGGCTGAAGGCAGCAGGAAAGCCCGCAGCCCCCAGGTCTGTGGGGCTACGCAAGCTGTTCCGAAAGAGCTTTAGAAGAAGGCATAATTTTCCCTGCTGGCTCTCTGGGCGGGGGACCCATCTCCAGCCGTATGGCCATTTTTGTGCCTGGCGCAGCGCCAAGTGGGAAAGGGTGCTGTCGAGGCTGAAGGCAGCAGGAAAGCCTGCAGCCCCCAGGTCTGTGGGGCCAAGCAAGCGGTTCCCAAAGAGCTTTAGAACAAGGCATAGTTTTCCCTGCTGGCTCTTTGGGCGGGGGACCCATCTCCAGCCGTATGGCCATTTTTGTGCGTGGCCAGGGGCCGAGTGGGAAAGGGTGGTGTCGAGGCTGAAGGCAGCAGCAAAGCCCGCAGCCCCCAGGTCTGTGGGGCTACGCAAGCGGTTCCCAAAGAGCTTTAGAACAAGGCATAGTTTTCCCTGATGGCTCTTTGGGCATGGGACCCATCTCCAGCCATAGGCCATTTTTGTGCCTGATGCGGCGCCAAGTGGGAAAGGGTGGTTTTGAGGCTGAAGGCAGCAGGAAAGCCTGCAGCCCCCAGGTCTGTGGGGCTACGCAAGCGGTTCCCAAAGAGCTTTAGAACAAGGCATAGTTTTCCCTAATGGCTCTTTGGGCGGGGGACCCATCTCCAGCCGTATGGCCATTTTTGTGCCTGGCCCGGCGCCAAGTGGGAAAGGGTGGCTTTGAGGCTGAAGGCAGCAGGAAAGCCTGCAGCCCCCAGGTTTGTGGGGCTACGCAAGCGGTTCCCAAAGAGCTTTAGAACAAGGCATAGTTTTCCCTGCTGGCTCTTTGGGCGGGGGACCCATCTCCAGCCGTATGGCCATTTTTGTGCCTGGCGCGGCGCCAAGTGGGAAAGGGTGGCTTTGAGGCTGAAGGCAGCAGGAAAGCCTGCAGCCCCCAGGTCTGTGGGGCTACGCAAGCGGTTCCCAAAGAGCTTTAGAACAAGGCATAGTTTTCCCTGATGGCTCTTTGGGCATGGGACCCATCTCCAGCCATAGGCCATTTTTGTGCCTGATGCGGCGCCAAGTGGGAAAGGGTGGTTTTGAGGCTGAAGGCAGCAGGAAAGCCTGCAGCCCCCAGGTCTGTGGGGCTACGCAAGCGGTTCCCAAAGAGCTTTAGAACAAGGCATAGTTTTCCCTGATGGCTCTTTGGGCGGGGGACCCATCTCCAGCCGTATGGCCATTTTTGTGCCTGGCGCGGCGCCAAGTGGGAAAGGGTGGCTTTGAGGCTGAAGGCAGCAGGAAAGCCTGCAGCCCCCAGGTTTGTGGGGCTACGCAAGCGGTTCCCAAAGAGCTTTAGAACAAGGCATAATTTTCCCTCCTGGCTCTCTGGGCGGGGGACCCATCTCCAGCCGTATGGCCATTTTTGTGCCTGGCGCGGCGCCAAGTGGGAAAGGGTGCTGTCGAGGCTGAAGGCAGCAGGAAAGCCTGCAGCCCCCAGGTCTGTGGGGCTACGCAAGCGGTTCCCAAAGAGCTTTAGAACAAGGCATAGTTTTCCCTGCTGGCTCTTTGGGCGGGGGACCCATCTCCAGCCGTCTATCTATTTTTGTGCCTGGCGCGGTGCGTAGTGGCAAAGGGTCGTTTTGAGGCTGAAGGCAGCAGGAAAGCCTGCAGCCCCCAGGTCTGTGGGGCTACGCAAGCGGTTCCCAAAGAGCTTTAGAACAAGGCACAGTTTTCCCTGCTGGCTCTTTGGGCGGGGGACCCATCTCCAGCCGTATGGCCATTTTTGTGCCTGGCGCGGCGCCAAGTGGGAAAGGGTGGCTTTGAGGCTGAAGGCAGCAGGAAAGCCTGCAGCCCCCAGGTTTGTGGGGCTACGCAAGCGGTTCCCAAAGAGCTTTAGAACAAGGCATAGTTTTCCCTGCTGGCTCTTTGGGCGGGGGACCCATCTCCAGCCATAGGCCATTTCTGTGCCTGATAGGGCGCCAAGTGGGAAAGGGTGGCTTTGAGGCTGAAGACAGCAGGAAAGCCTGCAGCCCCCAGGTCTGTCGGGCTATGCAAGCGGTTCCCAAAGAGCTTTAGAACAAGGCATAGTTTTCCCTGCTGGCTCTTTGGGCGGTGGACCCATCTCCAGCCGTATGGCCATTTTTGTGCCTGGCGCGGCGCCAAGTGGGAAAGGGTGGTGTCGAGGCTGAAGGCAGCAGCAAAGCCCGCAGCCCCCAGGTCTGTGGGGCTATGCAAGCGGTTCCCAAAGAGCTTTAGAACAAGGCATAGTTTTCCCTGCTGGCTCTTTGGGCATGGGACCCATCTCCAGCCGTATGGCCATTTTTGTGCCTGGCGCGGCGCCAGGTGGGAAAGGGTGGCTTTGAGGCTGAAGGCAGCAGCAAAGCCTGCAGCCCCCAGGTCTGTGCGGCTACGCAAGCGGTTCCCAAAGAGCTTTAGAACAAGGCATAGTTTTCCCTGCTGGCTCTTTGGGCGGGGGACCCATCTCCAGCCGTATGGCCATTTTTGTGCCTGGCCCGGCGCCAAGTGGGAAAGGGTGGCTTTGAGGCTGAAGGCAGCAGGAAAGCCTGCAGCCCCCAGGTTTGTGGGCCTACACAAGCGGTTCCCAAAGAGCTTTAGAACAAGGCATAATTTTCCCTGCTGGCTCTCTGGGCGGGGGACCCATCTCCAGCCGTATGGCCATTTTTGTGCCTGGCGCGGCGTCAAGTGGGAAAGGGTGCTGTCGAGGCTGAAGACAGCAGGAAAGCCTGCAGCCCCCAGGTCTGTGCGGCTACGCAAGCGGTTCACAAAGAGCTTTAGAACAAGGCATAGTTTTCCCTGCTGGCTCTTTGGGCGGGGGACCCATCTCCAGCCGTATGGCCATTTTTGTGCCTGGCCCGGCGCCAAGTGGGAAAGGGTGTTTTTGAGGCTGAAGGCAGCAGGAAAGCCCGCAGCCCCCAGGTCTGTGGGGCTACGCAAGCGGTTCCCAAAGAGCTTTAGAACAAGGCATAGTTTTCCCTGCTGGCTCTTTGGGCGGGGGACCCATCTCCAGCCATATGGCCATTTTTGTGCCTGGCGCAGCGCCAAGTGGGAAAGGGTGGCTTTGAGGCTGAAGGCAGCAGCAAAGCCTGCAGCCCCAGGTCTGTGGGGCTACGCAAGCGGTTCCCAAAGAGCTTTAGAACAAGGCATAGTTTTCCCTGCTGGCTCTTTGGGCGGGGGACCCATCTCCAGCCGTATGGCCATTTTTGAGCCTTTCGCGGCGCCAAGTGGGAAAGGGTGGTTTTGAGGCTGAAGGCAGCAGCAAAGCCCGCAGCCCCCAGGTCTGTGGGGCCAAGCAAGCGGTTCCCAAAGAGCTTTAGAACAAGGCATAGTTTTCCTTGCTGGCTCTTTGGGCATGGGACCCATCTCCAGCCATAGGCCATTTTTGTGCCTGATGCGGCGCCAAGTGGGAAAGGGTGGCTTTGAGGCTGAAGGCAGCAGCAAAGCCTGCAGCCCCCAGGTCTGTGGGGCTACGCAAGCGGTTCCCAAAGAGCTTTAGAACAAGGCATAGTTTTCCCTGCTGGCTCTTTGGGCGGGGGACCCATCTCCAGCCGTATGGCCATTTTTGTGCCTGGCCAGGCGCCAAGTGGGAAAGGGTGGTGTCGAGGCTGAAGGCAGCAGCAAAGCCCGCAGCCCCCAGGTCTGTGGGGCTACGCAAGCGGTTCCCAAAGAGCTTTAGAACAAGGCATAATTTTCCCTGCTGGCTCTTTGGGCGGGGGACCAATCTCCAGCCATAGGCCATTTTTGTGCCTGATGCGGCGCCAAGTGGGAAAGGGTGGCTTTGAGGCTTAAGGCAGCAGCAAAGCCTGCAGCCCCCAGGTCTGTGGGGCTACGCAAGCGGTTCCCAAAGAGCTTTAGAACAAGGCATAGTTTTCCCTGCTGGCTCTTTGGGCGGGGGACCCATCTGCAGCCGTATGGCCATTTTTGTGCCTGGCCCGGCGCCAAGTGGGAAAGGGTGGCTTTGAGGCTGAAGGCAGCAGGAAAGCCCGCAGCCCCCAGGTCTGTGGGGCTACGCAAGCGGTTCCCAAAGAGCTTTAGAACAAGGCATAGTTTTCCCTGCTGGCTCTTTGGGCGGGGGACCCATCTCCAGCCGTATGGCCATTTTTGTGCCTGATAGGGCGCCAAGTGGGAAAGGGTGGCTTTGAGGCTGAAGACAGCAGGAAAGCCTGCAGCCCCCAGGTCTGTGGGGCTACGCAAGCGGTTCCCAAAGAGCTTTAGAACAAGGCATAGTTTTCCCTGATGGCTCTTTGGGCGGGGGACCCATCTCCAGCCGTATGGCCATTTTTGTGCCTGGCCCGGCGCCAAGTGGGAAAGGGTGGCTTTGAGGCTGAAGGCAGCAGGAAAGCCTGCAGCCCCCAGGTTTGTGGGGCTACGCAAGCGGTTCCCAAAGAGCTTTAGAACAAGGCATAGTTTTCCTTGCTGGCTCTTTGGGCATGGGACCCATCTCCAGCCATAGGCCATTTTTGTGCCTGGCGCGGCGCCAGGTGGGAAAGGGTGGTTTTGAGGCTGAAGGCAGCAGCAAAGCCTGCAGCCCCCAGGTCTGTGGGGCTACGCAAGCGTTTCCCAAAGAGCTTTAGAACAAGGCATAGTTTTCCCTGCTGGCTCTTTGGGCGGGGGACCCATCTCCAGCCATAGGCCATTTTTTTGCCTGATGCGGCGCCAAGTGGGAAAGGGTGGCTTTGAGGCTGAAGGCAGCAGGAAAGCCTGCAGCCCCCAGGTCTGTGCGGCTACACAAGCGGTTCCCAAAGAGCTTTAGAACAAGGCACAGTTTTCCCTGCTGGCTCTTTGGGCGGGGGAAACATCTCCACTCGTATGGCCATTTTTGAGCCTGGCGCGGCGCCAAGTGGGAAAGGGTGGCTTTGAGGCTGAAGGCAGGAGCAAAGCCTGCAGCCCCCAGGTCTGTGGGGCTACGCAAGCGGTTCCCAAAGAGCTTTAGAACAAGGCATAGTTTTCCCTGCTGGCTCTTTGGGCGGGGGACCCATCTCCAGCCGTATGGCCATTTTTGTGCATGGCCAGGGGCCAAGTGGGAAAGGGTGGTGTCGAGGCTGAAGGCAGCAGGAAGGCCCACAGCCCCCAGGTCTGTGGGGCTACGCAAGTGGTTCCCAAAGAGCTTTAGAACAAGGCATAGTTTTCCCAGCTGGCTCTTAGGGCATGGGACCCATCTCCAGCCATAGGCCATTTTTGTGCCTAGCGCGACGCCAAGTGGGAAAGGGTGGCTTTGAGGCTGAAGGTAGCAGGAAAGCCTGCAGCCCCCAGGTCTGTGGGGCTACGCAAGCGGTTCCCAAAGAGCTTTAGAACAAGGTATAGTTTTCCCTGCTGGCTCTTTGGGCATGGGACCCATCTCCAGCCATAGGCCATTTTTGTGCCTGATCGGGCGCCAAGTGGGAAAGGGTGGCTTTGAGGCTGAAGGCAGCAGGAAAGCCTGCAGCCCCCAGGTCTGTGGGGCTACGCAAGCGGTTCCCAAAGAGCTTTAGAACAAGGCATAGTTTTCCCTGCTGGCTCTTTGGGCGGGGGACCCATCTCCAGCCATAGACCATTTTTGTGCCTAGCGCGGCGACAAGTGGGAAAGGGTGGTGTCGAGGCTGAAGGCAGCAGGAAAGCCCGCAGCCCCCAGGTCTGTGGGGCTATGCAAGCGGTTCCCAAAGAGCTTTAGAACAAGGCATAGTTTTCCCTGCTGGCTCTTTGGGCGGGGGACCCATCTCCAGCCGTATGGCCATTTTTGTGCCTGGTGCGGCGCTAAGTGGGAAAGGGTGGCTTTGAGGCTGAAGGCAGCAGGAAAGCCTGCAGCCCCCAGGTTTGTGGGGCTACGCAAGCGGTTCCCAAAGAGCTTTAGAACAAGGCATAGTTTTCCCTGATGGCTCTAAGGGCATGGGACCCATCTTCAGCCGTATGGCCATTTTTGTGCCTGGCGCGGCGCCAGGTGGGAAAGGGTGGTGTCGAGTCTGAAGGCAGCAGGAAAGCCTGCAGCCCCCAGGTCTGTGGGGCCAAGCAAGCGCTTCCCAAAGAGCTTTAGAACAAGGCATAGTTTTCCCTGCTGGCTCTTTGGGCATGGGACCCATCTCCAGCCATAGGCCATTTTTGTGCCTGGCGCGACGCCAAGTGGGAAAGGGTGGCTTTGAGGCTGAAGGCAGCAGCAAAGCCTGCAGCCCCCAGGTCTGTGCGGCTACGCAAGCGGTTCCCAAAGAGCTTTAGAACAAGGCATAGTTTTCCCAGCTGGCTCTTAGGGCATGGGACCCATATCCAGCCATAGGCCATTTTTGTGCCTGATGCGGCGCCAAGTGGGAAAGGGTGGCTTTGAGGCTGAAGGCAGCAGGAAAGCCCGCAGCCCCCAGGTCTGTGGGGCTACGCAAGCTGTTCCGAAAGAGCTTTAGAAGAAGGCATAATTTTCCCTGCTGGCTCTCTGGGCGGGGGACCCATCTCCAGCCGTATGGCCATTTTTGTGCCTGGCGCAGCGCCAAGTGGGAAAGGGTGCTGTCGAGGCTGAAGGCAGCAGGAAAGCCTGCAGCCCCCAGGTCTGTGGGGCTACGCAAGCGGTTCCCAAAGAGCTTTAGAACAAGGCATAGTTTTCCCTGCTGGCTCTTTGGGCGGGGGACCCATCTCCAGCCGTATGGCCATTTTTGTGCGTGGCCAGGGGCCAAGTGGGAAAGGGTGGTGTCGAGGCTGAAGGCAGCAGCAAAGCCCGCAGCCCCCAGGTCTGTGGGGCTACGCAAGCGGTTCCCAAAGAGCTTTAGAACAAGGCATAGTTTTCCCTGATGGCTCTTTGGGCATGGGACCCATCTCCAGCCATAGGCCATTTTTGTGCCTGATGCGGCGCCAAGTGGGAAAGGGTGGTTTTGAGGCTGAAGGCAGCAGCAAAGCCCGCAGCCCCCAGGTCTGTGGGGCTACGCAAGCGGTTCCCAAAGAGCTTTAGAACAAGGCATAGTTTTCCCTAATGGCTCTTTGGGCGGGGGACCCATCTCCAGCCGTATGGCCATTTTTGTGCCTGGCCCGGCGCCAAGTGGGAAAGGGTGGCTTTGAGGCTGAAGGCAGCAGGAAAGCCTGCAGCCCCCAGGTTTGTGGGGCTACGCAAGCGGTTCCCAAAGAGCTTTAGAACAAGGCATAGTTTTCCCTGCTGGCTCTTTGGGCATGGGACCCATCTCCAGCCGTATGGCCATTTTTGTGCCTGGCGCGGCGCCAAGTGGGAAAGGGTGGCTTTGTGGCTGAAGGCAGCAGGAAAGCCTGCAGCCCCCAGGTTTGTGGGGCTACGCAAGCGGTTCCCAAAGAGCTTTAGAACAAGGCATAATTTTCCCTGCTGGCTCTCTGGGCGGGGGACCCATCTCCAGCCGTATGGCCATTTTTGTGCGTGGCCAGGGGCCAAGTGGGAAAGGGTGGCTTTGAGGCTGAAGGCAGCAGCAAAGCCCGCAGCCCCCAGGTCTGTGGGGCTACGCAAGCGGTTCCCAAAGAGCTTTAGAACAAGGCATAGTTTTCCCTGATGGCTCTTTGGGCATGGGACCCATCTCCAGCCATAGGCCATTTTTGTGCCTGATGCGGCGCCAAGTGGGAAAGGGTGGTTTTGAGGCTGAAGGTAGCAGGAAAGCCTGCAGCCCCCAGGTCTGTGGGGCTACGCAAGCAGTTCCCAAAGAGCTTTAGAACAAGGCATAGTTTTCCCTGATGGCTCTTTGGGCGGGGGACCCATCTCCAGCCGTATGGCCATTTTTGTGCCTGGCCCGGCGCCAAGTGGGAAAGGGTGGCTTTGAGGCTGAAGGCAGCAGGAAAGCCTGCAGCCCCCAGGTTTGTGGGGCTACGCAAGCGGTTCCCAAAGAGCTTTAGAACAAGGCATAGTTTTCCCTGCTGGCTCTTTGGGCGGGGGACCCATCTCCAGCCGTATGGCCATTTTTGTGCCTGGCGCGGCGCCAAGTGGGAAAGGGTGGCTTTGAGGCTGAAGGCAGCAGGAAAGCCTGCAGCCCCCAGGTTTGTGGGGCTACGCAAGCGGTTCCCAAAGAGCTTTAGAACAAGGCATAATTTTCCCTCCTGGCTCTCTGGGCGGGGGACCCATCTCCAGCCATATGGCCATTTTTGTGCCTGGCGCGGCGCCAAGTGGGAAAGGGTGCTGTCGAGGCTGAAGGCAGCAGGAAAGCCTGCAGCCCCCAGGTCTGTGGGGCTACGCAAGCGGTTCCCAAAGAGCTTTAGAACAAGGCATAGTTTTCCCTGCTGGCTCTTTGGGCGGGGGACCCATCTCCAGCCGTCTATCTATTTTTGTGCCTGGCGCGGTGCGTAGTGGCAAAGGGTCGTTTTGAGGCTGAAGGCAGCAGGAAAGCCTGCAGCCCCCAGGTCTGTGGGGCTACGCAAGCGGTTCCCAAAGAGCTTTAGAACAAGGCACAGTTTTCCCTGCTGGCTCTTTGGGCGGGGGACCCATCTCCAGCCGTATGGCCATTTTTGTGCCTGATGCGGCGCCAAGTGGGAAAGGGTGGCTTTGAGGCTGAAGGCAGCAGCAAAGCCTGCAGCCCCCAGGTTTGTGGGGCTACGCAAGCGGTTCCCAAAGAGCTTTAGAACAAGGCATAGTTTTCCCTGCTGGCTCTTTGGGCGGGGGACCCATCTCCAGCCATAGGCCATTTCTGTGCCTGATAGGGCGCCAAGTGGGAAATGGTGGCTTTGAGGCTGAAGACAGCAGGAAAGCCTGCAGCCCCCAGGTCTGTCGGGCTATGCAAGCGGTTCCCAAAGAGCTTTAGAACAAGGCATAGTTTTCCCTGCTGGCTCTTTGGGCGGTGGACCCATCTCCAGCCGTATGGCCATTTTTGTGCCTGGCGCGGCGCCAAGTGGGAAAGGGTGGTGTCGAGGCTGAAGGCAGCAGCAAAGCCCGCAGCCCCCAGGTCTGTGGGGCTATGCAAGCGGTTCCCAAAGAGCTTTAGAACAAGGCATAGTTTTCCCTGCTGGCTCTTTGGGCATGGGACCCATCTCCAGCCATAGGCCATTTTTGTGCCTGGCGCGGCGCCAGGTGGGAAAGGGTGGTGTCGAGTCTGAAGGCAGCAGCAAAGCCTGCAGCCCCCAGGTCTGTGGGGCCAAGCAAGCGGTTCCCAAAGAGCTTTAGAACAAGGCATAGTTTTCCCTGCTGGCTCTTTGGGCGGGGGACCCATCTCCAGCCGTATGGCCATTTTTGTGCCTGGCCCGGCGCCAAGTGGGAAAGGGTGGCTTTGAGGCTGAAGGCAGCAGGAAAGCCTGCAGCCCCCAGGTTTGTGGGCCTACACAAGCGGTTCCCAAAGAGCTTTAGAACAAGGCATAATTTTCCCTGCTGGCTCTCTGGGCGGGGGACCCATCTCCAGCCGTATGGCCATTTTTGTGCCTGGCGCGGCGTCAAGTGGGAAAGGGTGCTGTCGAGGCTGAAGACAGCAGGAAAGCCTGCAGCCCCCAGGTCTGTGCGGCTACGCAAGCGGTTCCCAAAGAGCTTTAGAACAAGGCATAGTTTTCCCTGCTGGCTCTTTGGGCGGGGGACCCATCTCCAGCCGTATGGCCATTTTTGTGCCTGGCCCGGCGCCAAGTGGGAAAGGGTGTTTTTGAGGCTGAAGGCAGCAGGAAAGCCCGCAGCCCCCAGGTCTGTGGGGCTACGCAAGCGGTTCCCAAAGAGCTTTAGAACAAGGCATAGTTTTCCCTGCTGGCTCTTTGGGCGGGGGACCCATCTCCAGCCGTATGGCCATTTTTGTGCCTGGCGCAGCGCCAAGTGGGAAAGGGTGGCTTTGAGGCTGAAGGCAGCAGCAAAGCCTGCAGCCCCAGGTCTGTGGGGCTACGCAAGCGGTTCCCAAAGAGCTTTAGAACAAGGCATAGTTTTCCCTGCTGGCTCTTTGGGCGGGGGACCCATCTGCAGCCGTATGGCCATTTTTGGGCCTGGCGCGGCGCCAAGTGGGAAAGGGTGGTTTTGAGGCTGAAGGCAGCAGCAAAGCCCGCAGCCCCCAGGTCTGTGGGGCCAAGCAAGCGGTTCCCAAAGAGCTTTAGAACAAGGCATAGTTTTCCTTGCTGGCTCTTTGGGCATGGGACCCATCTCCAGCCATAGGCCATTTTTGTGCCTGATGCGGCGCCAAGTGGGAAAGGGTGGCTTTGAGGCTGAAGGCAGCAGCAAAGCCTGCAGCCCCCAGGTCTGTGGGGCTACGCAAGCGGTTCCCAAAGAGCTTTAGAACAAGGCATAGTTTTCCCTGCTGGCTCTTTGGGCGGGGGACCCATCTCCAGCCGTATGGCCATTTTTGTGCCTGGCCAGGCGCCAAGTGGGAAAGGGTGTTTTTGAGGCTGAAGGCAGCAGGAAAGCCCGCAGCCCCCAGGTCTGTGGGGCTACGCAAGCGGTTCCCAAAGAGCTTTAGAACAAGGCATAGTTTTCCCTGCTGGCTCTTTGGGCGGGGGACCCATCTCCAGCCGTATGGCCATTTTTGTGCCTGGCGCAGCGCCAAGTGGGAAAGGGTGGCTTTGAGGCTGAAGGCAGCAGCAAAGCCTGCAGCCCCAGGTCTGTGGGGCTACGCAAGCGGTTCCCAAAGAGCTTTAGAACAAGGCATAGTTTTCCCTGCTGGCTCTTTGGGCGGGGGACCCATCTCCAGCCGTATGGCCATTTTTGTGCCTGGCGCGGCGCCAAGTGGGAAAGGGTGGCTTTGAGGCTGAAGGCAGCAGGAAAGCCTGCAGCCCCCAGGTTTGTGGGGCTACGCAAGCGGTTCCCAAAGAGCTTTAGAACAAGGCATAATTTTCCCTCCTGGCTCTCTGGGCGGGGGACCCATCTCCAGCCGTATGGCCATTTTTGTGCCTGGCGCGGCGCCAAGTGGGAAAGGGTGCTGTCGAGGCTGAAGGCAGCAGGAAAGCCTGCAGCCCCCAGGTCTGTGGGGCTACGCAAGCGGTTCCCAAAGAGCTTTAGAACAAGGCATAGTTTTCCCTGCTGGCTCTTTGGGCGGGGGACCCATCTCCAGCCGTCTATCTATTTTTGTGCCTGGCGCGGTGCGTAGTGGCAAAGGGTCGTTTTGAGGCTGAAGGCAGCAGGAAAGCCTGCAGCCCCCAGGTCTGTGGGGCTACGCAAGCGGTTCCCAAAGAGCTTTAGAACAAGGCACAGTTTTCCCTGCTGGCTCTTTGGGCGGGGGACCCATCTCCAGCCGTATGGCCATTTTTGTGCCTGGCGCAGCGCCAAGTGGGAAAGGGTGGCTTTGAGGCTGAAGGCAGCAGCAAAGCCCGCAGCCCCCAGGTCTGTGGGGCCAAGCAAGCGGTTCCCAAAGAGCTTTAGAACAAGGCATAGTTTTCCTTGCTGGCTCTTTGGGCATGGGACCCATCTCCAGCCATATGGCCATTTTTGTGCCTGGCGCGGCGCCAAGTGGGAAAGGGTGGCTTTGAGGCTGAAGGCAGCAGCAAAGCCTGCAGCCCCCAGGTCTGTGGGGCTACGCAAGCGGTTCCCAAAGAGCTTTAGAACAAGGCATAGTTTTCCCTGCTGGCTCTTTGGGCGGGGGACCCATCTCCAGCCATATGGCCATTTTTGTGCCTGGCGCGGCGCCAAGTGGGAAAGGGTGGCTTTGAGGCTGAAGGCAGCAGCAAAGCCCGCAGCCCCCAGGTCTGTGGGGCCAAGCAAGCGGTTCCCAAAGAGCTTTAGAACAAGGCATAGTTTTCCCTGCTGGCTCTTTGGGCATGGGACCCATCTCCAGCCATAGGCCATTTTTGTGCCTGGCGCGGCGCCAAGTGGGAAAGGGTGGCTTTGAGGCTGAAGGCAGCAGCAAAGCCTGCAGCCCCCAGGTCTGTGGGGCTACGCAAGCGGTTCCCAAAGAGCTTTAGAACAAGGCATAGTTTTCCCTGCTGGCTCTTTGGGCGGGGGACCCATCTCCAGCCATATGGCCATTTTTGTGCCTGGCGCGGCGCCAAGTGGGAAAGGGTGGCTTTGAGGCTGAAGGCAGCAGGAAAGCCCGCAGTCCCCAGGTCTGTGGGGCTACGCAAGCGGTTCCCAAAGAGCTTTAGAACAAGGCATAGTTTTCCCTGCTTGCTCTTTGGGCGAGGGACCCATGTCCAGCCGTATGGCCATTTTTGTGCCTGGCGCAGCGCCAAGTGGGAAAGGGTGGCTTTGAGGGTGAAGGCAGCAGCAAAGCCTGCAGCCCCAGGTCTGTGGGGCTACGCAAGCGGTTCCCAAAGAGCTTTAGAACAAGGCATAGTTTTCCCTGCTGGCTCCTTGGGTGGGGGACCCATCTCCAGCCGTATGGCCATTTTTGTGCCTGGCGCGGAGCCAAGTGGGAAAGGGTGGTTTTGAGGCTGAAGGCAGCAGGAAAGCCCGCAGCCCCCAGGTCTGTGGGGCTACGCAAGCGGTTCCCAAAGAGCTTTAGAACAAGGCATAGTTTTCCCTGCTGGCTCTTTGGGCGGGGGACCCATCTCCAGCCATAGGCCATTTTTATGCCTGGGGAGGCGCCAAGTGGGAAAGGGTGGCTTTGAGGCTGAAGGCAGCAGGAAAGCCCGCAGCCCCCAGGTCTGTGGGGCTATGCAAGTGGTTCCCAAAGAGCTTTAGAACAAGGCATAGTTTTCCCGGCTTGTTCTTTGGGCGGGGGACCCATCTGCAGCCGTATGGCCATTTTTGGGCCTGGCGCGGCGCCAAGTGGGAAAGGGTGGTGTCGAGTCTGAAGGCAGCAGGAAAGCCCGCAGCCCCCAGGTCTGTGGGGCTACGCAAGCGGTTCCCAAAGAGCTTTAGAACAAGGCATAGTTTTCCCTGCTGGCTCTTTGGGCGGGGGACCCATCTCCAGTCGTATGGCCATTTCTGTGCCTGATAGGGCGCCAAGTGGGAAAGGGTGGCTTTGAGGCTGAAGACAGCAGGAAAGCCTGCAGCCCCCAGGTCTGTGGGGCTATGCAAGCGGTTCCCAAAGAGCTTTAGAACAAGGCATAGTTTTCCCTGCTGGCTCTTTGGGCGGGGGACCCATCTCCAGCCATAGGCCATTTTTGTGCCTGGCGCGGCGCCAGGTGGGAAAGGGTGGTGTCGAGTCTGAAGGCAGCAGCAAAGCCTGCAGCCCCCAGGTCTGTGGGGCCAAGCAAGCGGTTCGCAAAGAGCTTTAGAACAAGGCATAGTTTTCCCTGCTGGCTCTTTGGGCGGGGGACCCATCTCCAGCCATAGGCCATTTTTGTGCCTGGCGCGACGCCCAGTGGGAAAGGGTGGCTTTGAGGCTGAAGGCAGCAGGAAAGCCCGCAGCCCCCAGGTCTGTGGGGCTACGCAAGCGGTTCCCAAAGAGCTTTAGAACAAGGCATAATTTTCCCTGCTGGCTCTCTGGGCGGGGGACCCATCTCCAGCCGTATGGCCATTTTTGTGCCTGGCGCGGCGGCAAGTGGGAAAGGGTGCTGTCGAGGCTGAAGGCAGCAGGAAAGCCTGCAGCCCCCAGGTCTGTGGGGCTACGCAAGCGGTTCCCAAAGAGCTTTAGAACAAGGCATAGTTTTCCCTGCTTGCTCTTTGGGCGAGGGACACATCTCCAGCCGTATGGCCATTTTTGTGCGTGGCCAGGGGCCAAGTGGGAAAGGGTGGTGTCGAGGCTGAAGGCAGCAGGAAGGCCCACAGCCCCCAGGTCTGTGGGGCTATGCAAGCGGTTCCCAAAGAGCTTTAGAAGAAGGCATAATTTTCCCTGCTGGCTCTTTCGGCATGGGACCCATCTCCAGCCATAGACCATTTTTGTGCCTACCGCGGCGCCAAGTGGGAAAGGGTGGCTTTGAGGCTGAATGCAGCAGCAAAGCCTACAGCCCCCAGGTCTGTGGGGCTACGCAAGCGGTTCCCAAAGAGCTTTAGAACAAGGCATAGTTTTCCTTGCTGGGTCTTTGGGCATGGGACCCATCTCCAGCCATAGGCCATTTTTGTGCCTGATGTGGCGCCAAGTGGGAAAGGGTGGCTTTGAGGCTGAAGGCAGCAGCAAAGCCTGCAGCCCCCAGGTCTGTGGGGCTATGGAAGCGGTTCCCAAAGTGCTTTAGAACAAGGCATAGTTTTCCCTGATGGCTCTTTGGGCATGGGACCCATCTCGAGCCGTATGGCCATTTTTGTGCCTGGTGCGGCGCCAAGTGGGAAAGGGTGGCTTTGAGGCTGAAGGCAGCAGGAAAGCCCACACCCCCCAGGTCTGTGGGGCTACGCAAGCGGTTCCCAAAGAGCTTTAGAACAAGGCATAGTTTTCCCTGCTGGCTCCTTGGGCGGGGGACCCATCTCCAGTCGTATGGCTATTTTTATGCCTGGCGCGGTGCGTAGTGGGAAAGGGTGGTTTTGAGGCTGAAGGCAGCAGGAAAGCCCGCAGCCCCCAGGTCTGTGGGGCTACGCAAGCGGTTCCCAAAGAGCTTTAGAACAAGGCATAGTTTTCCCTGCTGGCTCTTTGGGCGGGGGACCCATCTCCAGCCGTATGGCCATTTTTGTGCCTGGCGCGGCGCCAAGTGGGAAAGGGTGGCTTTGAGGCTGAAGGCAGGAGCAAAACCTGCAGCCCCCAGGTCTGTGGGGCTACGCAAGCGGTTCCCAAAGAGCTTTAGAACAAGGCATAGTTTTCCCTGCTGGCTCTTTGGGCGGGGGACCCATCTCCAGCCGTATGGCCATTTTTGTGCCTGGCGCGGCGCCAAGTGGGAAAGGGTGGTTTTGAGGCTGAAGGCAGCAGCAAAGCCTGCAGCCCCCAGGTCTGTGGGGCTACGCAAGCGGTTCCCAAAGAGCTTTAGAACAAGGCATAGTTTTCCCTGCCGGCTCTTTGGGCGGGGGACCCATCTCCAGCCATAGGCCATTTTTATGCCTGGGGCGGCGCCAAGTGGGAAAGGGTGGCTTTGAGGCTGAAGGCAGCAGGAAAGCCCGCAGCCCCCAGGTCTGTGGGGCTATGCAAGTGGTTCCCAAAGAGCTTTAGAACAAGGCATAGTTTTCCCTGCTTGTTCTTTGGGCGGGGGACCCATCTGCAGCCGTATGGCCATTTTTGGGCCTGGCGCGGCGCCAAGTGGGAAAGGGTGGTGTCGAGTCTGAAGGCAGCAGGAAAGCCCGCAGCCCCCAGGTCTGTGGGGCTACGCAAGCGGTTCCCAAAGAGCTTTAGAACAAGGCATAGTTTTCCCTGCTGGCTCTCTGGGCGGGGGACCCATCTCCAGCCATAGACCATTTTTGTGCCTACCGCGGCGCCAAGTGGGAAAGGGTGGCTTTGAGGCTGAAGGCAGCAGCAAAGCCTGCAGCCCCCAGGTCTGTGGGGCTACGCAAGCGGTTCCCAAAGAGCTTTAGAACAAGGCATAGTTTTCCTTGCTGGGTCTTTGGGCATGGGACCCATCTCCAGCCATAGGCCATTTTTGTGCCTGATGCGGCGCCAAGTGGGAAAGGGTGGCTTTGAGGCTGAAGGCAGCAGCAAAGCCTGCAGCCCCCAGGTCTGTGGGGCTATGGAAGCGGTTCCCAAAGTGCTTTAGAACAAGGCCAGGATTTCCCTGCTGGCTCTTTGGGCGGGGGACCCATCTCCAGCCGTATGGCCATTTTTGTGCCTGGTGCGGCGCCAAGTGGGAAAGGGTGGCTTTGAGGCTGAAGGCAGCAGGAAAGCCCGCAGCCCCCAGGTCTGTGGGGCTACGCAAGCGGTTCCCAAAGAGCTTTAGAACAAGGCATAGATTTCCCTGCTGGCTCTTTGGGCGGGGGACCCATCTCCAGCCATACGGCCATTTTTGTGCCTGGCGCAGCGCCAAGTGGGAAAGGGTGGCTTTGAGGCTGAAGGCAGCAGCAAAGCCTGCAGCCCCCAGGTCTGTGGGGCTATGCAAGCGGTTCCCAAAGAGCTTTAGAACAAGGCATAGTTTTCCCTGCTGGCTCCTTGGGCGGGGGACCCATCTCCAGTCGTATGGCTATTTTTATGCCTGGCGCGGTGCGTAGTGGGAAAGGGTGGTGTCGAGGCTGAAGGCAGCAGGAAAGCCCGCAGCCCCCAGGTCTGTGGGGCTACGCAAGCGGTTCCCAAAGAGCTTTAGAACAAGGCATAGTTTTCCCTGCTGGCTCTTTGGGCGGGGGACCCATCTCCAGCCGTATGGCCATTTTTGTGCCTGATGCGGCGCCAAGTGGGAAAGGGTGGCTTTGAGGCTGAAGGCAGCAGGAAAGCCCGCAGCCCCCAGGTCTGTGGGGCTACGCAAGCGGTTCCCAAAGAGCTTTAGAACAAGGCATAGTTTTCCCTGCTGGCTCTTTGGGCGGGGGACCCATCTCCAGCCGTATGGCAATTTTTGTGCCTGGCGCGACGCCCAGTGGGAAAGGGTGGCTTTGAGGCTGAAGGCAGCAGCAAAGCCTGCAGCCCCCAGGTCTGTGGGGCTACGCAAGCGGTTCCCAAAGAGCTTTAGAACAAGGCATAGTTTTCCCAGCTGGCTCTTAGGGCATGGGACACATTTCCAGCCATAGACCATTTTTGTGCCTGATGCGGTGCCAAGTGGGAAAGGGTGGCTTTGAGGCTGAAGGCAGCAGGAAAGCCCGCAGCCCCCAGGTCTGTGGGGCTACGCAAGCGGTTCCCAAAGAGCTTTAGAAAAAGGCATAATTTTCCCTGCTGGCTCTTTGGGCGGGGGACCCATCTCCAGCCGTATGGCCATTTTTGTGCCTGGCGCGGCGCCAAGTGGGAAAGGGTGCTCTCGAGGCTGAAGGCAGCAGGAAAGCCTGCAGCCCCCAGGTCTGTGCGGCTACGCAAGCGGTTCCCAAAGAGCTTTAGAACAAGGCATAGTTTTCCCTGCTGGCTCTTTGGGCGAGGGACACATCTCCAGCCGTATGGCCATTTTTGTGCGTGGCCAGGGGCCAAGTGGGAAAGGGTGGTGTCGAGGCTGAAGGCAGCAGGAAGGCCCACAGCCCCCAGGTCTGTGGGGCTATGCAAGCGGTTCCCAAAGAGCTTTAGAAGAAGGCATAGTTTTCCCTGCTGGCTCTTTGGGCATGGGACCCATCTCCAGCCATAGACCATTTTTGTGCCTACCGCGGCGCCAAGTGGGAAAGGGTGGCTTTGAGGCTGAAGGCAGCAGCAAAGCCTGCAGCCCCCAGGTCTGTGGGGCCAAGCAAGCGGTTCCCAAAGAGCTTTAGAACAAGGCATAGTTTTCCTTGCTGGGTCTTTGGGCATGGGACCCATCTCCAGCCATAGGCCATTTTTGTGCCTGATGCGGCGCCAAGTGGGAAAGGGTGGCTTTGAGGCTGAAGGCAGCAGCAAAGCCTGCAGCCCCCAGGTCTGTGGGGCTACGCAAGCGGTTCCCAAAGAGCTTTAGAACAAGGCATAGTTTTCCCTGCTGGCTCCTTGGGCGGGGGACCCATCTCCAGCCGTATGGCCATTTTTGTGCCTGGCGCGGAGCCAAGTGGGAAAGGGTGGTTTTGAGGCTGAAGACAGCAGGAAAGCCTGCAGCCCCCAGATCTGTGGGGCTATGCAAGCGGTTCCCAAAGAGCTTTAGAACAAGGCATAATTTTCCCTGCTGGCTCTTTGGGCGGGGGACCCATCTCCAGCCGTATGGCCATTTTTGTCCCTGGCGCGGCGCCAAGTGGGAAAGGGTGGCTTTGAGGCTGAAGGCAGCAGCAAAGCCTGCAGCCCTAAGGTCTGTGGGGCTACGCAAGCGGTTCCCAAAGAGCTTTAGAACAAGGCATATTTTCCCAGCTGGCTCTTAGGGCATGGGACCCATCTCCAGCCATAGGCCATTTTTGTGCCTGGCGCGGCGCCAGGTGGGAAAGGGTGGTGTCGAGTCTGAAGGCAGCAGCAAAGCCTGCAGCCCCCATGTCTGTGGGGCCAAGCAAGCGGTTCCCAAAGAGCTTTAGAACAAGGCATAGTTTTCCCTGCTGGCTCTTTGGGCATGGGACCCATCTCCAGCCATAGGCCATTTTTGTGCCTGGCGCGACGCCAAGTGGGAAAGGGTGGCTTTGAGGCTGAAGGCAGCAGGAAAGCCTGCAGCCCCCAGGTCTGTGGGGCTACGCAAGCGGTTCCCAAAGAGCTTTAGAACAAGGCATAGTTTTCCCTGCTGGCTCCTTGGGCGGGGGACCCATCTCCAGTCGTATGGCTATTTTTATGCCTGGCGCGGTGCGTAGTGGGAAAGGGTGGTGTCGAGGCTGAAGGCAGCAGGAAAGCCCGCAGCCCCCAGGTCTGTGGGGCTATGCAAGCGGTTCCCAAAGAGCTTTAGAACAAGGCATAATTTTCCCTGCTGGCTCTTTGGGCGGGGGACCCATCTCCAGCCGTATGGCCATTTTTGTGCCTGGCGCGGCGCCAAGTGGGAAAGGGTGGCTTTGAGGCTGAAGGCAGCAGCAAAGCCTGCAGCCCTAAGGTCTGTGGGGCTACGCAAGCGGTTCCCAAAGAGCTTTAGAACAAGGCATATTTTCCCAGCTGGCTCTTAGGGCATGGGACCCATCTCCAGCCATAGGCCATTTTTGTGCCTGGCGCGGCGCCAGGTGGGAAAGGGTGGTGTCGAGTCTGAAGGCAGCAGCAAAGCCTGCAGCCCCCATGTCTGTGGGGCCAAGCAAGCGGTTCCCAAAGAGCTTTAGAACAAGGCATAGTTTTCCCTGCTGGCTCTTTGGGCATGGGACCCATCTCCAGCCATAGGCCATTTTTGTGCCTGGCGCGACGCCAAGTGGGAAAGGGTGGCTTTGAGGCTGAAGGCAGCAGGAAAGCCTGCAGCCCCCAGGTCTGTGGGGCTACGCAAGCGGTTCCCAAAGAGCTTTAGAACAAGGCATAATTTTCCCTGCTGGCTCTCTGGGCGGGGGACCCATCTCCAGCCGTATGGCCATTTTTGTGCCTGGCGCGGCGCCAAGTGGGAAAGGGTGGTGTCGAGTCTGAAGGCAGCAGGAAACCCCGCAGCCCCCAGGTCTGTGGGGCTACGGAAGCGGTTCACAAAGAGCTTTAGAACAAGGCATAGTTTTCCCTGCTGGCTCCTTGGGCGGGGGACCCATCTCCAGTCGTATGGCTATTTTTATGCCTGGCGCGGTGCGTAGTGGGAAAGGGTGGTGTCGAGGCTGAAGGCAGCAGGAAAGCCCGCAGCCCCCAGGTCTGTGGGGCTACGCAAGCGGTTCCCAAAGAGCTTTAGAACAAGGCATAGTTTTCCCTGCTGGCTCTTTGGGCGGGGGACCCATCTCCAGCCGTATGGCCATTTTTGTGCCTGGCGCGGAGCCAAGTGGGAAAGGGTGGTTTTGAGGCTGAAGACAGCAGGAAAGCCTGCAGCCCCCAGGTCTGTGGGGCTATGCAAGCGGTTCCCAAAGAGCTTTAGAACAAGGCATAATTTTCCCTGCTGGCTCTTTGGGCGGGGGACCCATCTCCAGCCGTATGGCCATTTTTGTGCCTGGCGCGGCGCCAAGTGGGAAAGGGTGGCTTTGAGGCTGAAGGCAGCAGCAAAGCCTGCAGCCCTAAGGTCTGTGGGGCTACGCAAGCGGTTCCCAAAGAGCTTTAGAACAAGGCATATTTTCCCAGCTGGCTCTTAGGGCATGGGACCCATCTCCAGCCATAGGCCATTTTTGTGCCTGGCGCGGCGCCAGGTGGGAAAGGGTGGTGTCGAGTCTGAAGGCAGCAGCAAAGCCTGCAGCCCCCATGTCTGTGGGGCCAAGCAAGCGGTTCCCAAAGAGCTTTAGAACAAGGCATAGTTTTCCCTGCTGGCTCTTTGGGCATGGGACCCATCTCCAGCCATAGGCCATTTTTGTGCCTGGCGCGACGCCAAGTGGGAAAGGGTGGCTTTGAGGCTGAAGGCAGCAGGAAAGCCTGCAGCCCCCAGGTCTGTGGGGCTACGCAAGCGGTTCCCAAAGAGCTTTAGAACAAGGCATAATTTTCCCTGCTGGCTCTCTGGGCGGGGGACCCATCTCCAGCCGTATGGCCATTTTTGTGCCTGGCGCGGCGCCAAGTGGGAAAGGGTGGTGTCGAGTCTGAAGGCAGCAGGAAAGCCTGCAGCCCCCAGGTCTGTGGGGCTACGCAAGCGGTTCGCAAAGAGCTTTAGAACAAGGCATAGTTTTCCCTGCTGGCTCTTTGGGCGGGGGACCCATCTCCAGCCATATGGCCATTTTTGTGCCTGGCGCGGCACCAAGTGGGAAAGGGTGGTTTTGAGGCTGAAGGCAGCAGCAAAGCCCGCAGCCCCCAGGTCTGTGGGGCCAAGCAAGCGGTTCCCAAAGAGCTTTAGAACAAGGCATAGTTTTCCTTGCTGGCTCTTTGGGCATGGGACCAATCTCCAGCCATAGGCCATTTTTGTGCCTGATAGGGCGCCAAGTGGGAAAGGGTGGCTTTGAGGCTTAAGGCAGCAGCAAAGCCTGCAGCCCCCAGGTCTGTGGGGCTACGCAAGCGGTTCCCAAAGAGCTTTAGAACAAGGCATAGTTTTCCCTGCTGGCTCTTTGGGCGGGGGACCCATCTCCAGCCATATGGCCATTTTTGTGCCTGGCCCTGCGCCAAGTGGGAAAGGGTGGCTTTGAGGCTGAAGGCAGCAGGAAAGCCCGCAGCCCCCAGGTCTGTGGGGCTACGCAAGCGGTTCCCAAAGAGCTTTAGAACAAGGCATAGTTTTCCCTGCTGGCTCTTTGGGCGGGGGACCCATCTCCAGCCGTATGGCCATTTTTGTGCCTGATAGGGCGCCAAGTGGGAAAGGGTGGCTTTGAGGCTGAAGACAGCAGGAAAGCCTGCAGCCCCCAGGTCTGTGGGGCTACGCAAGCGGTTCCCAAAGAGCTTTAGAACAAGGCATAGTTTTCCCTGATGGCTCTTTGGGCGGGGGACCCATCTCCAGCCGTATGGCCATTTTTGTGCCTGGCCCGGCGCCAAGTGGGAAAGGGTGGCTTTGAGGCTGAAGGCAGCAGGAAAGCCTGCAGCCCCCAGGTTTGTGGGGCTACGCAAGCGGTTCCCAAAGAGCTTTAGAACAAGGCATAGTTTTCCTTGCTGGCTCTTTGGGCATGGGACCCATCTCCAGCCATAGGCCATTTTTGTGCCTGGCGCGGCGCCAGGTGGGAAAGGGTGGTTTTGAGGCTGAAGGCAGCAGCAAAGCCTGCAGCCCCCAGGTCTGTGGGGCTACGCAAGCAGTTCCCAAAGAGCTTTAGAACAAGGCATAGTTTTCCCTGCTGGCTCTTTGGGCGGGGGACCCATCTCCAGCCATAGGCCATTTTTGTGCCTGATGCGGCGCCAAGTGGGAAAGGGTGGCTTTGAGGCTGAAGGCAGCAGGAAAGCCTGCAGCCCCCAGGTCTGTGCGGCTACACAAGCGGTTCCCAAAGAGCTTTAGAACAAGGCACAGTTTTCCCTGCTGGCTCTTTGGGCGGGGGATCCATCTCCACTCGTATGGCCATTTTTGAGCCTGGCGCGGCGCCAAGTGGGAAAGGGTGGCTTTGAGGCTGAAGGCAGGAGCAAAGCCTGCAGCCCCCAGGTCTGTGGGGCTACGCAAGCGGTTCCCAAAGAGCTTTAGAACAAGGCCTAGTTTTCCCTGCTGGCTCTTTGGGCAGGGGACCCATCTCCAGCCGTATGGCCATTTTTGTGCATGGCCAGGGGCCAAGTGGGAAAGGGTGGTGTCGAGGCTGAAGGCAGCAGGAAGGCCCACAGCCCCCAGGTCTGTGGGGCTACGCAAGTGGTTCCCAAAGAGCTTTAGAACAAGGCATAGTTTTCCCAGCTGGCTCTTAGGGCATGGGACCCATCTCCAGCCATAGGCCATTTTTGTGCCTAGCGCGACGCCAAGTGGGAAAGGGTGGCTTTGAGGCTGAATGCAGCAGCAAAGCCTGCAGCCCCCAGGTCTGTGGGGCTACGCAAGCGGTTCCCAAAGAGCTTTAGAACAAGGCATAGTTTTCCTTGTTGGCTCTTTTGGCATGGGACCCATCTCCAGCCATAGGCCATTTTAGTGTCTGATGCGGCGCCAAGTGGGAAAGGGTGGCTTTGAGGCTGAAGGTAGCAGGAAAGCCTGCAGCCCCCAGGTCTGTGGGGCTACGCAAGTGGTTCCCAAAGAGCTTTAGAACAAGGTATAGTTTTCCCTGATGGCTCTAAGGGCATGGGACCCATCTTCAGCCGTATGGCCATTTTTGTGCCTGGCGCGGCGCCAGGTGGGAAAGGGTGGTGTCGAGTCTGAAGGCAGCAGGAAAGCCTGCAGCCCCCAGGTCTGTGGGGCCAAGCAAGCGGTTCCCAAAGAGCTTTAGAACAAGGCATAGTTTTCCCTGCTGGCTCTTTGGGCATGGGACCCATCTCCAGCCATAGGCCATTTTTGTGCCTGGCGCGACGCCAAGTGGGAAAGGGTGGCTTTGAGGCTGAAGGCAGCAGCAAAGCCTGCAGCCCCCAGGTTTGTGGGGCTACGCAAGCGGTTCCCAAAGAGCTTTAGAACAAGGCATAGTTTTCCCAGCTGGCTCTTAGGGCATGGGACCCATATCCAGCCATAGGCCATTTTTGTGCCTGATGCGGCGCCAAGTGGGAAAGGGTGGCTTTGAGGCTGAAGGCAGCAGGAAAGCCCGCAGCCCCCAGGTCTGTGGGGCTACGCAAGCTGTTCCGAAAGAGCTTTAGAAGAAGGCATAATTTTCCCTGCTGGCTCTCTGGGCGGGGGACCCATCTCCAGCCGTATGGCCATTTTTGTGCCTGGCGCAGCGCCAAGTGGGAAAGGGTGGTGTCGAGGCTGAAGGCAGCAGGAAAGCCCGCAGCCCCCAGGTCTGTGGGGCTACGCAAGCGGTTCCCAAAGAGCTTTAGAACAAGGCCTAGTTTCCCCTGCTGGCTCTTTGGGCATGGGACCCATCTCCAGCCATAGGCCATTTTTGTGCCTGATGCGGCGCCAAGTGGGAAAGGGTGGTTTTGAGGCTGAAGGCAGCAGGAAAGCCTGCAGCCCCCAGGTCTGTGGGGCTACGCAAGCGGTTCCCAAAGAGCTTTAGAACAAGGCATAGTTTTCCCTGCTGGCTCTTTGGGCGGGGGACCCATCTCCAGCCGTATGGCCATTTTTGTGCCTGGCCCGGCGCCAAGTGGGAAAGGGTGGCTTTGAGGCTGAAGGCAGCAGGAAAGCCTGCAGCCCCCAGGTCTGTGGGGCTACGCAAGCGGTTCCCAAAGAGCTTTAGAACAAGGCCTAGTTTTCCCTGCTGGCTCTTTGGGCGGGGGACCCATCTCCAGCCGTATGGCCATTTTTGTGCCTGGCGCGGCGCCAAGTGGGAAAGGGTGGCTTTGAGGCTGAAGGCAGCAGGAAAGCCTGCAGCCCCCAGGTTTGTGGGGCTACGCAAGCGGTTCCCAAAGAGCTTTAGAACAAGGCATAGTTTTCCCAGCTGGCTCTTAGGGCATGGGACCCATCTCCAGCCGTATGTCCATTTTTGTGCCTGGCGCGGCGCCAAGTGGGAAAGGGTGCTGTCGAGGCTGAAGGCAGCAGGAAAGCCTGCAGCCCCCAGGTCTGTGGGGCTACGCAAGCGGTTCCCAAAGAGCTTTAGAACAAGGCATAGTTTTCCCTGCTGGCTCTTTGGGCGGGGGACCCATCTCCAGCCGTATGGCCATTTTTGTGCCTGGCGCGGCGCCAAGTGGGAAAGGGTGGCTTTGAGGCTGAAGGCAGCAGGAAAGCCTGCAGCCCCCAGGTTTGTGGGGCTACGCAAGCGGTTCCCAAAGAGCTTTAGAACAAGGCATAGTTTTCCCTGCTGGCTCTTTGGGCGGGGGACCCATCTCCAGCCGTATGGCCATTTTTGTGCCTGGCCCGGCGCCAAGTGGGAAAGGGTGGCTTTGAGGCTGAAGGCAGCAGGAAAGCCCGCAGCCCCAGGTCTGTGGGGCTACGCAAGCGGTTCCCAAAGAGCTTTAGAACAAGGCATAGTTTTCCCTGCTGGCTCTTTGGGCGGGGGACCCATCTCCAGCCGTATGGCCATTTTTGTGCCTGGCGCGGCGCCAAGTGGGAAAGGGTGCTGTCGAGGCTGAAGGCAGCAGGAAAGCCTGCAGCCCCCAGGTCTGTGCGGCTACGCAAGCGGTTCACAAAGAGCTTTAGAACAAGGCATAGTTTTCCCTGCTGGCTCTTTGGGCGGGGGACCCATCTCCAGCCGTATGGCCATTTTTGTGCCTGGCGCGGCGCCAAGTGGGAAAGGGTGGTGTCGAGGCTGAAGGCAGCAGCAAAGCCTGCAGCCCCCAGGTCTGTGGGGCCAAGCAAGCGGTTCCCAAAGAGCTTTAGAACAAGGCATAGTTTTCCCTGCTGGCTCTTTTGGCATGGGACCCATCTCCAGCCGTATGGCCATTTTTGTGCCTGGCGCGACGCCAAGTGGGAAAGGGTGGCTTTGAGGCTGAAGGCAGCAGCAAAGCCTGCAACCCCAGGTCTGTGGGGCTACGCAAGCGGTTCCCAAAGAGCTTTAGAACAAGGCATAGTTTTCCCTGCTGGCTCTTTGGGCGGGGGACCCATCTCCAGCCATATGGCCATATTTATGCCTGGCGAAGCGCCAAGTGGGAAAGGGTGGCTTTGAGGCTGAAGGCAGCAGGAAACCCCGCAGCCCCCAGGTCTGTGGGGCTACGGAAGCGGTTCACAAAGAGCTTTAGAACAAGGCATAGTTTTCCCTGCTGGCTCCTCGGGCGGGGGACCCATCTCCAGTCATATGGCTATTTTTATGCCTGGCGCGGTGCGTAGTGGGAAAGGGTGTTTTTGAGGCTGAAGGCAGCAGGAAAGCCCGCAGCCCCCAGGTCTGTGGGGCTACGCAAGCGGTTCCCAAAGAGCTTTAGAACAAGGCATAGTTTTCCCTGCTGGCTCTTTTGGCAGGGGACCCATCTCCAGCCGTATGGCCATTTTTGTCCCTGGCCCGGCGCCAAGTGGGAAAGGGTGGTGTCGAGGCTGAAGGCAGCAGCAAAGACTGCAGCCCCCAGGTCTGTGGGGCTACGCAAGCGGTTCCCAAAGAGCTTTAGAACAAGGCATAGTTTTCCCTGCTGGCTCTTTGGGCGGGGGACCCATCTCCAGCCGTATGGCCATTTTTGTGCCTGGCCCGGCGCCAAGTGGGAAAGGGTGGCTTTGAGGCTGAAGGCAGCAGGAAAGCCTGCAGCCCCCAGGTCTGTGGGGCTACGCAAGCGGTTCCCAAAGAGCTTTAGAACAAGGCATAGTTTTCCCTGCTGGCTCTTTGGGCGGGGGACCCATCTCCAGCCGTATGGCCATTTTTGTGCCTGGCGCGGCGCCAAGTGGGAAAGGGTGGCTTTGAGGCTGAAGGCAGCAGGAAAGCCTGCAGCCCCCAGTTTTGTGGGGCTACGCAAGCGGTTCCCAAAGAGCTTTAGAACAAGGCATAGTTTTCCCAGCTGGCTCTTAGGGCATGGGACCCATCTCCAGCCGTATGTCCATTTTTGTGCCTGGCGCGGCGCCAAGTGGGAAAGGGTGCTGTCGAGGCTGAAGGCAGCAGGAAAGCCTGCAGCCCCCAGGTCTGTGGGGCTACGCAAGCGGTTCCCAAAGAGCTTTAGAACAAGGCATAGTTTTCCCTGCTGGCTCTTTGGGCGGGGGACCCATCTCCAGCCGTATGGCCATTTTTGTGCCTGGCGCGGCGCCAAGTGGGAAAGGGTGGCTTTGAGGCTGAAGGCAGCAGGAAAGCCTGCAGCCCCCAGGTTTGTGGAGCTACGCAAGCGGTTCCCAAAGAGCTTTAGAACAAGGCATAGTTTTCCCTGCTGGCTCTTTGGGCGGGGGACCCATCTCCAGCCGTATGGCCATTTTTGTGCCTGGCCCGGCGCCAAGTGGGAAAGGGTGGCTTTGAGGCTGAAGGCAGCAGGAAAGCCTGCAGCCCCCAGGTTTGTGGGCCTACACAAGCGGTTCCCAAAGAGCTTTAGAACAAGGCATAATTTTCCCTGCTGGCTCTCTGGGCGGGGGACCCATCTCCAGCCGTATGGCCATTTTTGTGCCTGGCGCGGCGTCAAGTGGGAAAGGGTGCTGTCGAGGCTGAAGGCAGCAGGAAAGCCTGCAGCCCCCAGGTCTGTGCGGCTACGCAAGCGGTTCACAAAGAGCTTTAGAACAAGGCATAGTTTTCCCTGCTGGCTCTTTGGGCGGGGGACCCATCTCCAGCCGTATGGCCATTTTTGTGCCTGGCGCGGCGCCAAGTGGGAAAGGGTGCTGTCGAGGCTGAAGGCAGCAGCAAAGCCTGCAGCCCCCAGGTCTGTGGGGCCAAGCAAGCGGTTCCCAAAGAGCTTTAGAACAAGGCATAGTTTTCCCTGCTGGCTCTTTTGGCATGGGACCCATCTCCAGCCGTATGGCCATTTTTGTGCCTGGCGCGACGCCAAGTGGGAAAGGGTGGCTTTGAGGCTGAAGGCAGCAGCAAAGCCTGCAACCCCAGGTCTGTGGGGCTACGCAAGCGGTTCCCAAAGAGCTTTAGAACAAGGCATAGTTTTCCCTGCTGGCTCTTTGGGCGGGGGACCCATCTCCAGCCATATGGCCATATTTATGCCTGGCGAAGCGCCAAGTGGGAAAGGGTGGCTTTGAGGCTGAAGGCAGCAGGAAACCCCGCAGCCCCCAGGTCTGTGGGGCTACGGAAGCGGTTCACAAAGAGCTTTAGAACAAGGCATAGTTTTCCCTGCTGGCTCCTCGGGCGGGGGACCCATCTCCAGTCATATGGCTATTTTTATGCCTGGCGCGGTGCGTAGTGGGAAAGGGTGTTTTTGAGGCTGAAGGCAGCAGGAAAGCCCGCAGCCCCCAGGTCTGTGGGGCTACGCAAGCGGTTCCCAAAGAGCTTTAGAACAAGGCATAGTTTTCCCTGCTGGCTCTTTTGGCAGGGGACCCATCTCCAGCCGTATGGCCATTTTTGTCCCTGGCCCGGCGCCAAGTGGGAAAGGGTGGTGTCGAGGCTGAAGGCAGCAGCAAAGACTGCAGCCCCCAGGTCTGTGGGGCTACGCAAGCGGTTCCCAAAGAGCTTTAGAACAAGGCATAGTTTTCCCTGCTGGCTCTTTGGGCGGGGGACCCATCTCCAGCCGTATGGCCATTTTTGTGCCTGGCGCGGCGCCAAGTGGGAAAGGGTGGTTTTGAGGCTGAAGGCAGCAGCAAAGCCCGCAGCCCCCAGGTCTGTGGGGCTACGCAAGCGGTTCCCAAAGAGCTTTAGAACAAGGCATAGTTTTCCTTGCTGGCTATTTGGGCATGGGACCCATCTCCAGCCGTATGGCCATTTTTGTGCCTGGCGCGGCGCCAAGTGGGAAAGGGTGGTTTTGAGGCTGAAGGCAGCAGCAAAGCCTGCAGCCCCCAGGTCTGTGGGGCTACGCAAGCGGTTCCCAAAGAGCTTTAGAACAAGGCATAGTTTTCCCTGCTTGTTCTTTGGGCGGGGGACCCATCTGCAGCCGTATGGCCATTTTTGGGCCTGGCGCGGCGCCAAGTGGGAAAGGGTGGTGTCGAGTCTGAAGGCAGCAGGAAAGCCCGCAGCCCCCAGGTCTGTGGGGCTACGCAAGCGGTTCCCAAAGAGCTTTAGAACAAGGCCTAGTTTTCCCTGCTGGCTCTTTGGGCGGGGGAAACATCTCCACTCGTATGGCCATTTTTGAGCCTGGCGCGGCGCCAAGTGGGAAAGGGTGGCTTTGAGGCTGAAGGCAGGAGCAAAGCCTGCAGCCCCCAGGTCTGTGGGGCTACGCAAGCGGTTCCCAAAGAGCTTTAGAACAAGGCATAGTTTTCCCTGCTGGCTCTTTGGGCGGGGGACCCATCTCCAGCCGTATGGCCATTTTTGTGCCTGGCGCGGCGCCAAGTGGGAAAGGGTGGCTTTGAGGCTGAAGGCAGCAGGAAAGCCTCCAGCCCCCAGGTCTGTGGGGCTACGCAAGTGGTTCCCAAAGAGCTTTAGAACAAGGCATAGTTTTCCCAGCTGGCTCTTAGGGCATGGGACCCATCTCCAGCCATAGGCCATTTTTGTGCCTGATGCGGCGCCAAGTGGGAAAGGGTGGCTTTGAGGCTGAAGACAGCAGGAAAGCCCGCAGCCCCCAGGTCTGTGGGGCTATGCAGGCGGTTCCCAAAAAGCTTTAGAACAAGGCATAGTTTTCCCTGCTGGCTCTTTGGGCGGGGGACCCATCTCCAGCCGTATGGCCATTTTTGTGCCTGGCGCGGCGCCAAGTGGGAAAGGGTGGCTTTGAGGCTGAAGGCAGCAGGAAAGCCTGCAGCCCCCAGGTTTGTGGGGCTACGCAAGCGGTTCCCAAAGAGCTTTAGAACAAGGCATAGTTTTCCCTGCTGGCTCTTTGGGCGGGGGACCCATCTCCAGCCATAGGCCATTTCTGTGCCTGATAGGGCGCCAAGTGGGAAAGGGTGGTTTTGAGGCTGAAGACAGCAGGAAAGCCTGCAGCCCCCAGGTCTGTGGGGCTACGCAAGCGGTTCCCAAAGAGCTTTAGAACAAGGCATAGTTTTCCCTGCTGGCTCTTTGGGCGGTGGACCCATCTCCAGCCGTATGGCCATTTTTGTGCCTGGCCCGGCGCCAAATGGGAAAGGGTGGTGTCGAGGCTGAAGGCAGCAGCAAAGCCCGCAGCCCCCAGGTCTGTGGGGCTATGCAAGCGGTTCCCAAAGAGTTTTAGAACAAGGCATAGTTTTCCTTGCTGGCTCTTTGGGCATGGGACCCATCTCCAGCCATAGGCCATTTTTGTGCCTGGCGCGGCGCCAGGTTGGAAAGGGTGGTGTCGAGTCTGAAGGCAGCAGCAAAGCCTGCAGCCCCCAGGTCTGTGGGGCCTAGCAAGCGGTTCCCAAAGAGCTTTAGAACAAGGCATAGTTTTCCCTGCTGGCTCTTTGGGCGGGGGATCCATCTCCAGCCATAGGCCATTTTTGTGCCTGGCGCGGCGCCAAGTGGGAAAGGGTGGCTTTGAGGCTGAAGGCAGCAGCAAAGCCTGCAGCCCCCAGGTCTGTGGGGCTACGCAAGCGGTTCCCAAAGAGCTTTAGAACAAGGCATAGTTTTCCCAGCTGGCTCTTAGGGCATGGGACCCATATCCAGCCATAGGCCATTTTTGTGCCTGATGCGGCACCAAGTGGGAAAGGGTGGCTTTGAGGCTGAAGGCAGCAGGAAAGCCCGCAGCCCCCAGGTCTGTGGGGCTACGCAAGCGGTTCCCAAAGAGCTTTAGAACAAGGCATATTTTTCCCTGCTGGCTCTTTGGGCGGGGGACCCATCTCCAGCCGTATGGCCATTTTTGTGCGTGGCGAGGGGCCAAGTGGGAAAGGGTGGTGTCGAGGCTGAAGGCAGCAGGAAGGCCCACAGCCCCCAGGTCTGTGGGGCTATGCAAGCGGTTCCCAAAGAGCTTTAGAACAAGGCATAGTTTTCCTTGCTGGGTCTTTGGGCATGGGACCCATCTCCAGCCATAGACCATTTTTGTGCCTACCGCGGCGCCAAGTGGGAAAGGGTGGCTTTGAGGCTGAAGGCAGCAGGAAAGCCTGCAGCCCCCAGGTCTGTGGGGCTACGCAAGCGGTTCCCAAAGAGCTTTAGAACAAGGCATAGTTTTCCCTGCTGGCTCTTTGGGCGGGGGACCCATCTCCAGCCATATGGCCATTTTTGTGCCTGGCGCAGCGCCAAGTGGGAAAGGGTGGCTTTGAGGCTGAAGGCAGCAGCAAAGCCTGCAGCCCCCAGGTCTGTGCAGCTACGCAAGCGGTTCCCAAAGAGCTTTAGAACAAGGCATAGTTTTCCCTGATGGCTCTTTGGGCGGGGGACCCATCTCCAGTCGTATGGCCATTTTTGTGCCTGGCGCGGTGCGTAGTGGGAAAGGGTGGTTTTGAGGCTGAAGGCAGCAGGAAAGCCTGCAGCCCCCAGGTCTGTGGGGCTACGCAAGCGGTTCCCAAAGAGCTTTAGAACAAGGCATAGTTTTCCCTGCTGGCTCTTTGGGCATGGGACCCATCTCCAGCCGTATGGCTATTTTTATGCCTGGGGCGGCGCCAAGTGGGAAAGGGTGGCTTTGAGGCTGAAGGCAGCAGGAAAGCCCGCAGCCCCCAGGTCTGTGGGGCTACGCAAGTGGTTCCCAAAGAGCTTTAGAACAAGGCATAATTTTCCCTGCTTGTTCTTTGGGCGGGGGACCCATCTGCAGCCGTATGGCCATTTTTGGGCCTGGCGCAGCGCCAAGTGGGAAAGGGTGGTGTCGAGTCTGAAGGCAGCAGGAAAGCCCGCAGCCCCCAGGTCTGTGGGGCTATGCAAGCGGTTCCCAAAGAGCTTTAGAACAAGGCATAGTTTTCCCTGCTGGCTCTTTGGGCGGGGGACCCATCTCCAGCCGTATGGCCATTTTTGTGCCTGATGCGGCGCCAAGTGGGAAAGGGTGGCTTTGAGGCTGAAGGCAGCAGGAAAGCCTGCAGCCCCCAGGTCTGTGGGGCTACGCAAGCGGTTCCCAAAGAGCTTTAGAACAAGGCACAGTTTTCCCTGCTGGCTCTTTGGGCGGGGGACCCATCTCCACTCGTATGGCCATTTTTGAGCCTGGCGCGGCGCCAAGTGGGAAAGGGTGGCTTTGAGGCTGAAGGCAGCAGCAAAGCCTGCAGCCCCCAGGTCTGTGGGGCCTAGCAAGCGGTTCCCAAAGAGCTTTAGAACAAGGCATATTTTTCCCTGCTGGCTCTTTGGGCGGGGGACCCATCTCCAGCCGTATGGCCATTTTTGTGCCTGGCGCGGCGCCAAGTGGGAAAGGGTGGCTTTGAGGCTGAAGGCAGCAGCAAAGCCTCCAGCCCCCAGGTCTGTGGGGCTACGCAAGCGGTTCCCAAAGAGCTTTAGAACAAGGCATAGTTTTCCCTGCTGGCTCTTTGGGCATGGGACCCATCTCCAGCCATAGGCCATTTTTGTGCCTGGCGCGACGCCAAGTGGGAAAGGGTGGTGTCGAGGCTGAAGGCAGCAGCAAAGCCCGCAGCCCCCAGGTCTGTGGGGCCAAGCAAGCGGTTCCCAAAGAGCTTTAGAACAAGGCATAGTTTTCCCTGCTGGCTCCTCGGGCGGGGGACCCATCTCCAGTCATATGGCTATTTTTATGCCTGGCGCGGTGCGTAGTGGGAAAGGGTGTTTTTGAGGCTGAAGGCAGCAGGAAAGCCCGCAGCCCCCAGGTCTGTGGGGCTACGCAAGCGGTTCCCAAAGAGCTTTAGAACAAGGCATAGTTTTCCCTGCTGGCTCTTTTGGCAGGGGACCCATCTCCAGCCGTATGGCCATTTTTGTCCCTGGCCCGGCGCCAAGTGGGAAAGGGTGGTGTCGAGGCTGAAGGCAGCAGCAAAGACTGCAGCCCCCAGGTCTGTGGGGCTACGCAAGCGGTTCCCAAAGAGCTTTAGAACAAGGCATAGTTTTCCCTGCTGGCTCTTTGGGCGGGGGACCCATCTCCAGCCGTATGGCCATTTTTGTGCCTGGCGCGGCGCCAAGTGGGAAAGGGTGGTTTTGAGGCTGAAGGCAGCAGCAAAGCCCGCAGCCCCCAGGTCTGTGGGGCCAAGCAAGCGGTTCCCAAAGAGCTTTAGAACAAGGCATAGTTTTCCTTGCTGGCTATTTGGGCATGGGACCCATCTCCAGCCGTATGGCCATTTTTGTGCCTGGCGCGGCGCCAAGTGGGAAAGGGTGGTTTTGAGGCTGAAGGCAGCAGCAAAGCCTGCAGCCCCCAGGTCTGTGGGGCTACGCAAGCGGTTCCCAAAGAGCTTTAGAACAAGGCATAGTTTTCCCTGCTTGTTCTTTGGGCGGGGGACCCATCTGCAGCCGTATGGCCATTTTTGGGCCTGGCGCGGCGCCAAGTGGGAAAGGGTGGTGTCGAGTCTGAAGGCAGCAGGAAAGCCCGCAGCCCCCAGGTCTGTGGGGCTACGCAAGCGGTTCCCAAAGAGCTTTAGAACAAGGCCTAGTTTTCCCTGCTGGCTCTTTGGGCGGGGGAAACATCTCCACTCGTATGGCCATTTTTGAGCCTGGCGCGGCGCCAAGTGGGAAAGGGTGGCTTTGAGGCTGAAGGCAGGAGCAAAGCCTGCAGCCCCCAGGTCTGTGGGGCTACGCAAGCGGTTCCCAAAGAGCTTTAGAACAAGGCATAGTTTTCCCTGCTGGCTCTTTGGGCATGGGACCCATCTCCAGCCGTATGGCTATTTTTATGCCTGGGGCGGCGCCAAGTGGGAAAGGGTGGCTTTGAGGCTGAAGGCAGCAGGAAAGCCCGCAGCCCCCAGGTCTGTGGGGCTACGCAAGTGGTTCCCAAAGAGCTTTAGAACAAGGCATAATTTTCCCTGCTTGTTCTTTGGGCGGGGGACCCATCTGCAGCCGTATGGCCATTTTTGGGCCTGGCGCAGCGCCAAGTGGGAAAGGGTGGTGTCGAGTCTGAAGGCAGCAGGAAAGCCCGCAGCCCCCAGGTCTGTGGGGCTATGCAAGCGGTTCCCAAAGAGCTTTAGAACAAGGCATAGTTTTCCCTGCTGGCTCTTTGGGCGGGGGACCCATCTCCAGCCGTATGGCCATTTTTGTGCCTGATGCGGCGCCAAGTGGGAAAGGGTGGCTTTGAGGCTGAAGGCAGCAGGAAAGCCTGCAGCCCCCAGGTCTGTGGGGCTACGCAAGCGGTTCCCAAAGAGCTTTAGAACAAGGCACAGTTTTCCCTGCTGGCTCTTTGGGCGGGGGACCCATCTCCACTCGTATGGCCATTTTTGAGCCTGGCGCGGCGCCAAGTGGGAAAGGGTGGCTTTGAGGCTGAAGGCAGCAGCAAAGCCTGCAGCCCCCAGGTCTGTGGGGCCTAGCAAGCGGTTCCCAAAGAGCTTTAGAACAAGGCATATTTTTCCCTGCTGGCTCTTTGGGCGGGGGACCCATCTCCAGCCGTATGGCCATTTTTGTGCCTGGCGCGGCGCCAAGTGGGAAAGGGTGGCTTTGAGGCTGAAGGCAGCAGCAAAGCCTCCAGCCCCCAGGTCTGTTGGGCTACGCAAGCGGTTCCCAAAGAGCTTTAGAACAAGGCATAGTTTTCCCTGCTGGCTCTTTGGGCATGGGACCCATCTCCAGCCATAGGCCATTTTTGTGCCTGGCGCGACGCCAAGTGGGAAAGGGTGGTGTCGAGGCTGAAGGCAGCAGCAAAGCCCGCAGCCCCCAGGTCTGTGGGGCCAAGCAAGCGGTTCCCAAAGAGCTTTAGAACAAGGCATAGTTTTCCCTGCTGGCTCCTCGGGCGGGGGACCCATCTCCAGTCATATGGCTATTTTTATGCCTGGCGCGGTGCGTAGTGGGAAAGGGTGTTTTTGAGGCTGAAGGCAGCAGGAAAGCCCGCAGCCCCCAGGTCTGTGGGGCTACGCAAGCGGTTCCCAAAGAGCTTTAGAACAAGGCATAGTTTTCCCTGCTGGCTCTTTTGGCAGGGGACCCATCTCCAGCCGTATGGCCATTTTTGTCCCTGGCCCGGCGCCAAGTGGGAAAGGGTGGTGTCGAGGCTGAAGGCAGCAGCAAAGACTGCAGCCCCCAGGTCTGTGGGGCTACGCAAGCGGTTCCCAAAGAGCTTTAGAACAAGGCATAGTTTTCCCTGCTGGCTCTTTGGGCGGGGGACCCATCTCCAGCCGTATGGCCATTTTTGTGCCTGGCGCGGCGCCAAGTGGGAAAGGGTGGTTTTGAGGCTGAAGGCAGCAGCAAAGCCCGCAGCCCCCAGGTCTGTGGGGCCAAGCAAGCGGTTCCCAAAGAGCTTTAGAACAAGGCATAGTTTTCCTTGCTGGCTATTTGGGCATGGGACCCATCTCCAGCCGTATGGCCATTTTTGTGCCTGGCGCGGCGCCAAGTGGGAAAGGGTGGTTTTGAGGCTGAAGGCAGCAGCAAAGCCTGCAGCCCCCAGGTCTGTGGGGCTACGCAAGCGGTTCCCAAAGAGCTTTAGAACAAGGCATAGTTTTCCCTGCTTGTTCTTTGGGCGGGGGACCCATCTGCAGCCGTATGGCCATTTTTGGGCCTGGCGCGGCGCCAAGTGGGAAAGGGTGGTGTCGAGTCTGAAGGCAGCAGGAAAGCCCGCAGCCCCCAGGTCTGTGGGGCTACGCAAGCGGTTCCCAAAGAGCTTTAGAACAAGGCCTAGTTTTCCCTGCTGGCTCTTTGGGCGGGGGAAACATCTCCACTCGTATGGCCATTTTTGAGCCTGGCGCGGCGCCAAGTGGGAAAGGGTGGCTTTGAGGCTGAAGGCAGGAGCAAAGCCTGCAGCCCCCAGGTCTGTGGGGCTACGCAAGCGGTTCCCAAAGAGCTTTAGAACAAGGCATAGTTTTCCCTGCTGGCTCTTTGGGCGGGGGACCCATCTCCAGCCGTATGGCCATTTTTGTGCATGGCGCGGCGCCAAGTGGGAAAGGGTGGCTTTGAGGCTGAAGGCAGCAGGAAAGCCTCCAGCCCCCAGGTCTGTGGGGATACGCAAGCGGTTCCCAAAGAGCTTTAGAACAAGGCATAGTTTTCCCTGCTGGCTCTTTGGGCATGGGACCCATCTCCAGCCATAGGCCATTTTTGTGCCTGATGCGGCGCCAAGTGGGAAAGGGTGGCTTTGAGGCTGAAGACAGCAGGAAAGCCCGCAGCCCCCAGGTCTGTGGGGCTATGCAGGCGGTTCCCAAAAAGCTTTAGAACAAGGTATAGTTTTCCCTGCTGGCTCTTTGGGCGGGGGACCCATCTCCAGCCGTATGGCCATTTTTGTGCCTGGCGCGGCGCCAAGTGGGAAAGGGTGGCTTTGAGGCTGAAGGCAGCAGGAAAGCCTGCAGCCCCCAGGTTTGTGGGGCTACGCAAGCGGTTCCCAAAGAGCTTTAGAACAAGGCATAGTTTTCCCTGCTGGCTCTTTGGGCGGGGGACCCATCTCCAGCCATAGGCCATTTCTGTGCCTGATAGGGCGCCAAGTGGGAAAGGGTGGTTTTGAGGCTGAAGACAGCAGGAAAGCCTGCAGCCCCCAGGTCTGTGGGGCTACGCAAGCGGTTCCCAAAGAGCTTTAGAACAAGGCATAGTTTTCCCTGCTGGCTCTTTGGGCGGTGGACCCATCTCCAGCCGTATGGCCATTTTTGTGCCTGGCCCGGCGCCAAATGGGAAAGGGTGGTGTCGAGGCTGAAGGCAGCAGCAAAGCCCGCAGCCCCCAGGTCTGTGGGGCTATGCAAGCGGTTCCCAAAGAGTTTTAGAACAAGGCATAGTTTTCCTTGCTGGCTCTTTGGGCATGGGACCCATCTCCAGCCATAGGCCATTTTTGTGCCTGGCGCGGCGCCAGGTTGGAAAGGGTGGTGTCGAGTCTGAAGGCAGCAGCAAAGCCTGCAGCCCCCAGGTCTGTGGGGCCTAGCAAGCGGTTCCCAAAGAGCTTTAGAACAAGGCATAGTTTTCCCTGCTGGCTCTTTGGGCGGGGGATCCATCTCCAGCCATAGGCCATTTTTGTGCCTGGCGCGGCGCCAAGTGGGAAAGGGTGGCTTTGAGGCTGAAGGCAGCAGCAAAGCCTGCAGCCCCCAGGTCTGTGGGGCTACGCAAGCGGTTCCCAAAGAGCTTTAGAACAAGGCATAGTTTTCCCAGCTGGCTCTTAGGGCATGGGACCCATATCCAGCCATAGGCCATTTTTGTGCCTGATGCGGCACCAAGTGGGAAAGGGTGGCTTTGAGGCTGAAGGCAGCAGGAAAGCCCGCAGCCCCCAGGTCTGTGGGGCTACGCAAGCGGTTCCCAAAGAGCTTTAGAACAAGGCATATTTTTCCCTGCTGGCTCTTTGGGCGGGGGACCCATCTCCAGCCGTATGGCCATTTTTGTGCGTGGCGAGGGGCCAAGTGGGAAAGGGTGGTGTCGAGGCTGAAGGCAGCAGGAAGGCCCACAGCCCCCAGGTCTGTGGGGCTATGCAAGCGGTTCCCAAAGAGCTTTAGAACAAGGCATAGTTTTCCTTGCTGGGTCTTTGGGCATGGGACCCATCTCCAGCCATAGACCATTTTTGTGCCTACCGCGGCGCCAAGTGGGAAAGGGTGGCTTTGAGGCTGAAGGCAGCAGGAAAGCCTGCAGCCCCCAGGTCTGTGGGGCTACGCAAGCGGTTCCCAAAGAGCTTTAGAACAAGGCATAGTTTTCCCTGCTGGCTCTTTGGGCGGGGGACCCATCTCCAGCCATATGGCCATTTTTGTGCCTGGCGCAGCGCCAAGTGGGAAAGGGTGGCTTTGAGGCTGAAGGCAGCAGCAAAGCCTGCAGCCCCCAGGTCTGTGCAGCTACGCAAGCGGTTCCCAAAGAGCTTTAGAACAAGGCATAGTTTTCCCTGATGGCTCTTTGGGCGGGGGACCCATCTCCAGTCGTATGGCCATTTTTGTGCCTGGCGCGGTGCGTAGTGGGAAAGGGTGGTTTTGAGGCTGAAGGCAGCAGGAAAGCCTGCAGCCCCCAGGTCTGTGGGGCTACGCAAGCGGTTCCCAAAGAGCTTTAGAACAAGGCATATTTTTCCCTGCTGGCTCTTTGGGCGGGGGACCCATCTCCAGCCGTATGGCCATTTTTATGCCTGGGGCGGCGCCAAGTGGGAAAGGGTGGCTTTGAGGCTGAAGGCAGCAGGAAAGCCCGCAGCCCCCAGGTCTGTGGGGCTACGCAAGTGGTTCCCAAAGAGCTTTAGAACAAGGCATAATTTTCCCTGCTTGTTCTTTGGGCGGGGGACCCATCTGCAGCCGTATGGCCATTTTTGGGCCTGGCGCAGCGCCAAGTGGGAAAGGGTGGTGTCGAGTCTGAAGGCAGCAGGAAAGCCCGCAGCCCCCAGGTCTGTGGGGCTATGCAAGCGGTTCCCAAAGAGCTTTAGAACAAGGCATAGTTTTCCCTGCTGGCTCTTTGGGCGGGGGACCCATCTCCAGCCGTATGGCCATTTTTGTGCCTGATGCGGCGCCAAGTGGGAAAGGGTGGCTTTGAGGCTGAAGGCAGCAGGAAAGCCTGCAGCCCCCAGGTCTGTGGGGCTACGCAAGCGGTTCCCAAAGAGCTTTAGAACAAGGCACAGTTTTCCCTGCTGGCTCTTTGGGCGGGGGACCCATCTCCACTCGTATGGCCATTTTTGAGCCTGGCGCGGCGCCAAGTGGGAAAGGGTGGCTTTGAGGCTGAAGGCAGCAGCAAAGCCTGCAGCCCCCAGGTCTGTGGGGCTACGCAAGCGGTTCCCAAAGAGCTTTAGAACAAGGCATAGTTTTCCCTGCTGGCTCTTTGGGCGGGGGACCCATCTCCAGCCGTATGGCCATTTTTGTGCCTGGCGCGGCGCCAAGTGGGAAAGGGTGGCTTTGAGGCTGAAGGCAGCAGCAAAGCCTCCAGCCCCCAGGTCTGTGGGGCTACGCAAGCGGTTCCCAAAGAGCTTTAGAACAAGGCATAGTTTTCCCTGCTGGCTCTTTGGGCATGGGACCCATCTCCAGCCATAGGCCATTTTTGTGCCTGGCGCGACGCCAAGTGGGAAAGGGTGGTGTCGAGGCTGAAGGCAGCAGCAAAGCCCGCAGCCCCCAGGTCTGTGGGGCCAAGCAAGCGGTTCCCAAAGAGCTTTAGAACAAGGCATAGTTTTCCCTGCTGGCTCTTTTGGCAGGGGACCCATCTCCAGCCGTATGGCCATTTTTGTCCCTGGCCCGGCGCCAAGTGGGAAAGGGTGGTGTCGAGGCTGAAGGCAGCAGCAAAGCCTGCAGCCCCCAGGTCTGTGGGGCTACGCAAGCGGTTCCCAAAGAGCTTTAGAACAAGGCATAGTTTTCCTTGCTGGCTCTTTGGGCGGGGGACCCATCTCCAGCCGTATGGCCATTTTTGTGCCTGGCGCGGCGCCAAGTGGGAAAGGGTGGTTTTGAGGCTGAAGGCAGCAGCAAAGCCCGCAGCCCCCAGGTCTGTGGGGCTACGCAAGCGGTTCCCAAAGAGCTTTAGAACAAGGCATAGTTTTCCTTGCTGGCTATTTGGGCATGGGACCCATCTCCAGCCGTATGGCCATTTTTGTGCCTGGCGCGGCGCCAAGTGGGAAAGGGTGGTTTTGAGGCTGAAGGCAGCAGCAAAGCCTGCAGCCCCCAGGTCTGTGGGGCTACGCAAGCGGTTCCCAAAGAGCTTTAGAACAAGGCATAGTTTTCCCTGCTTGTTCTTTGGGCGGGGGACCCATCTGCAGCCGTATGGCCATTTTTGGGCCTGGCGCGGCGCCAAGTGGGAAAGGGTGGTGTCGAGTCTGAAGGCAGCAGGAAAGCCCGCAGCCCCCAGGTCTGTGGGGCTACGCAAGCGGTTCCCAAAGAGCTTTAGAACAAGGCCTAGTTTTCCCTGCTGGCTCTTTGGGCGGGGGAAACATCTCCACTCGTATGGCCATTTTTGAGCCTGGCGCGGCGCCAAGTGGGAAAGGGTGGCTTTGAGGCTGAAGGCAGCAGGAAAGCCTGCAGCCCCCAGGTCTGTGGGGCTACGCAAGCGGTTCCCAAAGAGCTTTAGAACAAGGCATAGTTTTCCCTGCTGGCTCTTTGGGCGGGGGACCCATCTCCAGCCGTATGGCCATTTTTGTGCCTGGCGCGGCGCCAAGTGGGAAAGGGTGGCTTTGAGGCTGAAGGCAGCAGGAAAGCCTCCAGCCCCCAGGTCTGTGGGGATACGCAAGTGGTTCCCAAAGAGCTTTAGAACAAGGCATAGTTTTCCCTGCTGGCTCTTTGGGCATGGGACCCATCTCCAGCCATAGGCCATTTTTGTGCCTGATGCGGCGCCAAGTGGGAAAGGGTGGCTTTGAGGCTGAAGACAGCAGGAAAGCCCGCAGCCCCCAGGTCTGTGGGGCTATGCAGGCGGTTCCCAAAAAGCTTTAGAACAAGGCATAGTTTTCCCTGCTGGCTCTTTGGGCGGGGGACCCATCTCCAGCCGTATGGCCATTTTTGTGCCTGGCGCGGCGCCAAGTGGGAAAGGGTGGCTTTGAGGCTGAAGGCAGCAGGAAAGCCTGCAGCCCCCAGGTTTGTGGGGCTACGCAAGCGGTTCCCAAAGAGCTTTAGAACAAGGCATAGTTTTCCCTGCTGGCTCTTTGGGCGGGGGACCCATCTCCAGCCATAGGCCATTTCTGTGCCTGATAGGGCGCCAAGTGGGAAAGGGTGGTTTTGAGGCTGAAGACAGCAGGAAAGCCTGCAGCCCCCAGGTCTGTGGGGCTACGCAAGCGGTTCCCAAAGAGCTTTAGAACAAGGCATAGTTTTCCCTGCTGGCTCTTTGGGCGGTGGACCCATCTCCAGCCGTATGGCCATTTTTGTGCCTGGCCCGGCGCCAAATGGGAAAGGGTGGTGTCGAGGCTGAAGGCAGCAGCAAAGCCCGCAGCCCCCAGGTCTGTGGGGCTATGCAAGCGGTTCCCAAAGAGTTTTAGAACAAGGCATAGTTTTCCTTGCTGGCTCTTTGGGCATGGGACCCATCTCCAGCCATAGGCCATTTTTGTGCCTGGCGCGGCGCCAGGTTGGAAAGGGTGGTGTCGAGTCTGAAGGCAGCAGCAAAGCCTGCAGCCCCCAGGTCTGTGGGGCTACGCAAGCGGTTCCCAAAGAGCTTTAGAACAAGGCATAGTTTTCCCTGCTGGCTCTTTGGGCGGGGGATCCATCTCCAGCCATAGGCCATTTTTGTGCCTGGCGCGGCGCCAAGTGGGAAAGGGTGGCTTTGAGGCTGAAGGCAGCAGCAAAGCCTGCAGCCCCCAGGTCTGTGGGGCTACGCAAGCGGTTCCCAAAGAGCTTTAGAACAAGGCATAGTTTTCCCAGCTGGCTCTTAGGGCATGGGACCCATATCCAGCCATAGGCCATTTTTGTGCCTGATGCGGCACCAAGTGGGAAAGGGTGGCTTTGAGGCTGAAGGCAGCAGGAAAGCCCGCAGCCCCCAGGTCTGTGGGGCTACGCAAGCGGTTCCCAAAGAGCTTTAGAACAAGGCATATTTTTCCCTGCTGGCTCTTTGGGCGGGGGACCCATCTCCAGCCGTATGGCCATTTTTGTGCGTGGCGAGGGGCCAAGTGGGAAAGGGTGGTGTCGAGGCTGAAGGCAGCCGGAAGGCCCACAGCCCCCAGGTCTGTGGGGCTATGCAAGCGGTTCCCAAAGAGCTTTAGAACAAGGCATAGTTTTCCTTGCTGGGTCTTTGGGCATGGGACCCATCTCCAGCCATAGACCATTTTTGTGCCTGGCGCGGCGCCAAGTGGGAAAGGGTGGCTTTGAGGCTGAAGGCAGCAGGAAAGCCTGCAGCCCCCAGGTCTGTGGGGCTACGCAAGCGGTTCCCAAAGAGCTTTAGAACAAGGCATAGTTTTCCCTGCTGGCTCTTTGGGCGGGGGACCCATCTCCAGCCATATGGCCATTTTTGTGCCTGGCGCAGCGCCAAGTGGGAAAGGGTGGCTTTGAGGCTGAAGGCAGCAGCAAAGCCTGCAGCCCCCAGGTCTGTGCAGCTACGCAAGCGGTTCCCAAAGAGCTTTAGAACAAGGCATAGTTTTCCCTGAGGGCTCTTTGGGCGGGGGACCCATCTCCAGTCGTATGGCCATTTTTGTGCCTGGCGCGGTGCGTAGTGGGAAAGGGTGGTTTTGAGGCTGAAGGCAGCAGGAAAGCCTGCAGCCCCCAGGTCTGTGGGGCTACGCAAGCGGTTCCCAAAGAGCTTTAGAACAAGGCATATTTTTCCCTGCTGGCTCTTTGGGCGGGGGACCCATCTCCAGCCGTATGGCCATTTTTATGCCTGGGGCGGCGCCAAGTGGGAAAGGGTGGCTTTGAGGCTGAAGGCAGCAGGAAAGCCCGCAGCCCCCAGGTCTGTGGGGCTACGCAAGTGGTTCCCAAAGAGCTTTAGAACAAGGCATAATTTTCCCTGCTTGTTCTTTGGGCGGGGGACCCATCTGCAGCCGTATGGCCATTTTTGGACCTGGCGCAGCGCCAAGTGGGAAAGGGTGGTGTCGAGTCTGAAGGCAGCAGGAAAGCCCGCAGCCCCCAGGTCTGTGGGGCTATGCAAGCGGTTCCCAAAGAGCTTTAGAACAAGGCATAGTTTTCCCTGCTGGCTCTTTGGGCGGGGGACCCATCTCCAGCCGTATGGCCATTTTTGTGCCTGATGCGGCGCCAAGTGGGAAAGGGTGGCTTTGAGGCTGAAGGCAGCAGGAAAGCCTGCAGCCCCCAGGTCTGTGGGGCTACGCAAGCGGTTCCCAAAGAGCTTTAGAACAAGGCACAGTTTTCCCTGCTGGCTCTTTGGGCGGGGGACCCATCTCCACTCGTATGGCCATTTTTGAGCCTGGCGCGGCGCCAAGTGGGAAAGGGTGGCTTTGAGGCTGAAGGCAGCAGCAAAGCCTGCAGCCCCCAGGTCTGTGGGGCTACGCAAGCGGTTCCCAAAGAGCTTTAGAACAAGGCATAGTTTTCCCTGCTGGCTCTTTGGGCGGGGGACCCATCTCCAGCCGTATGGCCATTTTTGTGCCTGGCGCGGCGCCAAGTGGGAAAGGGTGGCTTTGAGGCTGAAGGCAGCAGCAAAGCCTCCAGCCCCCAGGTCTGTGGGGCTACGCAAGCGGTTCCCAAAGAGCTTTAGAACAAGGCATAGTTTTCCCTGCTGGCTCTTTGGGCATGGGACCCATCTCCAGCCATAGGCCATTTTTGTGCCTGGCGCGACGCCAAGTGGGAAAGGGTGGTGTCGAGGCTGAAGGCAGCAGCAAAGCCCGCAGCCCCCAGGTCTGTGGGGCTACGCAAGCGGTTCCCAAAGAGCTTTAGAACAAGGCATAGTTTTCCTTGCTGGCTCTTTGGGCATGGGACCCATCTCCAGCCATAGGCCATTTTTGTGCCTGATGCGGCGCCAAGTGGGAAACGGTGGTTTTGAGGCTGAAGGCAGCAGGAAAGCCCGCAGCCCCCAGGTCTGTGGGGCTACGCAAGCGGTTCCCAAAGAGCTTTAGAACAAGGCATAGTTTTCCCTGCTGGCTCTTTGGGCATGGGACCCATCTCCAGCCGTATGGCCATTTTTGTGCCTGGCGCGGCGCCAAGTGGGAAAGGGTGGTTTTGAGGCTGAAGGCAGCAGCAAAGCCTGCAGCCCCCAGGTCTGTGGGGCTACGCAAGCGGTTCCCAAAGAGCTTTAGAACAAGGCATATTTTTCCCTGCTGGCTCTTTGGGCGGGGGACCCATCTCCAGCCATATGGCCATTTTTATGCCTGGGGCGGCGCCAAGTGGGAAAGGGTGGTGTCGAGGATGAAGGCAGCAGGAAAGCCCGCAGCCCCCAGGTCTGTGGGGCTACGCAAGCGGTTCCCAAAGAGCTTTAGAACAAGGCATAGTTTTCCCTGCTGGCTCTTTGGGCAGGGGACCCATCTCCAGCCGTATGGCCATTTTTGTGCCTGGCGCGGCGCCAAGTGGGAAAGGGTGGCTTTGAGGCTGAAGGCAGCAGGAAAGCCTGCAGCCCCCAGGTTTGTGGGGCTACGCAAGCGGTTCCCAAAGAGCTTTAGAACAAGGCATAGTTTTCCCTGCTGGCTCTTTGGGCGGGGGACCCATCTCCAGCCGTATGGCCATTTTTGTGCGTGGCCAGGGGCCAAGTGGGAAAGGGTGGTGTCGAGGCTGAAGGCAGCAGGAAGGCCCAAAGCCCCCAGGTCTGTGGGGCTACGCAAGCGGTTCCCAAAGAGCTTTAGAACAAGGCATAGTTTTCCTTGCTGGCTCTTTGGGCATGGGACCCATCTCCAGCCATAGGCCATTTTAGTGCCTGGTGCGGCGCCAAGTGGGAAAGGGTGGCTTTGAGGCTGAAGGCAGCAGGAAAGCCTGCAGCCCCCAGGTCTGTGGGGCTACGCAAGCGGTTCGCAAAGAGCTTTAGAACAAGGCATAGTTTTCCCTGCTGGCTCTTTGGGCGGGGGACCCATCTCCAGCCATAGACCATTTTTGTGCCTAGCGCGGCGCCAAGTGGGAAAGGGTGGTGTTGAGGCTGAAGGCAGCAGGAAAGCCCGCAGCCCCCAGGTCTGTGGGGCTACGCAAGCGGTTCCCAAAGAGCTTTAGAACAAGGCATAGTTTTCCCTGCTGGCTCTTTGGGCGGGGGACCCATCTCCAGTCGTATGGCCATTTTTGTGCCTGGCGCGGTGCGTAGTGTGAAAGGGTGGCTTTGAGGCTGAAGGCAGCAGGAAAGCCCGCAGCCCCCAGGTCTGTGGGGCTATGCAAGCGGTTCCCAAAGAGCTTTAGAACAAGGCATAGTTTTCCCTGCTGGCTCTTTGGGCGGGGGACCCATCTCCAGCCGTATGGCCATTTTTGTGCCTGGCGCGGCGCCAAGTGGGAAAGGGTGGCTTTGAGGCTGAAGGCAGCAGGAAAGCCTGCAGCCCCCAGGTTTGTGGGGCTACGCAAGCGGTTCCCAAAGAGCTTTAGAACAAGGCATAGTTTTCCCAGCTGGCTCTTAGGGCATGGGACCCCTCTTCAGCCGTATGGCCATTTTTGTGCCTGGCGCGGCGCCAGGTGGGAAAGGGTGCTGTCGAGGCTGAAGGCAGCAGGAAAGCCTGCAGCCCCCAGGTCTGTGGGGCTACGCAAGCGGTTCCCAAAGAGCTTTAGAACAAGGCATAGTTTTCCCTGCTGGCTCTTTGGGCGGGGGACCCATCTCCAGCCGTATGGCCATTTATGTGCGTGGCCAGGGGCCAAGTCGGAAAGGGTGGTGTCGAGGCTGAAGGCAGCAGGAAGGCCCGCAGCCCCCAGGTCTGTGGGGCTACGCAAGCGGTTCCCAAAGAGCTTTAGAACAAGGCATAGTTTTCCCTGATGGCTCTATGGGCATGGGACCCATCTCCAGCCGTATGGCCATTTTTGTGCCTGATGCGGCGCCAAGTGGGAAAGGGTGGCTTTGAGGCTGAAGGCAGCAGGAAAGCCTGCAGCCCCCAGGTCTGTGGGGCTACGCAAGCGGTTCCCAAAGAGCTTTAGAACAAGGCATAGTTTTCCCTGCTGGCTCTTTGGGCGGGGGACCCATCTCCACTCGTATGGCCATTTTTGAGCCTGGCGCGGCGCCAAGTGGGAAAGGGTGGCTTTGAGGCTGAAGGCAGCAGCAAAGCCTCCAGCCCCCAGGTCTGTGGGGCTACGTAAGCGGTTCCCAAAGAGCTTTAGAACAAGGCATAGTTTTCCCTGCTGGCTCTTTGGGCATGGGACCCATCTCCAGCCATAGGCCATTTTTGTGCCTGGCGCGACGCCAAGTGGGAAAGGGTGGTGTCGAGGCTGAAGGCAGCAGCAAAGCCCGTAGCCCCCAGGTCTGTGGGGCCAAGCAAGCGGTTCCCAAAGAGCTTTAGAACAAGGCATAGTTTTCCCTGCTGGCTCTTTGGGCATGGGACCCATCTCCAGCCATAGGCCATTTTTGTGCCTGGCGCGGCGCCAAGTGGGAAAGGGTGGTTTTGAGGCTGAAGGCAGCAGCAAAGCCTGCAGCCCCCAGGTCTGTGGGGCTACGGAAGCGGTTCCGAAAGGGATTTAGAACAAGGCATAGTTTTCCCTGCTGGCTCTTTGGGCGGGGGACCCATCTCCAGCCGTATGGCCATTTTTGTGCCTGGCCCGGCGCCAAGTGGGAAAGGGTGGCTTTGAGGCTGAAGGCAGCAGCAAAGCCCGCAGCCCCCAGGTCTGTGGGGCTACGCAAGCGGTTCCCAAAGAGCTTTAGAACAAGGCATAGTTTTCCCTGCTGGCTCTTTGGGCGGGGGACCCATCTCCAGCCGTATGGCCATTTTTGTGCGTGGCCAGGGGCCAAGTGGGAAAGGGTGGTGTCGAGGCTGAAGGCAGCAGGAAGGCCCAAAGCCCCCAGGTCTGTGGGGCTACGCAAGTGGTTCCCAAAGAGCTTTAGAACAAGGCATAGTTTTCCCAGCTGGCTCTTAGGGCATGGGACCCATCTCCAACCATAGGCCATTTTTGTGCCTAGCGCGACGCCAAGTGGGAAAGGGTGGCTTTGAGGCTGAATGCAGCAGCAAAGCCTGCAGCCCCCAGGTCTGTGGGGCTACGCAAGCGGTTCCCAAAGAGCTTTAGAACAAGGCATAGTTTTCCTTGCTGGCTCTTTGGGCATGGGACCCATCTCCAGCCATAGGCCATTTTAGTGCCTGATGCGGCGCCAAGTGGGAAAGGGTGGCTTTGAGGCTGAAGGCAGCAGGAAAGCCTGCAGCCCCCAGGTCTGTGGGGCTACGCAAGCGGTTCCCAAAGAGCTTTAGAACAAGGCCTAGTTTTCCCTGCTGGCTCTTTGGGCGGGGGACCCATCTCCAGCCATAGACCATTTTTGTGCCTAGCGCGGCGCCAAGTGGGAAAGGGTGGTGTCGAGGCTGAAGGCAGCAGGAAAGACTGCAGCCCCCAGGTCTGTGGGGCTACGCAAGCGGTTCCCAAAGAGCTTTAGAACAAGGCATAGTTTTCCCTGCTGGCTCTTTGGGCGGGGGACCCATCTCCAGTCGTATGGCCATTTTTGTGCCTGGCGAGGTGCGTAGTGTGAAAGGGTGGCTTTGAGGCTGAAGGCAGCAGGAAAGCCCGCAGCCCCCAGGTCTGTGGGGCTACGCAAGCGGTTCCCAAAGAGCTTTAGAACAAGGCATAGTTTTCCCTGCTGGCTCTTTGGGCGGGGGACCCATCTCCAGCCGTATGGCCATTTTTGTGCCTGGCGCGGCGCCAAGTGGGAAAGGGTGGCTTTGAGGCTGAAGGCAGCAGGAAAGCCTGCAGCCCCCAGGTTTGTGGGGCTACGCAAGCGGTTCCCAAAGAGCTTTAGAACAAGGCATAGTTTTCCCAGCTGGCTCTTAGGGCATGGGACCCCTCTTCAGCCGTATGGCCATTTTTGTGCCTGGCGCGGCGCCAGGTGGGAAAGGGTGGTGTCGAGTCTGAAGGCAGCAGGAAAGCCTGCAGCCCCCAGGTCTGTGGGGCTACGCAAGCGGTTCCCAAAGAGCTTTAGAACAAGGCATAGTTTTCCCAGCTGGCTCTTAGGGCATGGGACCCATCTCCAGCCATAGGCCATTTTTGTGCCTGATGCGGCGCCAAGTGGGAAAGGGTGGCTTTGAGGCTGAAGGCAGCAGGAAAGCCCGCAGCCCCCAGGTCTGTGGGGCTACGCAAGCGGTTCCCAAAGAGCTTTAGAACAGGGCATAGTTTTCCCTGCTGGCTCTTTGGGCGGGGGACCCATCTCCAGCCGTATGGCCATTTTTGTGCCTGGCCCGGCGCCAAATGGGAAAGGGTGGTGTCGAGGCTGAAGGCAGCAGGAAAGCCCGCAGCCCCCAGGTCTGTGGGGCTACGCAAGCGGTTCCCAAAGAGCTTTAGAACAAGGCATAGTTTTCCCTGCTGGCTCTTTGGGCGGGGGACCCATCTCCAGCCGTATGGCCATTTTTGTGCCTGGCGCGGCGCCAAGTGGGAAAGGGTGGTTTTGAGGCTGAAGGCAGCAGCAAAGCCTGCAGCCCCCTAGTCTGTGGGGCTACGCAAGCGGTTCCCAAAGAGCTTTAGAACAAGGCATATTTTTCCCTGCTGGCTCTTTGGGCGGGGGACCCATCTCCAGCCATATGGCCATTTTTATGCCTGGGGCGGCGCCAAGTGGGAAAGGGTGGTGTCGAGGCTGAAGGCAGCAGGAAAGCCCGCAGCCCCCAGGTCTGTGGGGCTACGCAAGCGGTTCCCAAAGAGCTTTAGAACAAGGCATAGTTTTCCCTGCTGGTTCTTTGAGCAGGGGACCCATCTCCAGCCGTATGGCCATTTTTGTGCCTGGCGCGGCGCCAAGTGGGAAAGGGTGGCTTTGAGGCTGAAGGCAGCAGGAAAGCCTGCAGCCCCCAGGTTTGTGGGGCTACGCAAGCGGTTCCCAAAGAGCTTTAGAACAAGGCATAGTTTTCCCTGCTGGCTCTTTGGGCGGGGGACCCATCTCCAGCCGTATGGCCATTTTTGTGCGTGGCCAGGGGCCAAGTGGGAAAGGGTGGTGTCGAGGCTGAAGGCAGCAGGAAGGCCCAAAGCCCCCAGGTCTGTGGGGCTACGCAAGTGGTTCCCAAAGAGCTTTAGAACAAGGCATAGTTTTCCCTGCTGGCTCTTTGGGCGGGGGACCCATCTCCAGCCGTATGGCCATTTTTGTGCCTGGCGCGGCGCCAAGTGGGAAAGGGTGGCTTTGAGGCTGAATGCAGCAGCAAAGCCTGCAGCCCCCAGGTCTGTGGGGCTACGCAAGCGGTTCCCAAAGAGCTTTAGAACAAGGCATAGTTTTCCTTGCTGGCTCTTTGGGCATGGGACCCATCTCCAGCCATAGGCCATTTTAGTGCCTGGTGCGGCGCCAAGTGGGAAAGGGTGGCTTTGAGGCTGAAGGCAGCAGGAAAGCCTGCAGCCCCCAGGTTTGTGGGGCTACGCAAGCGGTTCCCAAAGAGCTTTAGAACAAGGCATAGTTTTCCCTGCTGGCTCTTTGGGCGGGGGACCCATCTCCAGTCGTATGGCCATTTTTGTGCCTGGCGCGGTGCGTAGTGTGAAAGGGTGGCTTTGAGGCTGAAGGCAGCAGGAAAGCCCGCAGCCCCCAGGTCTGTGGGGCTATGCAAGCGGTTCCCAAAGAGCTTTAGAACAAGGCATAGTTTTCCCTGCTGGCTCTTTGGGCGGGGGACCCATCTCCAGCCGTATGGCCATTTTTGTGCCTGGCGCGGCGCCAAGTGGGAAAGGGTGGCTTTGAGGCTGAAGGCAGCAGGAAAGCCTGCAGCCCCCAGGTTTGTGGGGCTACGCAAGCGGTTCCCAAAGAGCTTTAGAACAAGGCATAGTTTTCCCAGCTGGCTCTTAGGGCATGGGACCCCTCTTCAGCCGTATGGCCATTTTTGTGCCTGGCGCGGCGCCAGGTGGGAAAGGGTGCTGTCGAGGCTGAAGGCAGCAGGAAAGCCTGCAGCCCCCAGGTCTGTGGGGCTACGCAAGCGGTTCCCAAAGAGCTTTAGAACAAGGCATAGTTTTCCCTGCTGGCTCTTTGGGCGGGGGACCCATCTCCAGCCGTATGGCCATTTTTGTGCGTGGCCAGGGGCCAAGTCGGAAAGGGTGGTGTCGAGGCTGAAGGCAGCAGGAAGGCCCGCAGCCCCCAGGTCTGTGGGGCTACGCAAGCGGTTCCCAAAGAGCTTTAGAACAAGGCATAGTTTTCCCTGATGGCTCTATGGGCATGGGACCCATCTCCAGCCGTATGGCCATTTTTGTGCCTGATGCGGCGCCAAGTGGGAAAGGGTGGCTTTGACGCTGAAGGCAGCAGGAAAGCCTGCAGCCCCCAGGTCTGTGGGGCTACGCAAGCGGTTCCCAAAGAGCTTTAGAACAAGGCACAGTTTTCCCTGCTGGCTCTTTGGGCGGGGGACCCATCTCCACTCGTATGGCCATTTTTGAGCCTGGCGCGGCGCCAAGTGGGAAAGGGTAGCTTTGAGGCTGAAGGCAGGGGCAAAGCCTGCAGCCCCCAGGTCTGTGGGGCTACGCAAGCGGTTCCCAAAGAGCTTTAGAACAAGGCATAGTTTTCCCTGCTGGCTCTTTGGGCGGGGGACCCATCTCCAGCCGTATGGCCATTTTTGTGCCTGGCGCGGCGCCAAGTGGGAAAGGGTGGCTTTGAGGCTGAAGGCAGCAGCAAAGCCTCCAGCCCCCAGGTCTGTGGGGCTACGTAAGCGGTTCCCAAAGAGCTTTAGAACAAGGCATAGTTTTCCCTGCTGGCTCTTTGGGCATGGGACCCATCTCCAGCCATAGGCCATTTTTGTGCCTGGCGCGACGCCAAGTGGGAAAGGGTGGTGTCGAGGCTGAAGGCAGCAGCAAAGCCCGTAGCCCCCAGGTCTGTGGGGCCAAGCAAGCGGTTCCCAAAGAGCTTTAGAACAAGGCATAGTTTTCCTTGCTGGCTCTTTGGGCATGGGACCCATCTCCAGCCATAGGCCATTTTTGTGCCTGGCGCGGCGCCAAGTGGGAAAGGGTGGTTTTGAGGCTGAAGGCAGCAGCAAAGCCTGCAGCCCCCAGGTCTGTGGGGCTACGCAAGCGGTTCCCAAAGGGATTTAGAACAAGGCATAGTTTTCCCTGCTGGCTCTTTGGGCGGGGGACCCATCTCCAGCCGTATGGCCATTTTTGTGCCTGGCCCGGCGCCAAGTGGGAAAGGGTGGCTTTGAGGCTGAAGGCAGCAGGAAAGCCTCCAGCCCCCAGGTCTGTGGGGCTACGCAAGCGGTTCCCAAAGAGCTTTAGAACAAGGCATAGTTTTCCCTGCTGGCTCTTTGGGCGGGGGACCCATCTCCAGCCGTATGGCCATTTTTGTGCGTGGCCAGGGGCCAAGTGGGAAAGGGTGGTGTCGAGGCTGAAGGCAGCAGGAAGGCCCAAAGCCCCCAGGTCTGTGGGGCTACGCAAGTGCTTCCCAAAGAGCTTTAGAACAAGGCATAGTTTTCCCAGCTGGCTCTTAGGGCATGGGACCCATCTCCAACCATAGGCCATTTTTGTGCCTAGCGCGACGCCAAGTGGGAAAGGGTGGCTTTGAGGCTGAATGCAGCAGCAAAGCCTGCAGCCCCCAGGTCTGTGGGGCTACGCAAGCGGTTCCCAAAGAGCTTTAGAACAAGGCATAGTTTTCCTTGCTGGCTCTTTGGGCATGGGACCCATCTCCAGCCATAGGCCATTTTAGTGCCTGATGCGGCGCCAAGTGGGAAAGGGTGGCTTTGAGGCTGAAGGCAGCAGGAAAGCCTGCAGCCCCCAGGTCTGTGGGGCTACGCAAGCGGTTCCCAAAGAGCTTTAGAACAAGGCATAGTTTTCCCTGCTGGCTCTTTGGGCGGGGGACCCATCTCCAGCCATAGACCATTTTTGTGCCTAGCGCGGCGCCAAGTGGGAAAGGGTGGCTTTGAGGCTGAATGCAGCAGCAAAGCCTGCAGCCCCCAGGTCTGTGGGGCTACGCAAGCGGTTCCCAAAGAGCTTTAGAACAAGGCATAGTTTTCCTTGCTGGCTCTTTGGGCATGGGACCCATCTCCAGCCATAGGCCATTTTAGTGCCTGGTGCGGCGCCAAGTGGGAAAGGGTGGCTTTGAGGCTGAAGGCAGCAGGAAAGCCTGCAGCCCCCAGGTTTGTGGGGCTACGCAAGCGGTTCCCAAAGAGCTTTAGAACAAGGCATAGTTTTCCCTGCTGGCTCTTTGGGCGGGGGACCCATCTCCAGTCGTATGGCCATTTTTGTGCCTGGCGCGGTGCGTAGTGTGAAAGGGTGGCTTTGAGGCTGAAGGCAGCAGGAAAGCCCGCAGCCCCCAGGTCTGTGGGGCTATGCAAGCGGTTCCCAAAGAGCTTTAGAACAAGGCATAGTTTTCCCTGCTGGCTCTTTGGGCGGGGGACCCATCTCCAGCCGTATGGCCATTTTTGTGCCTGGCGCGGCGCCAAGTGGGAAAGGGTGGCTTTGAGGCTGAAGGCAGCAGGAAAGCCTGCAGCCCCCAGGTTTGTGGGGCTACGCAAGCGGTTCCCAAAGAGCTTTAGAACAAGGCATAGTTTTCCCAGCTGGCTCTTAGGGCATGGGACCCCTCTTCAGCCGTATGGCCATTTTTGTGCCTGGCGCGGCGCCAGGTGGGAAAGGGTGCTGTCGAGGCTGAAGGCAGCAGGAAAGCCTGCAGCCCCCAGGTCTGTGGGGCTACGCAAGCGGTTCCCAAAGAGCTTTAGAACAAGGCATAGTTTTCCCTGCTGGCTCTTTGGGCGGGGGACCCATCTCCAGCCGTATGGCCATTTTTGTGCGTGGCCAGGGGCCAAGTCGGAAAGGGTGGTGTCGAGGCTGAAGGCAGCAGGAAGGCCCGCAGCCCCCAGGTCTGTGGGGCTACGCAAGCGGTTCCCAAAGAGCTTTAGAACAAGGCATAGTTTTCCCTGATGGCTCTATGGGCATGGGACCCATCTCCAGCCGTATGGCCATTTTTGTGCCTGATGCGGCGCCAAGTGGGAAAGGGTGGCTTTGACGCTGAAGGCAGCAGGAAAGCCTGCAGCCCCCAGGTCTGTGGGGCTACGCAAGCGGTTCCCAAAGAGCTTTAGAACAAGGCACAGTTTTCCCTGCTGGCTCTTTGGGCGGGGGACCCATCTCCACTCGTATGGCCATTTTTGAGCCTGGCGCGGCGCCAAGTGGGAAAGGGTAGCTTTGAGGCTGAAGGCAGGGGCAAAGCCTGCAGCCCCCAGGTCTGTGGGGCTACGCAAGCGGTTCCCAAAGAGCTTTAGAACAAGGCATAGTTTTCCCTGCTGGCTCTTTGGGCGGGGGACCCATCTCCAGCCGTATGGCCATTTTTGTGCCTGGCGCGGCGCCAAGTGGGAAAGGGTGGCTTTGAGGCTGAAGGCAGCAGCAAAGCCTGCAGCCCCCAGGTCTGTGGGGCTACGTAAGCGGTTCCCAAAGAGCTTTAGAACAAGGCATAGTTTTCCCTGCTGGCTCTTTGGGCATGGGACCCATCTCCAGCCATAGGCCATTTTTGTGCCTGGCGCGACGCCAAGTGGGAAAGGGTGGTGTCGAGGCTGAAGGCAGCAGCAAAGCCCGTAGCCCCCAGGTCTGTGGGGCCAAGCAAGCGGTTCCCAAAGAGCTTTAGAACAAGGCATAGTTTTCCTTGCTGGCTCTTTGGGCATGGGACCCATCTCCAGCCATAGGCCATTTTTGTGCCTGGCGCGGCGCCAAGTGGGAAAGGGTGGTTTTGAGGCTGAAGGCAGCAGCAAAGCCTGCAGCCCCCAGGTCTGTGGGGCTACGCAAGCGGTTCCCAAAGGGATTTAGAACAAGGCATAGTTTTCCCTGCTGGCTCTTTGGGCGGGGGACCCATCTCCAGCCGTATGGCCATTTTTGTGCCTGGCGCGACGCCAAGTGGGAAAGGGTGGCTTTGAGGCTGAAGGCAGCAGGAAAGCCTCCAGCCCCCAGGTCTGTGGGGCTACGCAAGCGGTTCCCAAAGAGCTTTAGAACAAGGCATAGTTTTCCCTGCTGGCTCTTTGGGCGGGGGACCCATCTCCAGCCGTATGGCCATTTTTGTGCGTGGCCAGGGGCCAAGTGGGAAAGGGTGGTGTCGAGGCTGAAGGCAGCAGGAAGGCCCAAAGCCCCCAGGTCTGTGGGGCTACGCAAGTGGTTCCCAAAGAGCTTTAGAACAAGGCATAGTTTTCCCAGCTGGCTCTTAGGGCATGGGACCCATCTCCAACCATAGGCCATTTTTGTGCCTAGCGCGACGCCAAGTGGGAAAGGGTGGCTTTGAGGCTGAATGCAGCAGCAAAGCCTGCAGCCCCCAGGTCTGTGGGGCTACGCAAGCGGTTCCCAAAGAGCTTTAGAACAAGGCATAGTTTTCCTTGCTGGCTCTTTGGGCATGGGACCCATCTCCAGCCATAGGCCATTTTAGTGCCTGATGCGGCGCCAAGTGGGAAAGGGTGGCTTTGAGGCTGAAGGCAGCAGGAAAGCCTGCAGCCCCCAGGTCTGTGGGGCTACGCAAGCGGTTCCCAAAGAGCTTTAGAACAAGGCATAGTTTTCCCTGCTGGCTCTTTGGGCGGGGGACCCATCTCCAGCCATAGACCATTTTTGTGCCTAGCGCGGCGCCAAGTGGGAAAGGGTGGCTTTGAGGCTGAATGCAGCAGCAAAGCCTGCAGCCCCCAGGTCTGTGGGGCTACGCAAGCGGTTCCCAAAGAGCTTTAGAACAAGGCATAGTTTTCCTTGCTGGCTCTTTGGGCATGGGACCCATCTCCAGCCATAGGCCATTTTAGTGCCTGGTGCGGCGCCAAGTGGGAAAGGGTGGCTTTGAGGCTGAAGGCAGCAGGAAAGCCTGCAGCCCCCAGGTTTGTGGGGCTACGCAAGCGGTTCCCAAAGAGCTTTAGAACAAGGCATAGTTTTCCCTGCTGGCTCTTTGGGCGGGGGACCCATCTCCAGTCGTATGGCCATTTTTGTGCCTGGCGCGGTGCGTAGTGTGAAAGGGTGGCTTTGAGGCTGAAGGCAGCAGGAAAGCCCGCAGCCCCCAGGTCTGTGGGGCTATGCAAGCGGTTCCCAAAGAGCTTTAGAACAAGGCATAGTTTTCCCTGCTGGCTCTTTGGGCGGGGGACCCATCTCCAGCCGTATGGCCATTTTTGTGCCTGGCGCGGCGCCAAGTGGGAAAGGGTGGCTTTGAGGCTGAAGGCAGCAGGAAAGCCTGCAGCCCCCAGGTTTCTGGGGCTACGCAAGCGGTTCCCAAAGAGCTTTAGAACAAGGCATAGTTTTCCCAGCTGGCTCTTAGGGCATGGGACCCCTCTTCAGCCGTATGGCCATTTTTGTGCCTGGCGCGGCGCCAGGTGGGAAAGGGTGCTGTCGAGGCTGAAGGCAGCAGGAAAGCCTGCAGCCCCCAGGTCTGTGGGGCTACGCAAGCGGTTCCCAAAGAGCTTTAGAACAAGGCATAGTTTTCCCTGCTGGCTCTTTGGGCGGGGGACCCATCTCCAGCCGTATGGCCATTTTTGTGCGTGGCCAGGGGCCAAGTCGGAAAGGGTGGTGTCGAGGCTGAAGGCAGCAGGAAGGCCCGCAGCCCCCAGGTCTGTGGGGCTACGCAAGCGGTTCCCAAAGAGCTTTAGAACAAGGCATAGTTTTCCCTGATGGCTCTATGGGCATGGGACCCATCTCCAGCCGTATGGCCATTTTTGTGCCTGATGCGGCGCCAAGTGGGAAAGGGTGGCTTTGACGCTGAAGGCAGCAGGAAAGCCTGCAGCCCCCAGGTCTGTGGGGCTACGCAAGCGGTTCCCAAAGAGCTTTAGAACAAGGCACAGTTTTCCCTGCTGGCTCTTTGGGCGGGGGACCCATCTCCACTCGTATGGCCATTTTTGAGCCTGGCGCGGCGCCAAGTGGGAAAGGGTAGCTTTGAGGCTGAAGGCAGGGGCAAAGCCTGCAGCCCCCAGGTCTGTGGGGCTACGCAAGCGGTTCCCAAAGAGCTTTAGAACAAGGCCTAGTTTTCCCTGCTGGCTCTTTGGGCGGGGGACCCATCTCCAGCCGTATGGCCATTTTTGTGCCTGGCGCGGCGCCAAGTGGGAAAGGGTGGCTTTGAGGCTGAAGGCAGCAGCAAAGCCTCCAGCCCCCAGGTCTGTGGGGCTACGTAAGCGGTTCCCAAAGAGCTTTAGAACAAGGCATAGTTTTCCCTGCTGGCTCTTTGGGCATGGGACCCATCTCCAGCCATAGGCCATTTTTGTGCCTGGCGCGACGCCAAGTGGGAAAGGGTGGTGTCGAGGCTGAAGGCAGCAGCAAAGCCCGTAGCCCCCAGGTCTGTGGGGCCAAGCAAGCGGTTCCCAAAGAGCTTTAGAACAAGGCATAGTTTTCCTTGCTGGCTCTTTGGGCATGGGACCCATCTCCAGCCATAGGCCATTTTTGTGCCTGGCGCGGCGCCAAGTGGGAAAGGGTGGTTTTGAGGCTGAAGGCAGCAGCAAAGCCTGCAGCCCCCAGGTCTGTGGGGCTACGCAAGCGGTTCCCAAAGGGATTTAGAACAAGGCATAGTTTTCCCTGCTGGCTCTTTGGGCGGGGGACCCATCTCCAGCCGTATGGCCATTTTTGTGCCTGGCCCGGCGCCAAGTGGGAAAGGGTGGCTTTGAGGCTGAAGGCAGCAGGAAAGCCTCCAGCCCCCAGGTCTGTGGGGCTACGCAAGCGGTTCCCAAAGAGCTTTAGAACAAGGCATAGTTTTCCCTGCTGGCTCTTTGGGCGGGGGACCCATCTCCAGCCGTATGGCCATTTTTGTGCGTGGCCAGGGGCCAAGTGGGAAAGGGTGGTGTCGAGGCTGAAGGCAGCAGGAAGGCCCAAAGCCCCCAGGTCTGTGGGGCTACGCAAGTGGTTCCCAAAGAGCTTTAGAACAAGGCATAGTTTTCCCAGCTGGCTCTTAGGGCATGGGACCCATCTCGAACCATAGGCCATTTTTGTGCCTAGCGCGACGCCAAGTGGGAAAGGGTGGCTTTGAGGCTGAATGCAGCAGCAAAGCCTGCAGCCCCCAGGTCTGTGGGGCTACGCAAGCGGTTCCCAAAGAGCTTTAGAACAAGGCATAGTTTTCCTTGCTGGCTCTTTGGGCATGGGACCCATCTCCAGCCATAGGCCATTTTAGTGCCTGATGCGGCGCCAAGTGGGAAAGGGTGGCTTTGAGGCTGAAGGCAGCAGGAAAGCCTGCAGCCCCCAGGTCTGTGGGGCTACGCAAGCGGTTCCCAAAGAGCTTTAGAACAAGGCATAGTTTTCCCTGCTGGCTCTTTGGGCGGGGGACCCATCTCCAGCCATAGACCATTTTTGTGCCTAGCGCGGCGCCAAGTGGGAAAGGGTGGTGTCGAGGCTGAAGGCAGCAGGAAAGCCCGCAGCCCCCAGGTCTGTGGGGCTACGCAAGCGGTTCCCAAAGAGCTTTAGAACAAGGCATAGTTTTCCCTGCTGGCTCTTTGGGCGGGGGACCCATCTCCAGTCGTATGGCCATTTTTGTGCCTGGCGAGGTGCGTAGTGTGAAAGGGTGGCTTTGAGGCTGAAGGCAGCAGGAAAGCCCGCAGCCCCCAGGTCTGTGGGGCTACGCAAGCGGTTCCCAAAGAGCTTTAGAACAAGGCATAGTTTTCCCTGCTGGCTCTTTGGGCGGGGGACCCATCTCCAGCCGTATGGCCATTTTTGTGCCTGGCGCGGCGCCAAGTGGGAAAGGGTGGCTTTGAGGCTGAAGGCAGCAGGAAAGCCTGCAGCCCCCAGGTTTGTGGGGCTACGCAAGCGGTTCCCAAAGAGCTTTAGAACAAGGCATAGTTTTCCCTGCTGGCTCTTAGGGCATGGGACCCCTCTTCAGCCGTATGGCCATTTTTGTGCCTGGCGCGGCGCCAGGTGGGAAAGGGTGGTGTCGAGTCTGAAGGCAGCAGGAAAGCCTGCAGCCCCCAGGTCTGTGGGGCCAAGCAAGCGGTTCCCAAAGAGCTTTAGAACAAGGCATAGTTTTCCCTGCTGGCTCTTTGGGCATGGGACCCATCTCCAGCCATAGGCCATTTTTGTGCCTGGCGCGACGCCAAGTGGGAAAGGGTGGCTTTGAGGCTGAAGGCAGCAGCAAAGCCTGCAGCCCCCAGGTCTGTGGGGCTACGCAAGCGGTTCCCAAAGAGCTTTAGAACAAGGCATAGTTTTCCCAGCTGGCTCTTAGGGCATGGGACCCATCTCCAGCCATAGGCCATTTTTGTGCCTGATGCGGCGCCAAGTGGGAAAGGGTGGCTTTGAGGCTGAAGGCAGCAGGAAAGCCCGCAGCCCCCAGGTCTGTGGGGCTACGCAAGCGGTTCCCAAAGAGCTTTAGAACAAGGCATAATTTTCCCTGCTGGCTCTCTGGGCGGGGGACCCATCTCCAGCCGTATGGCCATTTTTGTGCCTGGCGCGGCGCCAAGTGGGAAAGGGTGCTGTCGAGGCTGAAGGCAGCAGGAAAGCCTGCAGCCCCCAGGTCTGTGGGGCTACGCAAGCGGTTCCCAAAGAGCTTTAGAACAAGGCATAGTTTTCCCTGCTGGCTCTTTGGGCGGGGGACCCATCTCCAGCCGTATGGCCATTTTTGTGCGTGGCCAGGGGCCAAGTCGGAAAGGGTGGTGTCGAGGCTGAAGGCAGCAGCAAAGCCCGCAGCCCCCAGGTCTGTGGGGCTACGCAAGCGGTTCCCAAAGAGCTTTAGAACAAGGCATAGTTTTCCCTGATGGCTCTTTGGGCATGGGACCCATCTCCAGCCATAGGCCATTTTTGTGCCTGATGCGGCGCCAAGTGGGAACGGGTGGTTTTGAGGCTGAAGGCAGCAGGAAAGCCTGCAGCCCCCAGGTCTGTGCGGCTACGCAAGCGGTTCGCAAAGAGCTTTAGAACAAGGCATAGTTTTCCCTGCTGGCTCTTTGGGCGGGGGACCCATCTCCAGCCGTATGGCCATTTTTGTGCCTGGCCCGGCGCCAAGTGGGAAAGGGTGGCTTTGAGGCTGAAGGCAGCAGCAAAGCCCGCAGCCCCCAGGTCTGTGGGGCTACGCAAGCGGTTCCCAAAGAGCTTTAGAACAAGGCATAGTTTTCCCTGCTGGCTCTTTGGGCGGGGGACCCATCTCCAGCCGTATGGCCATTTTTGTGCCTAGCGCGGCGCCAAGTGGGAAAGGGTGGTTTTGAGGCTGAAGGCAGCAGCAAAGCCTGCAGCCCCCAGGTCTGTGGGGCTACGCAAGCGGTTCCCAAAGAGCTTTAGAACAAGGCATATTTTTCCCTGCTGGCTCTTTGGGCGGGGGACCCATCTCCAGCCATATGGCCATTTTTATGCCTGGGGCGGCGCCAAGTGGGAAAGGGTGGTGTCGAGTCTGAAGGCAGCAGGAAAGCCTGCAGCCCCCAGGTCTGTGGGGCTACGCAAGCGGTTCCCAAAGAGCTTTAGAACAAGGCATAATTTTCCCTGCTGGCTCTCTGGGCGGGGGACCCATCTCCAGCCGTATGGCCATTTTTGTGCCTGGCGCGGCGCCAAGTCGGAAAGGGTGCTGTCGAGGCTGAAGGCAGCAGGAAAGCCTGCAGCCCCCAGGTCTGTGGGGCTACGCAAGCGGTTCCCAAAGAGCTTTAGAACAAGGCATAGTTTTCCCTGCTGGCTCTTTGGGCGGGGGACCCATCTCCAGCCGTATGGCCATTTTTGTGCGTGGCCAGGGGCCAAGTCGGAAAGGGTGGTGTCGAGGCTGAAGGCAGCAGCAAAGCCCGCAGCCCCCAGGTCTGTGGGGCTACGCAAGCGGTTCCCAAAGAGCTTTAGAACAAGGCATAGTTTTCCCTGATGGCTCTTTGGGCATGGGACCCATCTCCAGCCATAGGCCATTTTTGTGCCTGATGCGGCGCCAAGTGGGAACGGGTGGTTTTGAGGCTGAAGGCAGCAGGAAAGCCTGCAGCCCCCAGGTCTGTGCGGCTACGCAAGCGGTTCCCAAAGAGCTTTAGAACAAGGCATAGTTTTCCCTGCTGGCTCTTTGGGCGGGGGACCCATCTCCAGCCGTATGGCCATTTTTGTGCCTGGCCCGGCGCCAATTGGGAAAGGGTGCTGTCAAGGCTGAAGGCAGCAGCAAAGCCCGCAGCCCCCAGGTCTGTGGGGCTACGCAAGCGGTTCCCAAAGAGCTTTAGAACAAGGCATAGTTTTCCCTGCTGGCTCTTTGGGCGGGGGACCCATCTCCAGCCGTATGGCCATTTTTGTGCCTAGCGCGGCGCCAAGTGGGAAAGGGTGGTTTTGAGGCTGAAGGCAGCAGCAAAGCCTGCAGCCCCCAGGTCTGTGGGGCTACGCAAGCGGTTCCCAAAGAGCTTTAGAACAAGGCATATTTTTCCCTGCTGGCTCTTTGGGCGGGGGACCCATCTCCAGCCATATGGCCATTTTTATGCCTGGGGCGGCGCCAAGTGGGAAAGGGTGGTGTCGAGTCTGAAGGCAGCAGGAAAGCCTGCAGCCCCCAGGTCTGTGGGGCTACGCAAGCGGTTCCCAAAGAGCTTTAGAACAAGGCATAGTTTTCCCTGCTGGCTCTTTGGGCGGGGGACCCATCTCCAGCCGTATGGCCATTTTTGTGCCTGGCGCGGCGCCAAGTGGGAAAGGGTGGCTTTGAGGCTGAAGGCAGCAGGAAAGCCTGCAGCCCCCAGGTCTGTGGGGCTACGCAAGCGGTTCCCAAAGAGCTTTAGAACAAGGCCTAGTTTTCCCTGCTGGCTCTTTGGGCGGGGGACCCATCTCCAGCCGTATGGCCATTTTTGGGCCTGGCGGGGCGCCAAGTGGGGAAGGGTGGTTTTGAGGCTGAAGGCAGCAGCAAAGCCTGCAGCCCCCAGGTCTGTGGGGCCAAGCAAGCGGTTCCCAAAGAGCTTTAGAACAAGGCATAGTTTTCCCTGCTGGGTCTTTGGGCATGGGACCCATCTCCAGCCATAGGCCATTTTTGTGCCTGGCGCGACGCCAAGTGGGAAAGGGTGGCTTTGAGGCTGAAGGCAGCAGCAAAGCCTGCAGCCCCCAGGTCTGTGGGGCTACGCAAGCGGTTCCCAAAGAGCTTTAGAACAAGGCATAGTTTTCCCTGCTGGCTCCTCGGGCGGGGGACCCATCTCCAGTCATATGGCTATTTTTATGCCTGGCGCGGTGCGTAGTGGGAAAGGGTGTATTTGAGGCTGAAGGCAGCAGGAAAGCCCGCAGCCCCCAGGTCTGTGGGGCTACGCAAGCGGTTCCCAAAGAGCTTTAGAACAAGGCATAGTTTTCCCTGCTGGCTCTTTGGGCGGGGGACCCATCTGCAGCCGTATGGCCATTTTTGTGCCTTTCGCGGCGCCAAGTGGGAAAGGGTGTTGTCGAGGCTGAAGGCAGCAGGAAAGCCCGCAGCCCCCAGGTCTGTGGGGCTACGCAAGCGGTTCCCAAAGAGCTTTAGAACAAGGCCTAGTTTTCCCTGCTGGCTCTTTGGGCGGGGGACCCATCTGCAGCCGTATGGCCATTTTTGAGCCTGGCACGGCGCCAGGTGGGAAAGGGTGGCTTTGAGGCTGAAGGCAGGAGGAAAGCCTGCAGCCACAAGGTCTGTGGGGCTACGCAAGCGGTTCCCAAAGAGCTTTAGAACAAGGCATAGTTTTCACTGCTGGCTCTTTGGGCGGGGGACCCATCTCCAGCCATAGGCCATTTTTGTGCCTGGCGCGACGCCAAGTGGGAAAGGGTGGTTTTGAGGCTGAAGGCAGCAGGAAAGCCTGCAGCCCCCAGGTCTGTGGGGCTACGCAAGCGGTTCCCAAAGAGCTTTAGAACAAGGCATAGTTTTCCCTGCTGGCTCTTTGGGCGGGGGACCCATCTCCAGCCGTCTAGCTATTTTTGTGCCTGGCGCGGTGCGTAGTGGCAAAGGGTCGTTTTGAGGCTGAAGGCAGCAGGAAAGCCCACAGCCCCCAGGTCTGTGGGGCTACGCAAGCGGTTCCCAAAGAGCTTTAGAACAAGGCATAGTTTTCCCTGCTGGCTCTTTGGGCGGGGGACCCATCTCCAGCCGTATGGCCATTTTTGTGCCTGGCGCGGTGCGTAGTGGGAAAGGGTGGTTTTGAGGCTGAAGGCAGCAGGAAAGCCTGCAGCCCCCAGGTCTGTGCGGCTACGCAAGCGGTTCCCAAAGAGCTTTAGAACAAGGCATAGTTTTCCCTGCTGGCTCTTTGGGCATGGGACCCATCTCCAGCCGTATGGCCATTTTTGTCCCTGGCCCGGCGCCAAGTGGGAAAGGGTGCTGTCGAGGCTGAAGGCAGCAGCAAAGCCTGCAGCCCCCAGGTCTGTGGGGCTACGCAAGCGGTTCCCAAAGAGCTTTAGAACAAGGCATAGTTTTCCCTGCTGGCTCTTTGGGCGGGGGACCCATCTCCAGTCGTATGGCCATTTTTGTGCCTGGCGCGGCGCCAAGTGGGAAAGGGTGGCTTTGAGGCTGAAGGCAGCAGGAAAGCCCGCAGCCCCCAGGTCTGTGGGGCTACGCAAGCGGTTCCCAAAGAGCTTTAGAACAAGGCCTAGTTTTCCCTGATGGCTCTTTGGGCGGGGGACCCATCTCCAGCCGTATGGCCATTTTTGTGCCTGGCGCAGCGCCAAGTGGGAAAGGGTGGCTTTGAGGCTGAAGGCAGCAGCAAGCCTGCAGCCCCCAGGTCTGTGGGGCTACGCAAGCGGTTCCCAAAGAGCTTTAGAACAAGGCATAATTTTCCCTGCTGGCTCTCTGGGCGGGGGACCCATCTCCAGCCGTATGGCCATTTTTGTGCCTGGCGCGGCGCCAAGTGGGAAAGGGTGCTGTCGAGGCTGAAGGCAGCAGGAAAGCCTGCAGCCCCCAGGTCTGTGCGGCTACGCAAGCGGTTCCCAAAGAGCTTTAGAACAAGGCATAGTTTTCCCTGATGGCTCTTTGGGCGGGGGACCCATCTCCAGCCGTATGGCCATTTTTGTGCGTGGCCAGGGGCCAAGTGGGAAAGGGTGGTGTCGAGGCTGAAGGCAGCAGGAAGGCCCACAGCCCCCAGGTCTGTGGGGCTACGCAAGCGGTTCCCAAAGAGCTTTAGAACAAGGCATAGTTTTCCTTGCTGGGTCTTTGGGCATGGGACCCATCTCCAGCCATAGACCATTTTTGTGCCTACCGCGGCGCCAAGTGGGAAAGGGTGGCTTTGAGGCTGAAGGCAGCAGGAAAGCCCACACCCCCCAGGTCTGTGGGGCTACGCAAGCGGTTCCCAAAGAGCTTTAGAACAAGGCATAGTTTTCCCTGATGGCTCTTTGGGCGGGGGACCCATCTCCAGCCATATGGCCATTTTTGTGCCTGGCGCAGCGCCAAGTGGGAAAGGGTGGCTTTGAGGCTGAAGGCAGCAGCAAAGCCTGCAGCCCCCAGGTCTGTGGGGCTACGCAAGCGGTTCCCAAAGAGCTTTAGAACAAGGCATAGTTTTCCCTGCTGGCTCTTTGGGCGGGGGACCCATCTCCAGTCGTATGGCTATTTTTATGCCTGGCGCGGTGCGTAGTGGGAAAGGGTGGTGTCGAGGCTGAAGGCAGCAGGAAAGCCCGCAGCCCCCAGGTCTGTGGGGCTACGCAAGCGGTTCCCAAAGAGCTTTAGAACAAGGCATAGTTTTCCCTGCTGGCTCTTTGGGCGGGGGACCCATCTCCAGCCATAGGCCATTTTTGTGCCTGGCGCAGCGCCAAGTGGGAAAGGGTGGCTTTGAGGCTGAAGGCAGCAGCAAAGCCTGCAGCCCCAGGTCTGTGGGGCTATGCAAGCGGTTCCAAAAGAGCTTTAGAACAAGGCCTAGTTTTCCCTGCTGGCTCTTTGGGCGGGGGACCCATCTCCAGCCGTATGGCCATTTTTGGGCCTGGCGCGGCGCCAAGTGGGAAAGGGTGGTGTGGAGTCTGAAGGCAGGAGCAAAGCCTGCAGCCCCCAGGTCTGTGGGGCTACGCAAGCGGTTCCCAAAGAGCTTTAGAACAAGTCATAGTTTTCCCTGCTGGCTCTTTGGGCGGGGGACCCATGTCCAGCCGTATGGCCATTTTTGTGCCTGGCGCGGCGCCAAGTGGGAAAGGGTGGCTTTGAGGCTGAAGGCAGCAGGAAAGCCTGCAGCCCCCAGGTTTGTGGGGCTACGCAAGCGGTTCCCAAAGAGCTTTAGAACAAGGCATAGTTTTCCCTGCTGGCTCTTTGGGCGGGGGACCCATCTCCAGCCATAGGCCATTTCTGTGCCTGATAGGGCGCCAAGTGGGAAAGGGTGGTTTTGAGGCTGAAGGCAGCAGGAAAGCCTGCAGCCCCCAGGTCTGTGGGGCTATGGAAGCGGTTCCCAAAGAGCTTTAGAACAAGGCATAGTTTTCCCTGCTGGCTCTTTGGGCGGGGGACCCATCCCCAGCCGTATGGCCATTTTTGGGCCTGGCGCGGCGCCAAGTGGGAAAGGGTGGTGTCGAGGCTGAAGGCAGCAGCAAATCCCGCAGCCCCCAGGTCTGTGGGGCTATGCAAGCGGTTCCCAAAGAGCTTTAGAACAAGGCATAGTTTTCCTTGCTGGCTCTTTGGGCATGGGACCCATCTCCAGCCATAGGCCATTTTTGTGCCTGGCGCGGCGCCAGGTTGGAAAGGGTGGTGTCGAGTCTGAAGGCAGCAGCAAAGCCTGCAGCCCCCAGGTCTGTGGGGCCAAGCAAGCGGTTCCCAAAGAGCTTTAGAACAAGGCATAGTTTTCCCTGCTGGCTCTTTGGGCGGGGGACCCATCTCCAGCCATAGGCCATTTTTGTGCCTGGCGCGGCGCCAAGTGGGAAAGGGTGGCTTTGAGGCTGAAGGCAGCAGCAAAGCCTGCAGCCCCCAGGTCTGTGGGGCTACGCAAGCGGTTCCCAAAGAGCTTTAGAACAAGGCATAGTTTTCCCAGCTGGCTCTTAGGGCATGGGACCCATCTCCAGCCATAGGCCATTTTTGTGCCTGATGCGGCACCAAGTGGGAAAGGGTGGCTTTGAGGCTGAAGGCAGCAGGAAAGCCCGCAGCCCCCACGTCTGTGGGGCTACGCAAGCGGTTCCCAAAGAGCTTTAGAACAAGGCATAATTTTCCCTGCTGGCTCTCTGGGCGGGGGACCCATCTCCAGCCGTATGGCCATTTTTGTGCCTGGCGCGGCGCCAAGTGGGAAAGGGTGGCTTTGAGGCTGAAGGCAGCAGCAAAGCCTGCAGCCCCAGGTCTGTGGGGCTACGCAAGCGGTTCCAAAAGAGCTTTAGAACAAGGCCTAGTTTTCCCTGCTGGCTCTTTGGGCGGGGGACCCATCTCCAGCCGTATGGCCATTTTTGTGCCTGGCGCGGCGCCAAGTGGGAAAGGGTGGCTTTGAGGCTGAAGGCAGCAGGAAAGCCTGCAGCCCCCAGGTTTGTGGGGCTACGCAAGCGGTTCCCAAAGAGCTTTAGAACAAGGCATAGTTTTCCCTGCTGGCTCTTTGGGCGGGGGACCCATCTCCAGCCATAGGCCATTTCTGTGCCTGATAGGGCGCCAAGTGGGAAAGGGTGGTTTTGAGGCTGAAGGCAGCAGGAAAGCCTGCAGCCCCCAGGTCTGTGGGGCTATGCAAGCGGTTCCCAAAGAGCTTTAGAACAAGGCATAGTTTTCCCTGCTGGCTCTTTGGGCGGGGGACCCATCTCCAGCCATAGGCCATTTTTGTGCCTACCGCGGCGCCAAGTGGGAAAGGGTGGCTTTGAGGCTGAAGGCAGCAGGAAAGCCCACACCCCCCAGGTCTGTGGGGCTACGCAAGCGGTTCCCAAAGAGCTTTAGAACAAGGCATAGTTTTCCCTGCTGGCTCTTTGGGCGGGGGACCCATCTCCAGCCGTATGGCCATTTTTGTGCCTGGCCCGGCGCCAAGTGGGAAAGGGTGGCTTTGAGGCTGAAGGCAGCAGGAAAGCCCGCAGCCCCCAGGTCTGTGGGGCTACGCAAGCGGTTCCCAAAGAGCTTTAGAACAAGGCATAGTTTTCCCTGCAGGCTCTTTGGGCGGGGGACCCCTCTCCAGCCATATGGCCATTTTTGTGCCTGGCGCAGCGCCAAGTGGGAAAGGGTGGCTTTGAGGCTGAAGGCAGCAGCAAAGCCTGCAGCCCCCAGGTCTGTGCGGCTACGCAAGCGGTTCCCAAAGAGCTTTAGAACAAGGCCTAGTTTTCCCTGCTGGCTCTTTGGGCGGGGGACCCATCTCCAGTCGTATGGCTATTTTTATGCCTGGCGCGGTGCGTAGTGGGAAAGGGTGGCTTTGAGGCTGAAGGCAGCAGGAAAGCCCGCAGCCCCCAGGTCTGTGGGGCTACGCAAGCGGTTCCCAAAGAGCTTTAGAACAAGGCATAGTTTTCCCTGCTGGTTCTTTGGGCGGGGGACCCATCTCCAGCCGTATGGCCATTTTTGTGCCTTATGCGGCGCCAAGTGGGAAAGGGTGGCTTTGAGGCTGAAGACAGCAGGAAAGCCCGCAGCCCCCAGGTCTGTGGGGCTACGCAAGCGGTTCCCAAAGAGCTTTAGAACAAGGCATAGTTTTCCCTGCTGGCTCCTTGGGCGGGGGACCCATCTCCAGCCATAGGCCATTTTTGTGCCTGGCGCGACGCCAAGTGGGAAAGGGTGCTGTCGAGGCTGAAGGCAGCAGGAAAGCCCGCAGCCCCCAGGTCTGTGGGGCCAAGCAAGCGGTTCCCAAAGAGCTTTAGAACAAGGCATAGTTTTCCCTGCTGGCTCTTTGGGCGGGAGACCCATCTCCAGCCATAGGCCATTTTTGTGCCTGGCGCGACGCCAAGTGGGAAAGGGTGGTGTCGAGGCTGAAGGCAGCAGCAAAGCCTGCAGCCCCCAGGTCTGTGGGGCTACGCAAGCGGTTCCCAAAGAGCTTTAGAACAAGGCATAGTTTTCCCTGCTGGCTCTTTGGGCGGGGGACCCATCTCCAGCCATATGGCCATTTTTGTGCCTGGCGCAGCGCCAAGTGGGAAAGGGTGGCTTTGAGGCTGAAGGCAGCAGCAAAGCCTGCAGCCCCCAGGTCTGTGCGGCTACGCAAGCGGTTCCCAAAGAGCTTTAGAACAAGGCATAGTTTTCCCTGCTGGCTCTTTGGGCGGGGGACCCATCTCCAGTCGTATGGCTATTTTTATGCCTGGCGCGGTGCGTAGTGGGAAAGGGTGGCTTTGAGGCTGAAGGCAGCAGGAAAGCCCGCAGCCCCCAGGTCTGTGGGGCTACGCAAGCGGTTCCCAAAGAGCTTTAGAACAAGGCATAGTTTTCCCTGCTGGCTCTTTGGACGGGGGACCCATCTCCAGCCGTATGGCCATTTTTGTGCCTGGCGCGGCGCCAAGTGGGAAAGGGTGGTGTCGAGGCTGAAGGCAGCAGGAAAGCCCACACCCCCCAGGTCTGTGGGGCTACGCAAGCGGTTCCCAAAGAGCTTTAGAACAAGGCATAATTTTCCCTGCTGGCTCTCTGGGCGGGGGACCCATCTCCAGCCGTATGGCCATTTTTGTGCCTGGCGCGGCGCCAAGTGGGAAAGGGTGCTGTCGAGGCTGAAGGCAGGAGCAAAGCCTGCAGCCCCCAGGTCTGTGCGGCTACGCAAGCGGTTCCCAAAGAGCTTTAGAACAAGGCATAGTTTTCCCTGCTGGCTCTTTGGGCGGGGGACCCATCTCCAGCCATAGGCCATTTTTGTGCCTGGCGCGGCACCAAGTGGGAAAGGGTGGCTTTGAGGCTGAAGGCAGCAGGAAAGCCCACACCCCCCAGGTCTGTGGGGCTACGCAAGCGGTTCCCAAAGAGCTTTAGAACAAGGCATAGTTTTCCCTGATGGCTCTTTGGGCGGGGGACCCATCTCCAGCCGTATGGCCATTTTTGTGCCTGGCCCGGCGCCAAGTGGGAAAGGGTGGCTTTGAGGCTGAAGGCAGCAGGAAAGCCCGCAGCCCCCAGGTCTGTGGGGCTACGCAAGCGGTTCCCAAAGAGCTTTAGAACAAGGCATAGTTTTCCCTGATGGCTCTTTGGGCGGGGGACCCCTCTCCAGCCATATGGCCATTTTTGTGCCTGGCGCAGCGCAAAGTGGGAAAGGGTGGCTTTGAGGCTGAAGGCAGCAGCAAAGCCTGCAGCCCCCAGGTCTGTGCGGCTACGCAAGCGGTTCCCAAAGAGCTTTAGAACAAGGCCTAGTTTTCCCTGCTGGCTCTTTGGGCGGGGGACCCATCTCCAGTCGTATGGCTATTTTTATGCCTGGCGCGGTGCGTAGTGGGAAAGGGTGGTGTCGAGGCTGAAGGCAGCAGGAAAGCCCGCAGCCCCCAGGTCTGTGGGGCTACGCAAGCGGTTCCCAAAGAGCTTTAGAACAAGGCATAGTTTTCCCTGCTGGTTCTTTGGGCGGGGGACCCATCTCCAGCCGTATGGCCATTTTTGTGCCTTATGCGGCGCCAAGTGGGAAAGGGTGGCTTTGAGGCTGAAGACAGCAGGAAAGCCCGCAGCCCCCAGGTCTGTGGGGCTACGCAAGCGGTTCCCAAAGAGCTTTAGAACAAGGCATAGTTTTCCCTGCTGGCTCTTTGGGCGGGGGACCCATCTCCAGCCATAGGCCATTTTTGTGCCTGGCGCGACGCCAAGTGGGAAAGGGTGCTGTCGAGGCTGAAGGCAGCAGGAAAGCCCGCAGCCCCCAGGTCTGTGGGGCCAAGCAAGCGGTTCCCAAAGAGCTTTAGAACAAGGCATAGTTTTCCCTGCTGGCTCTTTGGGCGGGAGACCCATCTCCAGCCATAGGCCATTTTTGTGCCTGGCGCGACGCCAAGTGGGAAAGGGTGGTGTCGAGGCTGAAGGCAGCAGCAAAGCCTGCAGCCCCCAGGTCTGTGGGGCCAAGCAAGCGGTTCCCAAAGAGCTTTAGAACAAGGCATAGTTTTCCCTGCTGGCTCTTTGGGCGGGGGACCCATCTCCTGCCATATGGCCATTTTTGTGCCTGGCGCAGCGCCAAGTGGGAAAGGGTGGCTTTGAGGCTGAAGGCAGCAGCAAAGCCTGCAGCCCCCAGGTTTGTGCGGCTACGCAAGCGGTTCCCAAAGAGCTTTAGAACAAGGCATAGTTTTCCCTGCTGGCTCTTTGGGCGGGGGACCCATCTCCAGTCGTATGGCTATTTTTATGCCTGGCGCGGTGCGTAGTGGGAAAGGGTGGCTTTGAGGCTGAAGGCAGCAGCAAAGCCCGCAGCCCCCAGGTCTGTGGGGCTACGCAAGCGGTTCCCAAAGAGCTTTAGAACAAGGCATAGTTTTCCCTGCTGGCTCTTTGGGCGGGGGACCCATCTCCAGCCGTATGGCCATTTTTGTGCCTGGCGCGGCGCCAAGTGGGAAAGGGTGGTGTCGAGGCTGAAGGCAGCAGGAAAGCCCACACCCCCCAGGTCTGTGGGGCTACGCAAGCGGTTCCCAAAGAGCTTTAGAACAAGGCATAATTTTCCCTGCTGGCTCTCTGGGCGGGGGACCCATCTCCAGCCGTATGGCCATTTTTGTGCCTGGCGCGGCGCCAAGTGGGAAAGGGTGCTGTCGAGGCTGAAGGCAGGAGCAAAGCCTGCAGCCCCCAGGTCTGTGCGGCTACGCAAGCGGTTCCCAAAGAGCTTTAGAACAAGGCATAATTTTCCCTGCTGGCTCTTTGGGCGGGGGACCCATCTCCAGCCATAGGCCATTTTTGTGCCTACCGCGGCGCCAAGTGGGAAAGGGTGGCTTTGAGGCTGAAGGCAGCAGGAAAGCCCACACCCCCCAGGTCTGTGGGGCTACGCAAGCGGTTCCCAAAGAGCTTTAGAACAAGGCATAGTTTTCCCTGATGGCTCTTTGGGCGGGGGACCCATCTCCAGCCGTATGGCCATTTTTGTGCCTGGCCCGGCGCCAAGTGGGAAAGGGTGGCTTTGAGGCTGAAGGCAGCAGGAAAGCCCGCAGCCCCCAGGTCTGTGGGGCTACGCAAGCGGTTCCCAAAGAGCTTTAGAACAAGGCCTAGTTTTCCCTGCTGGCTCTTTGGGCGGGGGACCCCTCTCCAGCCATATGGCCATTTTTGTGCCTTATGCGGCGCCAAGTGGGAAAGGGTGGCTTTGAGGCTGAAGACAGCAGGAAAGCCCGCAGCCCCCAGGTCTGTGGGGCTACGCAAGCGGTTCCCAAAGAGCTTTAGAACAAGGCATAGTTTTCCCTGCTGGCTCCTTGGGCGGGGGACCCATCTCCAGCCATAGGCCATTTTTGTGCCTGGCGCGACGCCAAGTGGGAAAGGGTGCTGTCGAGGCTGAAGGCAGCAGGAAAGCCCGCAGCCCCCAGGTCTGTGGGGCCAAGCAAGCGGTTCCCAAAGAGCTTTAGAACAAGGCATAGTTTTCCCTGCTGGCTCTTTGGGCGGGAGACCCATCTCCAGCCATAGGCCATTTTTGTGCCTGGCGCGACGCCAAGTGGGAAAGGGTGGTGTCGAGGCTGAAGGCAGCAGCAAAGCCTGCAGCCCCCAGGTCTGTGGGGCTACGCAAGCGGTTCCCAAAGAGCTTTAGAACAAGGCATAGTTTTCCCTGCTGGCTCTTTGGGCGGGGGACCCCTCTCCAGCCATATGGCCATTTTTGTGCCTGGCGCAGCGCCAAGTGGGAAAGGGTGGCTTTGAGGCTGAAGGCAGCAGCAAAGCCTGCAGCCCCCAGGTCTGTGCGGCTACGCAAGCGGTTCCCAAAGAGCTTTAGAACAAGGCATAGTTTTCCCTGCTGGCTCTTTGGGCGGGGGACCCATCTCCAGTCGTATGGCTATTTTTATGCCTGGCGCGGTGCGTAGTGGGAAAGGGTGGCTTTGAGGCTGAAGGCAGCAGGAAAGCCCGCAGCCCCCAGGTCTGTGGGGCTACGCAAGCGGTTCCCAAAGAGCTTTAGAACAAGGCATAGTTTTCCCTGCTGGCTCTTTGGGCGGGGGACCCATCTCCAGCCGTATGGCCATTTTTGTGCCTGGCGCGGCGCCAAGTGGGAAAGGGTGGTGTCGAGGCTGAAGGCAGCAGGAAAGCCCACACCCCCCAGGTCTGTGGGGCTACGCAAGCGGTTCCCAAAGAGCTTTAGAACAAGGCCTAGTTTTCCCTGCTGGCTCTTTGGGCGGGGGACCCATCTCCAGCCGTATGGCCATTTTTGTGCCTGGCGCGGCGCCAAGTGGGAAAGGGTGGCTTTGAGGCTGAAGGCAGCAGCAAAGCCTGCAGCCCCCAGGTCTGTGGGGCTACGCAAGCGGTTCCCAAAGAGCTTTAGAACAAGGCATAGTTTTCCCTGCTGGCTCTTTGGGCGGGAGACCCATCTCCAGCCATAGGCCATTTTTGTGCCTGGCGCGACGCCAAGTGGGAAAGGGTGTTGTCGAGGCTGAAGGCAGCAGGAAAGCCCGCAGCCCCCAGGTCTGTGGGGCCAAGCAAGCGGTTCCCAAAGAGCTTTAGAACAAGGCATAGTTTTCCCTGCTGGCTCTTTGGGCGGGAGACCCATCTCCAGCCATAGGCCATTTTTGTGCCTGGCGCGACGCCAAGTGGGAAAGGGTGGTGTCGAGTCTGAAGGCAGCAGGAAAGCCTGCAGACCCCAGGTCTGTGGGGCTACGCAAGCGATTCCCAAAGAGCTTTAGAACAAGGCATAGTTTTCCCTGCTGGCTCTTTGGGCGGGGGACCCATCTCCAGTCGTATGGCTATTTTTATGCCTGGCGCGGTGCGTAGTGGGAAAGGGTGGTTTTGAGGCCGAAGGCAGCAGGAAAGCCCGCAGCCCCCAGGTCTGTGGGGCTACGCAAGCGGTTCCCAAAGAGCTTTAGAACAAGGCATAATTTTCCCTGCTGGCTCTTTGGGCGGGGGACCCATGTCCAGCGGTATGGCCATTTTTGTGCCTGGCGCGGCGCCAAGTGGGAAAGGGTGGTGTCGAGGCTGAAGGCAGCAGGAAAGCCCGCAGCCCCCAGGTCTGTGGGGCTACGCAAGTGGTTCCCAAAGAGCTTTAGAACAAGGCATAATTTTCCCTCCTGGCTCTTTGGGCGGGGGACCCATCTCCAGCCGTATGGCCATTTTTGCGCCTGGCGCAGTGCCAAGTGGGAAAGGGTGGTGTCGAGGCTGAAGGCAGCAGGAAAGCCCACAGCCCCCAGGTCTGTGGGGCTACGCAAGCGGTTCCCAAAGAGCTTTAGAACAAGGCATAGTTTTCCCTGCTGGCTCTTTGGGCGGTGGACCCATCTCAAGCCGTATGGCCATTTTTGTGCCTGGCGCGGCGCCAAGTGGGAAAGGGTGGTGTCGAGGCTGAAGGCAGCAGCAAAGCCCGCAGCCCCCAGGTCGGTGGGGCTATGCAAGCGGTTCCCAAAGAGCTTTAGAACAAGGCATAGTTTTCCTTGCTGGCTCTTTGGGCATGGGACCCATCTCCAGCCATAGGCCATTTTTGTGCCTGGCGCGATGCCAGGTTGGAAAGGGTGGTGTCGAGTCTGAAGGCAGCAGCAAAGCCTGCAGCCCCCAGGTCTGTGGGGCCAAGCAAGCGGTTCCCAAAGAGCTTTAGAACAAGGCATAGTTTTCCCTGCTGGCTCTTTGGGCGGGGGACCCATATCCAGCCGTATGGCCATTTTTGTGCGTGGCCAGGGGCCAAGTGGGAAAGCGTGGTGTCGAGGCTGAAGGCAGCAGCAAAGCCCACAGCCCCCAGGTCTGTGGGGCTATGCAAGCGGTTCCCAAAGAGCTTTAGAACAAGGCATAGTTTTCCTTGCTGGGTCTTTGGGCATGGGACCCATCTCCAGCCATAGGCCATTTTTGTGCCTACCGCGGCGCCAAGTGGGAAAGGGTGGCTTTGAGGCTGAAGGCAGCAGGAAAGCCCACACCCCCCAGGTCTGTGGGGCTACGCAAGCGGTTCCCAAAGAGCTTTAGAACAAGGCATAGTTTTCCCTGCTGGCTCTTTGGGCGGGGGACCCATCTCCAGCCGTATGGCCATTTTTGTGCCTGGCGCGGCGCCAAGTGGGAAAGGGTGGCTTTGAGGCTGAAGGCAGCAGGAAAGCCCGCAGCCCCCAGGTCTGTGGGGCTACGCAAGCGGTTCCCAAAGAGCTTTAGAACAAGGCATAGTTTTCCCTGCTGGCTCTTTGGGCGGGGGACCCCTCTCCAGCCATATGGCCATTTTTGTGCCTGGCGCAGCGCCAAGTGGGAAAGGGTGGCTTTGAGGCTGAAGGCAGCAGCAAAGCCTGCAGCCCCCAGGTCTGTGCGGCTACGCAAGCGGTTCCCAAAGAGCTTTAGAACAAGGCATAGTTTTCCCTGCTGGCTCTTTGGGCGGGGGACCCATCTCCAGTCGTATGGCTATTTTTATGCCTGGTGCGGTGCGTAGTGGGAAAGGGTGGTGTCGAGGCTGAAGGCAGCAGGAAAGCCCGCAGCCCCCAGGTCTGTGGGGCTACGCAAGCGGTTCCCAAAGAGCTTTAGAACAAGGCATAGTTTTCCCTGCTGGCTCCTTGGGCGGGGGACCCATCTCCAGTCGTATGGCTATTTTTATGCCTGGTGCGGTGCGTAGTGGGAAAGGGTGGCTTTGAGGCTGAAGACAGCAGGAAAGCCCGCAGCCCCCAGGTCTGTGGGGCTACGCAAGCGGTTCCCAAAGAGCTTTAGAACAAGGCATAGTTTTCCCTGCTGGCTCCTTGGGCGGGGGACCCATCTCCAGCCATAGGCCATTTTTGTGCCTGGCGCGACGCCAAGTGGGAAAGGGTGTTGTCGAGGCTGAAGGCAGCAGGAAAGCCCGCAGCCCCCAGGTCTGTGGGGCCAAGCAAGCGGTTCCCAAAGAGCTTTAGAACAAGGCATAGTTTTCCCTGCTGGCTCTTTGGGCGGGGGACCCATCTCCAGCCATAGGCCATTTTTGTGCCTAGCGCGGCGCCAAGTGGGAAAGGGTGGCTTTGAGGCTGAAGGCAGCAGCAAAGCCTGCAGCCCCCAGGTTTGTGGGGCTACGCAAGCGGTTCCCAAAGAGCTTTAGAACAAGGCATAGTTTTCCCTGCTGGCTCTTTGGGCGGGGGACCCATCTCCAGTCGTATGGCTATTTTTATGCCTGGCGCGGTGCGTAGTGGGAAAGGGTGGTTTTGAGGCTGAAGGCAGCAGGAAAGCCCGCAGCCCCCAGGTCTGTGGGGCTACGCAAGCGGTTCCCAAAGAGGTTTAGAACAAGGCATAATTTTCCCTGCTGGCTCTCTGGGCGGGGGACCCATCTCCAGCCGTATGGCCATTTTTGTGCCTGGCGCGGCGCCAAGTGGGAAAGGGTGGCTTTGAGGCTGAAGGCAGCAGGAAAGCCCACACCCCCCAGGTCTGTGGGGCTACGCAAGCGGTTCCCAAAGAGCTTTAGAACAAGGCATAGTTTTCCCTGATTTCTCTTTGGGCGGGGGACCCATCTCCAGCCGTATGGCCATTTTTGTGCCTGGCGCGGCGCCAAGTGGGAAAGGGTGGCTTTGAGGCTGAAGGCAGCAGGAAAGCCCGCAGCCCCCAGGTCTGTGGGGCTACGCAAGCGGTTCCCAAAGAGCTTTAGAACAAGGCATAGTTTTCCCTGCTGGCTCTTTGGGCGGGGGACCCATCTCCAGCCATATGGCCATTTTTGTGCCTGGCGCAGCGCCAAGTGGGAAAGGGTTGCTTTGAGGCTGAAGGCAGCAGCAAAGCCTGCAGCCCCCAGGTCTGTGGGGCTACGCAAGCGGTTCCCAAAGAGCTTTAGAACAAGGCATAGTTTTCCCTGCTGGCTCTTTGGGCGGGAGACCCATCTCCAGCCATAGGCCATTTTTGTGCCTGGCGCGACGCCAAGTGGGAAAGGGTGTTGTCGAGGCTGAAGGCAGCAGGAAAGCCCGCAGCCCCCAGGTCTGTGGGGCTACGCAAGCGGTTCCCAAAGAGCTTTAGAACAAGGCATAGTTTTCCCTGCTGGCTCTTTGGGCGGGAGACCCATCTCCAGCCATAGGCCATTTTTGTGCCTGGCGCGACGCCAAGTGGGAAAGGGTGGTTTTGAGGCTGAAGGCAGCAGGAAAGCCTGCAGCCCCCAGGTCTGTGGGGCTACGCAAGCGGTTCCCAAAGAGCTTTAGAACAAGGCATAGTTTTCCCTGCTGGCTCTTTGGGCGGGGGACCCATCTCCAGCCGTATGGCCATTTTTGTGCCTGGCGCGGCGCCAAGTGGGAAAGGGTGGTGTCGAGGCTGAAGGCAGCAGCAAAGCCCGCAGCCCCCAGGTCTGTGGGGCTACGCAAGTGGTTCCCAAAGAGCTTTAGAACAAGGCATAATTTTCCCTCCTGGCTCTTTGGGCGGGGGACCCATCTCCAGCCGTATGGCCATTTTTGCGCCTGGCGCAGTGCCAAGTGGGAAAGGGTGGTGTCGAGGCTGAAGGCAGCAGCAAAGCCCGCAGCCCCCAGGTCTGTGGGGCTACGCAAGCGGTTCCCAAAGAGCTTTAGAACAAGGCATAGTTTTCCCTGCTTGTTCTTTGGGCGTGGGACCCATCTGCAGCCGTATGGCCATTTTTGTGCCTGGCGCGGCGCCAAGTGGGAAAGGGTGGTGTCGAGGCTGAAGGCAGCAGCAAAGCCCGCAGCCCCCAGGTCTGTGGGGCTACGCAAGCGGTTCCCAAAGAGCTTTAGAACAAGGCATAGTTTTCCTTGCTGGCTCTTTGGGCATGGGACCCATCTCCAGCCATAGGCCATTTTTGTGCCTGGCGCGGCGCCAGGTTGGAAAGGGTGGTGTCGAGTCTGAAGGCAGCAGCAAAGCCTGCAGCCCCCAGGTCTGTGGGGCCAAGCAAGCGGTTCCCAAAGAGCTTTAGAACAAGGCATAGTTTTCCCTGCTGGCTCTTTGGGCGGGGGACCCATCTCCTGCCATAGGCCATTTTTGTGCCTGGCGCGACGCCAAGTGGGAAAGGGTGGCTTTGAGGCTGAAGCAGCAGCAAAGCCTGCAGCCCCCAGGTCTGTGGGGCTACGCAAGCGGTTCCCAAAGAGCTTTAGAACAAGGCATAGTTTTCCCAGCTGGCTCTTAGGGCATGGGACCCATATCCAGCCATAGGCCATTTTTGTGCCTGATGCGGCACCAAGTGGGAAAGTGTGGCTTTGAGGCTGAAGGCAGCAGGAAAGCCCGCAGCCCCCAGGTCTGTGGGGCTACGCAAGCGGTTCCCAAAGAGCTTTAGAACAAGGCATAATTTTCCCTGCTGGCTCTCTGGGCGGGGGACCCATCTCCAGCCGTATGGCCATTTTTGTGCCTGGCGCGGCGCCAAGTGGGAAAGGGTGCTGTCGAGGCTGAAGGCAGCAGGAGAGCCTGCAGCCCCCAGGTCTGTGCGGCTACGCAAGCGGTTCCCAAAGAGTTTTAGAACAAGGCATAGTTTTCCCTGCTGGCTCTTTGGGCGGGGGACCCATCTCCAGCCGTATGGCCATTATTGTGCGTGGCCAGGGGCCAAGTGGGAAAGCGTGGTGTCGAGCCTGAAGGCAGCAGGAAGGCCCACAGCCCCCAGTTCTGTGGGGCTATGCAAGCGGTTCCCAAAGAGCTTTAGAACAAGGCATAGTTTTCCTTGCTGGGTCTTTGGGCATGGGACCCATCTCCAGCCATAGACCATTTTTGTGCCTACCGCGGCGCCAAGTGGGAAAGGGTGGCTTTGAGGCTGAAGGCAGCAGGAAAGCCCACACCCCCCAGGTCTGTGGGGCTACGCAAGCGGTTCCCAAAGAGCTTTAGAACAAGGCATAGTTTTCCCTGCTGGCTCTTTGGGCGGGGGACCCATCTCCAGCCGTACGGCCATTTTTGTGCCTGGCGCGGCGCCAAGTGGGAAAGGGTGGCTTTGAGGCTGAAGGCAGCAGGAAAGCCTGCAGCCCCCAGGTCTGTGGGGCTACGCAAGCGGTTCCCAAAGAGCTTTAGAACAAGGCATAGTTTTCCCTGCTGGCTCTTTGGGCGGGGGACCCATCTCCAGCCGTATGGCCATTTTTGTGCCTGGCGCAGCGCCAAGTGGGAAAGGGTGGCTTTGAGGCTGAAGGCAGCAGCAAAGCCTGCAGCCCCCAGGTCTGTGCGGCTACGCAAGCGGTTCCCAAAGAGCTTTAGAACAAGGCATAGTTTTCCCTGCTGGCTCTTTGGGCGGGGGACCCATCTCCAATCGTATGGCTATTTTTATGCCTGGCGCGGTGCGTAGTGGGAAAGGGTGGTGTCGAGGCTGAAGGCAGCAGGAAAGCCCGCAGCCCCCAGGTCTGTGGGGCTACGCAAGCGGTTCCCAAAGAGCTTTAGAACAAGGCATAGTTTTCCCTGCTGGCTCTTTGGGCGGGGGACCCATCTCCAGCCGTATGGCCATTTTTGTGCCTGGCGCGGCGCCAAGTGGGAAAGGGTGGCTTTGAGGCTGAAGACAGCAGGAAAGCCTGCAGCCCCCAGGTCTGTGGGGCTACGCAAGCGGTTCCCAAAGAGCTTTAGAACAAGGCATAGTTTTCCCTGCTGGCTCCTTGGGCGGGGGACCCATCTCCAGCCATAGGCCATTTTTGTGCCTGGCGCGGCGCCAAGTGGGAAAGGGTGGTGTCGAGGCTGAAGGCAGCAGGAAAGCCCACACCCCCCAGGTCTGTGGGGCTACGCAAGCGGTTCCCAAAGAGCTTTAGAACAAGGCATAGTTTTCCCTGCTGGCTCTTTGGGCGGGGGACCCATCTCCAGCCGTATGGCCATTTTTGTGCCTGGCGCGGCGCCAAGTGGGAAAGGGTGGCTTTGAGGCTGAAGGCAGCAGGAAAGCCCGCAGCCCCCAGGTCTGTGGGGCTACGCAAGCGGTTCCCAAAGAGCTTTAGAACAAGGCATAGTTTTCCCTGCTGGCTCGTTGGGCGGGGGACCCATCTCCAGCCATATGGCCATTTTTGTGCCTGGCGCAGCGCCAAGTGGGAAAGGGTTGCTTTGAGGCTGAAGGCAGCAGCAAAGCCTGCAGCCCCCAGGTCTGTGGGGCTACGCAAGCGGTTCCCAAAGAGCTTTAGAACAAGGCATAGTTTTCCCTGCTGGCTCTTTGGGCGGGAGACCCATCTCCAGCCATAGGCCATTTTTGTGCCTGGCGCGACGCCAAGTGGGAAAGGGTGTTGTCGAGGCTGAAGGCAGCAGGAAAGCCCGCAGCCCCCAGGTCTGTGGGGCCAAGCAAGCGGTTCCCAAAGAGCTTTAGAACAAGGCATAGTTTTCCCTGCTGGCTCTTTGGGCGGGGGACCCATCTCCAGTCGTATGGCTATTTTTATGCCTGGCGCGGTGCGTAGTGGGAAAGGGTGGTGTCGAGGCTGAAGGCAGCAGGAAAGCCCGCAGCCCCCAGGTCTGTGGGGCTACGCAAGCGGTTCCCAAAGAGCTTTAGAACAAGGCATAATTTTCCCTGCTGGCTCTTTGGGCGGGGGACCCATCTCCAGCCGTATGGCCATTTTTGTGCCTGGCGCGGCGCCAAGTGGGAAAGGGTGGTGTCGAGGCTGAAGGCAGCAGGAAAGCCTGCAGCCCCCAGGTCTGTGGGGCTACGCAAGCGGTTCCCAAAGAGCTTTAGAACAAGGCATAGTTTTCCCTGCTGGCTCCTTGGGCAGGGGACCCATCTCCAGCCATATGGCCATTTTTGTGCCTGGCGCGGCGCCGAGTGGGAAAGGATGGCTTTGAGGCTGAAGGCAGCAGGAAAGCCCACACCCCCCAGGTCTGTGGGGCCAAGCAAGCGGTTCCCAAAGAGCTTTAGAACAAGGCATAGTTTTCCCTGCTGGCTCTTTGGGCGGGGGACCCATCTCCAGCCGTATGGCCATTTTTGTGCCTGGCGCGGCGCCAAGTGGGAAAGGGTGGCTTTGAGGCTGAAGGCAGCAGGAAAGCCCGCAGCCCCCAGGTCTGTGGGGCTACGCAAGCGGTTCCCAAAGAGCTTTAGAACAAGGCATAGTTTTCCCTGCTGGCTCTTTGTGCGGGGGACCCATCTCCAGCGGTATGGCCATTTTTGTGCCTGGCGCGGCGCCAAGTGGGAAAGGGTGGCTTTGAGGCTGAAGGCAGCAGCAAAGCCTGCAGCCCCCAGGTCTGTGCGGCTACGCAAGCGGTTCCCAAAGAGCTTTAGAACAAGGCATAGTTTTCCCTGCTGGCTCTTTGGGCGGGGGACCCATATCCAGCCGTATGGCCATTTTTGTGCGTGGCCAGGGGCCAAGTGGGAAAGCGTGGTGTCGAGGCTGAAGGCAGCAGCAAAGCCCACAGCCCCCAGGTCTGTGGGGCTACGCAAGCGGTTCCCAAAGAGCTTTAGAACAAGGCATAGTTTTCCCTGCTGGCTCTTTGGGCGGGGGACCCATCTCCAGCCGTATGGCCATTTTTGTGCCTGGCGCGGCGCCAAGTGGGAAAGGGTGGCTTTGAGGCTGAAGGCAGCAGGAAAGCCCGCAGCCCCCAGGTCTGTGGGGCTACGCAAGCGGTTCCCAAAGAGCTTTAGAACAAGGCATAGTTTTCCCTGCTGGCTCTTTGGGCGGGGGACCCCTCTCCAGCCATATGGCCATTTTTGTGCCTGGCGCAGCGCCAAGTGGGAAAGGGTGGCTTTGAGGCTGAAGGCAGCAGCAAAGCCTGCAGCCCCCAGGTCTGTGCGGCTACGCAAGCGGTTCCCAAAGAGCTTTAGAACAAGGCATAGTTTTCCCTGCTGGCTCTTTGGGCGGGGGACCCATCTCCAGTCGTATGGCTATTTTTATGCCTGGTGCGGTGCGTAGTGGGAAAGGGTGGTGTCGAGGCTGAAGGCAGCAGGAAAGCCCGCAGCCCCCAGGTCTGTGGGGCCAAGCAAGCGGTTCCCAAAGAGCTTTAGAACAAGGCATAGTTTTCCCTGCTGGCTCTTTGGGCGGGGGACCCATCTCCAGCCATAGGCCATTTTTGTGCCTAGCGCGGCGCCAAGTGGGAAAGGGTGGCTTTGAGGCTGAAGGCAGCAGCAAAGCCTGCAGCCCCCAGGTCTGTGGGGCTACGCAAGCGGTTCCCAAAGAGCTTTAGAACAAGGCATAGTTTTCCCTGCTGGCTCTTTGGGCGGGGGACCCATCTCCAGTCGTATGGCTATTTTTATGCCTGGCGCGGTGCGTAGTGGGAAAGGGTGGTTTTGAGGCTGAAGGCAGCAGGAAAGCCCGCAGCCCCCAGGTCTGTGGGGCTACGCAAGCGGTTCCCAAAGAGCTTTAGAACAAGGCATAATTTTCCCTGCTGGCTCTTTGGGCGGGGGACCCATCTCCAGCCGTATGGCCATTTTTGTGCCTGGCGCGGCGCCAAGTGGGAAAGGGTGCTGTCGAGGCTGAAGGCAGCAGGAAAGCCCACACCCCCCAGGTCTGTGGGGCTACGCAAGCGGTTCCCAAAGAGCTTTAGAACAAGGCATAGTTTTCCCTGATTTCTCTTTGGGCGGGGGACCCATCTCCAGCCGTATGGCCATTTTTGTGCCTGGCGCGGCGCCAAGTGGGAAAGGGTGGCTTTGAGGCTGAAGGCAGCAGGAAAGCCCGCAGCCCCCAGGTCTGTGGGGCTACGCAAGCGGTTCCCAAAGAGCTTTAGAACAAGGCATAGTTTTCCCTGCTGGCTCTTTGGGCGGGGGACCCATCTCCAGCCATATGGCCATTTTTGTGCCTGGCGCAGCGCCAAGTGGGAAAGGGTTGCTTTGAGGCTGAAGGCAGCAGCAAAGCCTGCAGCCCCCAGGTCTGTGGGGCTACGCAAGCGGTTCCCAAAGAGCTTTAGAACAAGGCATAGTTTTCCCTGCTGGCTCTTTGGGCGGGAGACCCATCTCCAGCCATAGGCCATTTTTGTGCCTGGCGCGACGCCAAGTGGGAAAGGGTGTTGTCGAGGCTGAAGGCAGCAGGAAAGCCCGCAGCCCCCAGGTCTGTGGGGGTACGCAAGCGGTTCCCAAAGAGCTTTAGAACAAGGCATAGTTTTCCCTGCTGGCTCTTTGGGCGGGAGACCCATCTCCAGCCATAGGCCATTTTTGTGCCTGGCGCGACGCCAAGTGGGAAAGGGTGGTTTTGAGGCTGAAGGCAGCAGGAAAGCCTGCAGCCCCCAGGTCTGTGGGGCTACGCAAGCGGTTCCCAAAGAGCTTTAGAACAAGGCATAGTTTTCCCTGCTGGCTCTTTGGGCGGGGGACCCATCTCCAGCGGTATGGCCATTTTTGTGCCTGGCGCGGCGCCAAGTGGGAAAGGGTGGTGTCGAGGCTGAAGGCAGCAGGAAAGCCCGCAGCCCCCAGGTCTGTGGGGCTACGCAAGTGGTTCCCAAAGAGCTTTAGAACAAGGCATAATTTTCCCTCCTGGCTCTTTGGGCGGGGGACCCATCTGCAGCCGTATGGCCATTTTTGCGCCTGGCGCAGTGCCAAGTGGGAAAGGGTGGTGTCGAGGCTGAAGGCAGCAGCAAAGCCCGCAGCCCCCAGGTCTGTGGGGCTACGCAAGCGGTTCCCAAAGAGCTTTAGAACAAGGCATAGTTTTCCCTGCTTGTTCTTTGGGCGTGGGACCCATCTGCAGCCGTATGGCCATTTTTGTGCCTGGCGCGGCGCCAAGTGGGAAAGGGTGGTGTCGAGGCTGAAGGCAGCAGCAAAGCCCGCAGCCCCCAGGTCTGTGGGGCTACGCAAGCGGTTCCCAAAGAGCTTTAGAACAAGGCATAGTTTTCCTTGCTGGCTCTTTGGGCATGGGACCCATCTCCAGCCATAGGCCATTTTTGTGCCTGGCGCGGCGCCAGGTTGGAAAGGGTGGTGTCGAGTCTGAAGGCAGCAGCAAAGCCTGCAGCCCCCAGGTCTGTGGGGCCAAGCAAGCGGTTCCCAAAGAGCTTTAGAACAAGGCATAGTTTTCCCTGCTGGCTCTTTGGGCTGGGGACCCATCTCCTGCCATAGGCCATTTTTGTGCCTGGCGCGACGCCAAGTGGGAAAGGGTGGCTTTGAGGCTGAAGCAGCAGCAAAGCCTGCAGCCCCCAGGTCTGTGGGGCTACGCAAGCGGTTCCCAAAGAGCTTTAGAACAAGGCATAGTTTTCCCAGCTGGCTCTTAGGGCATGGGACCCATATCCAGCCATAGGCCATTTTTGTGCCTGATGCGGCACCAAGTGGGAAAGGGTGGCTTTGAGGCTGAAGGCAGCAGGAAAGCCCGCAGCCCCCAGGTCTGTGGGGCTACGCAAGCGGTTCCCAAAGAGCTTTAGAACAAGGCATAATTTTCCCTGCTGGCTCTCTGGGCGGGGGACCCATCTCCAGCCGTATGGCCATTTTTGTGCCTGGCGCGGCGCCAAGTGGGAAAGGGTGCTGTCGAGGCTGAAGGCAGCAGGAGAGCCTGCAGCCCCCAGGTCTGTGCGGCTACGCAAGCGGTTCCCAAAGAGTTTTAGAACAAGGCATAGTTTTCCCTGCTGGCTCTTTGGGCGGGGGACCCATCTCCAGCCGTATGGCCATTTTTGTGCGTGGCCAGGGGCCAAGTGGGAAAGCGTGGTGTCGAGCCTGAAGGCAGCAGGAAGGCCCACAGCCCCCAGTTCTGTGGGGCTATGCAAGCGGTTCCCAAAGAGCTTTAGAACAAGGCATAGTTTTCCTTGCTGGGTCTTTGGGCATGGGACCCATCTCCAGCCATAGACCATTTTTGTGCCTACCGCGGCGCCAAGTGGGAAAGGGTGGCTTTGAGGCTGAAGGCAGCAGGAAAGCCCACACCCCCCAGGTCTGTGGGGCTACGCAAGCGGTTCCCAAAGAGCTTTAGAACAAGGCATAGTTTTCCTTGCTGGCTCTTTGGGCGGGGGACCCATCTCCAGCCGTACGGCCATTTTTGTGCCTGGCGCGGCGCCAAGTGGGAAAGGGTGGCTTTGAGGCTGAAGGCAGCAGGAAAGCCCGCAGCCCCCAGGTCTGTGGGGCTACGCAAGCGGTTCCCAAAGAGCTTTAGAACAAGGCATAGTTTTCCCTGCTGGCTCTTTGGGCGGGGGACCCATCTCCAATCGTATGGCTATTTTTATGCCTGGCGCGGTGCGTAGTAGGAAAGGGTGGTGTCGAGGCTGAAGGCAGCAGGAAAGCCCGCAGCCCCCAGGTCTGTGGGGCTACGCAAGCGGTTCCCAAAGAGCTTTAGAACAAGGCATAGTTTTCCCTGCTGGCTCTTTGGGCGGGGGACCCATCTCCAGCCGTATGGCCATTTTTGTGCCTGGCGCGGCGCCAAGTGGGAAAGGGTGGCTTTGAGGCTGAAGGCAGCAGCAAAGCCCGCAGCCCCCAGGTCTGTGGGGCTACGCAAGCGGTTCCCAAAGAGCTTTAGAACAAGGCATAGTTTTCCCTGCTGGCTCCTTGGGCGGGGGACCCATCTCCAGCCATAGGCCATTTTTGTGCCTGGCGCGGCGCCAAGTGGGAAAGGGTGGTGTCGAGGCTGAAGGCAGCAGGAAAGCCCACACCCCCCAGGTCTGTGGGGCTACGCAAGCGGTTCCCAAAGAGCTTTAGAACAAGGCATAGTTTTCCCTGCTGGCTCTTTGGGCGGGGGACCCATCTCCAGCCGTATGGCCATTTTTGTGCCTGGCGCGGCGCCAAGTGGGAAAGGGTGGCTTTGAGGCTGAAGGCAGCAGGAAAGCCCGCAGCCCCCAGGTCTGTGGGGCTACGCAAGCGGTTCCCAAAGAGCTTTAGAACAAGGCATAGTTTTCCCTGCTGGCTCGTTGGGCGGGGGACCCATCTCCAGCCATATGGCCATTTTTGTGCCTGGCGCAGCGCCAAGTGGGAAAGGGTTGCTTTGAGGCTGAAGGCAGCAGCAAAGCCTGCAGCCCCCAGGTCTGTGGGGCTACGCAAGCGGTTCCCAAAGAGCTTTAGAACAAGGCATAGTTTTCCCTGCTGGCTCTTTGGGCGGGAGACCCATCTCCAGCCATAGGCCATTTTTGTGCCTGGCGCGACACCAAGTGGGAAAGGGTGTTGTCGAGGCTGAAGGCAGCAGGAAAGCCCGCAGCCCCCAGGTCTGTGGGGCCAAGCAAGCGGTTCCCAAAGAGCTTTAGAACAAGGCATAGTTTTCCCTGCTGGCTCTTTGGGCGGGGGACCCATCTCCAGTCGTATGGCTATTTTTATGCCTGGCGCGGTGCGTAGTGGGAAAGGGTGGTGTCGAGGCTGAAGGCAGCAGGAAAGCCCGCAGCCCCCAGGTCTGTGGGGCTACGCAAGCGGTTCCCAAAGAGCTTTAGAACAAGGCATAATTTTCCCTGCTGGCTCTTTGGGCGGGGGACCCATCTCCAGCCGTATGGCCATTTTTGTGCCTGGCGCGGCGCCAAGTGGGAAAGGGTGGTGTCGAGGCTGAAGGCAGCAGGAAAGCCTGCAGCCCCCAGGTCTGTGGGGCTACGCAAGCGGTTCCCAAAGAGCTTTAGAACAAGGCATAGTTTTCCCTGCTGGCTCCTTGGGCAGGGGACCCATCTCCAGCCATATGGCCATTTTTGTGCCTGGCGCGGCGCCGAGTGGGAAAGGATGGCTTTGAGGCTGAAGGCAGCAGGAAAGCCCACACCCCCCAGGTCTGTGGGGCCAAGCAAGCGGTTCCCAAAGAGCTTTAGAACAAGGCATAGTTTTCCCTGCTGGCTCTTTGGGCGGGGGACCCATCTCCAGCCGTATGGCCATTTTTGTGCCTGGCGCGGCGCCAAGTGGGAAAGGGTGGCTTTGAGGCTGAAGGCAGCAGGAAAGCCCGCAGCCCCCAGGTCTGTGGGGCTACGCAAGCGGTTCCCAAAGAGCTTTAGAACAAGGCATAGTTTTCCCTGCTGGCTCTTTGGGCGGGGGACCCATCTCCAGCGGTATGGCCATTTTTGTGCCTGGCGCGGCGCCAAGTGGGAAAGGGTGGCTTTGAGGCTGAAGGCAGCAGCAAAGCCTGCAGCCCCCAGGTCTGTGCGGCTACGCAAGCGGTTCCCAAAGAGCTTTAGAACAAGGCATAGTTTTCCCTGCTGGCTCTTTGGGCGGGGGACCCATCTCCAGTCGTATGGCTATTTTTATGCCTGGCGCGGTGCGTAGTGGGAAAGGGTGGTGTCGAGTCTGAAGGCAGCAGGAAAGCCCGCAGCCCCCAGGTCTGTGGGGCTACGCAAGCGGTTCCCAAAGAGCTTTAGAACAAGGCATAGTTTTCCCTGCTGGCTCTTTGGGCGGGGGACCCATCTCCAGCCATAGGCCATTTTTGTGCCTGATGCGGCGCCAAGTGGGAAAGGGTGGCTTTGAGGCTGAAGGCAGCAGGAAAGCGCGCAGCCCCCAGGTCTGTGGGGCTACGCAAGCGGTTCCCAAAGAGCTTTAGAACAAGGCATAGTTTTCCCTGCTGGCTCTCTGGGCGGGGGACCCATATCCAGTCGTATGGCTATTTTTATGCCTGGCGCGGTGCGTAGTGGGAAAGGGTGGTGTCGAGTCTGAAGGCAGCAGGAAAGCCCGCAGCCCCCAGGTCTGTGGGGCTACGCAAGCGGTTCCCAAAGAGCTTTAGAACAAGGCATAGTTTTCCCTGCTGGCTCTTTGGGCGGGGGACCCATCTCCAGCCATAGACCATTTTTGTGCCTAGCGCGGCGCCAAGTGGGAAAGGGTGGTGTCGAGTCTGAAGGCAGCAGGAAAGGCTGCAGCCCCCAGGTCTGTGGGGCCAAGCAAGCGGTTCCCAAAGAGCTTTAGAACAAGGCATAGTTTTCCCTGCTGGCTCTTTGGGCATGGGAGCCATCTCCAGCCATAGGCCATTTTTGTGCCTGGCGCGACGCCAAGTGGGAAAGGGTGGCTTTGAGGCTGAAGGCAGCAGGAAAGCCCGCAGCCCCCAGGTCTGTGGGGCTACGCAAGCGGTTCCCAAAGAGCTTTAGAACAAGGCATAGTTTTCCCTGCTGGCTCTTAGGGCATGGGACCCATATCCAGCCATAGGCCATTTTTGTGCTTGATGCGGCGCCAAGTGGGAAAGGGTGGCTTTGAGGCTGAAGGCAGCAGCAAAGCCTGCAGCCCCCAGGTCTGTGGGGCTACGCAAGCGGTTCCCAAAGAGCTTTAGAACAAGGCATAATTTTCCCTGCTGGCTCTTTGGGCGGGGGACCCATCTCCAGCCGTATGGCCATTTTTGTGCCTGGCGCGGCGCCAAGTGGGAAAGGGTGCTGTCGAGGCTGAAGGCAGCAGGAAAGCCTGCAGCCCCCAGGTCTGTGGGGCTACGCAAGCGGTTCCCAAAGATCTTTAGAACAAGGCATAGTTTTCCCTGCTGGCTCTTTGGGCGGGGGACCCATCTCCAGCCGTATGGCCATTTTTGTGCGTGGCCAGGGGCCAAGTGGGAAAGGGAGATGTCGAGGCTGAAGGCAGCAGCAAAGCCCGCAGCCCCCAGGTCTGTGGGGCTACGCAAGTGGTTCCCAAAGAGCTTTAGAACAAGGCATAGTTTTCCCTGCTGGCTCTTTGGGTGGGGGACCCATCTCCAACCATATGGCCATTTTTGTGCCTGGCGCGGCGCCAAGTGGGAAAGGGTGGCTTTGAGGCTGAAGGCAGCAGGAAAGCCTGCAGCCCCCAGGTTTGTGGGGCTACGCAAGCGGTTCCCAAAGAGCTTTAGAACAAGGCATAGTTTTCCCAGCTGGCTCTTAGGGCGGGGGACCCATCTCCAGCCGTCTATCTATTTTTGTGCCTGGCGCGGTGCGTAGTGGGAAAGGGTGGTGTCGAGGCTGAAGGCAGCAGGAAAGCCCGCAGCCCCCAGGTCTGTGGGGCTACGCAAGCGGTTCCCAAAGAGCTTTAGAACAAGGCATAGTTTTCCCTGCTGGCTCTTTGGGCGGGGGACCCATCTCCAGCCGTATGGCCATTTTTGTGCCTGATGCGGCGCCAAGTGGGAAAGGGTGGCTTTGAGGCTGAAGACAGTAGGAAAGCCCGCAGCCCCCAGGTCTGTGGGGCTACGCAAGCGGTTCCCAAAGAGCTTTAGAACAAGGCATAGTTTTCCCTGCTGGCTCCTTGGGCGGGGGACCCATCTCCAGCCATAGGCCATTTTTGTGCCTGGCGCGACGCCAATTGGGAAAGGGTGTTGTCGAGGCTGAAGGCAGCAGGAAAGCCCGCAGCCCCCAGGTCTGTGGGGCCAAGCAAGCGGTTCCCAAAGAGCTTTAGAACAAGGCATAGTTTTCCCTGCTGGCTCTTTGGGCGGGAGACCCATCTCCAGCAATAGGCCATTTTTGTGCCTGGCGCGACGCCAAGTGGGAAAGGGTGTTGTCGAGGCTGAAGGCAGCAGGAAAGCCTGCAGCCCCCAGGTCTGTGGGGCTACGCAAGCGGTTCCCAAAGAGCTTTAGAACAAGGCATAGTTTTCCCTGCTGGCTCTTTGGGCGGGGGACCCATCTCCAGTCGTATGGCTATTTTTATGCCTGGCGCGGTGCGTAGTGGGAAAGGGTGGTTTTGAGGCTGAAGGCAGCAGGAAAGCCCGCAGCCCCCAGGTCTGTGGGGCTACGCAAGCGGTTCCCAAAGAGCTTTAGAACAAGGCATAATTTTCCCTGCTGGCTCTTTGGGCGGGGGACCCATCTCCAGCCGTATGGCCATTTTTGTGCCTGGCCAGGCGCCAAGTGGGAAAGGGTGGTGTCGAGGCTGAAGGCAGCAGGAAAGCCCACACCCCCCAGGTCTGTGGGGCTACGCAAGCGGTTCCCAAAGAGCTTTAGAACAAGGCATAGTTTTCCCTGCTGGCTCTTTGGGCGGGGGACCCATCTCCAGCCGTATGGCCATTTTTGTGCCTGGCGCGGCGCCAAGTGGGAAAGGGTGGCTTTGAGGCTGAAGGCAGCAGGAAAGCCCGCAGCCCCCAGGTCTGTGCGGCTACGCAAGCGGTTCCCAAAGAGCTTTAGAACAAGGCATAGTTTTCCCTGCTGGCTCTTTGGGCGGGGGACCCATCTCCAGCCATATGGCCATTTTTGTGCCTGGCGCAGCGCCAAGTGGGAAAGGGTTGCTTTGAGGCTGAAGGCAGCAGCAAAGCCTGCAGCCCCCAGGTCTGTGGGGCTACGCAAGCGGTTCCCAAAGAGCTTTAGAACAAGGCATAGTTTTCCCTGCTGGCTCTTTGGGCGGGAGACCCATCTCCAGCCATAGGCCATTTTTGTGCCTGGCGCGACGCCAAGTGGGAAAGGGTGTTGTCGAGGCTGAAGGCAGCAGGAAAGCCCGCAGCCCCCAGGTCTGTGGGGCCAAGCAAGCGGTTCCCAAAGAGCTTTAGAACAAGGCATAGTTTTCCCTGCTGGCTCTTTGGGCATGGGACCCATCTCCAGCCATAGGCCATTTTTGTGCCTGTCGCGACGCCAAGTGGGAAAGGGTGGTTTTGAGGCTGAAGGCAGCAGGAAAGCCTGCAGCCCCCTGGTCTGTGGGGCTACGCAAGCGGTTCCCAAAGAGCTTTAGAACAAGGCATAGTTTTCCCTGCTGGCTCTTTGGGCGGGGGACCCATCTCCAGCGGTATGGCCATTTTTGTGCCTGGCGCGGCGCCAAGTGGGAAAGGGTGGTGTCGAGGCTGAAGGCAGCAGGAAAGCCCGCAGCCCCCACGTCTGTGGGGCTACGCAAGTGGTTCCCAAAGAGCTTTAGAACAAGGCATAATTTTCCCTCCTGGCTCTTTGGGCGGGGGACCCATCTCCAGCCGTATGGCCATTTTTGCGCCTGGCGCAGTGCCAAGTGGGAAAGGGTGGTGTCGAGGCTGAAGGCAGCAGCAAAGCCTGCAGCCCCCAGGTCTGTGGGGCCAAGCAAGCGGTTCCCAAAGAGCTTTAGAACAAGGCATAGTTTTCCCTGCTGGCTCTTTGGGCGGGGGACCCATCTCCAGCCATAGGCCATTTTTGTGCCTGGCGCGACGCCAAGTGGGAAAGGGTGGCTTTGAGGCTGAAGCAGCAGCAAAGCCTGCAGCCCCCAGGTCTGTGGGGCTACGCAAGCGGTTCCCAAAGAGCTTTAGAACAAGGCATAGTTTTCCCAGCTGGCTCTTAGGGCATGGGACCCATATCCAGCCATAGGCCATTTTTGTGCCTGATGCGGCACCAAGTGGGAAAGGGTGGCTTTGAGGCTGAAGGCAGCAGGAAAGCCCGCAGCCCCCAGGTCTGTGGGGCTACGCAAGCGGTTCCCAAAGAGCTTTAGAACAAGGCATAATTTTCCCTGCTGGCTCTCTGGGCGGGGGACCCATCTCCAGCCGTATGGCCATTTTTGTGCCTGGCGCGGCGCCAAGTGGGAAAGGGTGCTGTCGAGGCTGAAGGCAGCAGGAAGGCCCACAGCCCCCAGGTCTGTGGGGCTATGCAAGCGGTTCCCAAAGAGCTTTAGAACAAGGCATAGTTTTCCTTGCTGGGTCTTTGGGCATGGGACCCATCTCCAGCCATAGACCATTTTTGTGCCTACCGCGGCGCCAAGTGGGAAAGGGTGGCTTTGAGGCTGAAGGCAGCAGGAAAGCCCACACCCCCCAGGTCTGTGGGGCTACGCAAGCGGTTCCCAAAGAGCTTTAGAACAAGGCATAGTTTTCCCTGATGGCTCTTTGGGCGGGGGACCCATCTCCAGCCGTATGGCCATTTTTGTACCTGGCGCAGCGCCAAGTGGGAAAGGGTGGCTTTGAGGCTGAAGGCAGCAGGAAAGCCCGCAGCCCCCAGGTCTGTGGGGCTACGCAAGCGGTTCCCAAAGAGCTTTAGAACAAGGCATAGTTTTCCCTGCTGGCTCTTTGGGCGGGGGACCCATCTCCAGTCGTATGGCTATTTTTATGCCTGGCGCGGTGCGTAGTGGGAAAGGGTGGTGTCGAGGCTGAAGGCAGCAGGAAAGCCCGCAGCCCCCAGGTCTGTGGGTCTACGCAAGCGGTTCCCAAAGAGCTTTAGAACAAGGCATAGTTTTCCCTGCTGGCTCTTTGGGCGGGTGACCCATCTCCAGCCGTATGGCCATTTTTGTGCCTGATACGGCGCCAAGTGGGAAAGGGTGGCTTTGAGGCTGAAGGCAGCAGGAAAGCCTGCAGCCCCCAGGTCTGTGGGGCTACGCAAGCGGTTCCCAAAGAGCTTTAGAACAAGGCATAATTTTCCCTGCTGGCTCTTTGGGCGGGGGACCCATCTCCAGCCATATGGCCATTTTTGTGCCTGGCGCGGCGCCAAGTGGGAAAGGGTTGCTTTGAGGCTGAAGGCAGCAGGAAAGCCTGCAGCCCCCAGGTCTGTGGGGCTACGCAAGCGGTTCCCAAAGAGCTTTAGAACAAGGCATAGTTTTCCCTGCTGGCTCTTTGGGCGGGGGACCCATCTCCAGCCATAGGCCATTTTTGTGCCTGGCGCGACGCCAAGTGGGAAAGGGTGTTGTCGAGGCTGAAGGCAGCAGGAAAGCCCGCAGCCCCCAGGTCTGTGGGGCTACGCAAGCGGTTCCCAAAGAGCTTTAGAACAAGGCATAGTTTTCCCTGCTGGCTCTTTGGGCGGGAGACCCATCTCCAGCCATAGGCCATTTTTGTGCCTGGCGCGACGCCAAGTGGGAAAGGGTGGTTTTGAGGCTGAAGGCAGCAGGAAAACCTGTAGCCCCCAGGTCTGTGGGGCTACGCAAGCGGTTCCCAAAGAGCTTTAGAACAAGGCATAGTTTTCCCTGCTGGCTCTTTGGGCGGGGGACCCATCTCCAGCGGTATGGCCATGATTGTGCCTGGCGCGGCGCCAAGTGGGAAAGGGTGGCTTTGAGGCTGAAGGCAGCAGGAAAGCCCGCAGCCCCCACGTCTGTGGGGCTACGCAAGTGGTTCCCAAAGAGCTTTAGAACAAGGCATAGTTTTCCCTGCTGGCTCTTTGGGCGGGGGACCCATCTCCAGCCATAGGCCATTTTTGTGCCTGGCGCAGCGCCAGGTGGGAAAGGGTGGTGTCGAGTCTGAAGGCAGCAGCAAAGCCTGCAGCCCCCAGGTCTGTGGGGCCAAGCAAGCGGTTCGCAAAGAGCTTTAGAACAAGGCATAGTTTTCCCTGCTGGCTCTTTGGGCGGGGGACCCATCTCCAGCCATAGGCCATTTTTGTGCCTGGCGCGACGCCCAGTGGGAAAGGGTGGCTTTGACGCTGAAGGCAGCAGCAAAGCCTGCAGCCCCCAGGTCTGTGGGGCTACGCAATCGGTTCCCAAAGAGCTTTAGAACAAGGCATAGTTTTCCCTGCTGGCTCTTTGGGCGGGGGACCCATCTCCAGCCGTATGGCCATTTTTGTGCCTGGCGCGGCGCCAAGTGGGAAAGGGTGGTTTTGAGGCTGAAGGCAGCAGCAAAGCCTGCAGCCCCCAGGTCTGTGGGGCTACGCAAGCGGTTCCCAAAGAGCTTTAGAACAAGGCATAGTTTTCCCTGCTGGCTCTTTGGGCGCGGGACCCATCTGCAGCCGTATGGCCATTTTTGGGCCTGGCGCGGCGCCAAGTGGGAAAGGGTGGTTTTGAGGCTGAAGGCAGCAGCAAAGCCCGCAGCCCCCAGGTCTGTGGGGCCAAGCAAGCGGTTCCCAAAGAGCTTTAGAACAAGGCATAGTTTTCCCTGCTGGCTCTTTGGGCGGGGGACCCATCTCCAGCCGTATGGCCATTTTTGAGCCTTTCGCGGCGCCAAGTGGGAAAGGGTGGTTTTGAGGCTGAAGGCAGCAGCAAAGCCCGCAGCCCCCAGGTCTGTGGGGCCAAGCAAGCGGTTCCCAAAGAGCTTTAGAACAAGGCATAGTTTTCCTTGCTGGCTCTTTGGGCATGGGACCCATCTCCAGCCATAGGCCATTTTTGTGCCTGGCGCGGTGCATAGTGGGAAAGGGTAGCTTTGAGGCTGAAGGCAGCAGCAAAGCCTGCAGCCCCCAGGTCTGTGGGGCTACGCAAGCGGTTCCCAAAGAGCTTTAGAACAAGGCATAGTTTTCCCTGCTGGCTCTTTGGGCGGGGGACCCATCTCCAGCCATATGGCCATTTTTGTGCCTGGCGCGGCGCCAAGTGGGAAAGGGTGGCTTTGAGGCTGAAGGCAGCAGCAAAGCCCGCAGCCCCCAGGTCTGTGGGGCTACGCAAGCGGTTCCCAAAGAGCTTTAGAACAAGGCATAGTTTTCCCTGCTGGCTCTTTGGGCGGGGGACCCATCTCCAGCCGTATGGCCATTTTTGTGCCTGGCCAGGCGCCAAGTGGGAAAGGGTGGTTTTGAAGATGAAGGCAGCAGCAAAGCCCGCAGCCCCCAGGTCTGTGGGGCCAAGCAAGCGGTTCCCAAAGAGCTTTAGAACAAGGCATAGTTTTCCTTGCTGGCTCTTTGGGCATGGGACCCATCTCCAGCCATAGGCCATTTTTGTGCCTGATGCGGCGCCAAGTGGGAAAGGGTGGCTTTGAGGCTGAAGGCAGCAGCAAAGCCTGCAGCCCCCAGGTCTGTGGGGCTACGCAAGCGGTTCCCAAAGAGCTTTAGAACAAGGCATAGTTTTCCCTGCTGGCTCTTTGGGCGGGGGACCCATCTCCAGCCATATGGCCATTTTTGGGCCTGGCGCGGCGCCAAGTGGGAAAGGGTGGCTTTGAGGCTGAAGGCAGCAGCAAAGCCCGCAGCCCCCAGGTCTGTGGGGCTACGCAAGCGGTTCCCAAAGAGCTTTAGAACAAGGCATAGTTTTCCCTGCTGGCTCTTTGGGCGGGGGACCCATCTCCAGCCGTATGGCCATTTTTGTGCCTGGCGCAGCGCCAAGTGGGAAAGGGTGGCTTTGAGGCTGAAGGCAGCAGCAAAGCCTGCAGCCCCAGGTCTGTGGGGCTACGCAAGCGGTTCCCAAAGAGCTTTAGAACAAGGCCTAGTTTTCCCTGCTGGCTCTTTGGGCGGGGGACCCATCTCCAGCCGTATGGCCATTTTTGTGCCTGGCGCGGCGCCAAGTGGGAAAGGGTGGTTTTGAGGCTGAAGGCAGCAGCAAAGCCTGCAGCCCCCAGGTCTGTGGGGCTACGCAAGCGGTTCCCAAAGAGCTTTAGAACAAGGCATATTTTTCCCTGCTGGCTCTTTGGGCGGGGGACCCATCTGCAGCCGTATGGCCATTTTTGGGCCTGGCGCGGCGCCAAGTGGGAAAGGGTGGTTTTGAGGCTGAAGGCAGCAGCAAAGCCCGCAGCCCCCAGGTCTGTGGGGCTACGCAAGCGGTTCCCAAAGAGCTTTAGAACAAGGCATAGTTTTCCCTGCTGGCTCTTTGGGCGGGGGACCCATCTCCAGCCGTATGGCCATTTTTGAGCCTTTCGCGGCGCCAAGTGGGAAAGGGTGGTTTTGAGGCTGAAGGCAGCAGCAAAGCCCGCAGCCCCCAGGTCTGTGGGGCCAAGCAAGCGGTTCCCAAAGAGCTTTAGAACAAGGCATAGTTTTCCCTGCTGGCTCTTTGGGCGGGGGACCCATCTCCAGCCGTATGGCCATTTTTGTGCCTGGCGCGGCGCCAAGTGGGAAAGGGTGGTTTTGAAGATGAAGGCAGCAGCAAAGCCCGCAGCCCCCAGGTCTGTGGGGCCAAGCAAGCGGTTCCCAAAGAGCTTTAGAACAAGGCATAGTTTTCCTTGCTGGCTCTTTGGGCGGGGGACCCATCTCCAGCCATAGGCCATTTTTGTGCCTGATGCGGCGCCAAGTGGGAAAGGGTGGCTTTGAGGCTGAAGGCAGCAGCAAAGCCTGCAGCCCCCAGGTCTGTGGGGCTACGCAAGCGGTTCCCAAAGAGCTTTAGAACAAGGCATAGTTTTCCCTGCTGGCTCTTTGGGCGGGGGACCCATCTCCAGCCATATGGCCATTTTTGGGCCTGGCGCGGCGCCAAGTGGGAAAGGGTGGCTTTGAGGCTGAAGGCAGCAGCAAAGCCCGCAGCCCCCAGGTCTGTGGGGCTACGCAAGCGGTTCCCAAAGAGCTTTAGAACAAGGCATAGTTTTCCCTGCTGGCTCTTTGGGCGGGGGACCCATCTCCAGCCGTATGGCCATTTTTGTGCCTGGCGCAGCGCCAAGTGGGAAAGGGTGGTTTTGAGGCTGAAGGCAGCAGCAAAGCCTGCAGCCCCAGGTCTGTGGGGCTACGCAAGCGGTTCCCAAAGAGCTTTAGAACAAGGCCTAGTTTTCCCTGCTGGCTCTTTGGGCGGGGGACCCATCTCCAGCCGTATGGCCATTTTTGTGCCTGGCGTGGCGCCAAGTGGGAAAGGGTGGTTTTGAGGCTGAAGGCAGCAGCAAAGCCTGCAGCCCCCAGGTCTGTGGGGCTACGCAAGCGGTTCCCAAAGAGCTTTAGAACAAGGCATATTTTTCCCTGCTGGCTCTTTGGGCGGGGGACCCATCTCCAGCCGTATGGCCATTTTTGGGCCTGGCGCGGCGCCAAGTGGGAAAGGGTGGTTTTGAGGCTGAAGGCAGCAGCAAAGCCCGCAGCCCCCAGGTCTGTGGGGCTACGCAAGCGGTTCCCAAAGAGCTTTAGAACAAGGCATAGTTTTCCCTGCTGGCTCTTTGGGCGGGGGACCCATCTCCAGCCGTATGGCCATTTTTGAGCCTTTCGCGGCGCCAAGTGGGAAAGGGTGGTTTTGAGGCTGAAGGCAGCAGCAAAGCCCGCAGCCCCCAGGTCTGTGGGGCCAAGCAAGCGGTTCCCAAAGAGCTTTAGAACAAGGCATAGTTTTCCTTGCTGGCTCTTTGGGCATGGGACCCATCTCCAGCCATATGGCCATTTTTGTGCCTGGCGCGGCGCCAAGTGGGAAAGGGTGGCTTTGAGGCTGAAGGCAGCAGGAAAGCCTGCAGCCCCCAGGTCTGTGGGGCTACGCAAGCGGTTCCCAAAGAGCTTTAGAACAAGGCATAGTTTTCCCTGCTGGCTCTTTGGGCGGGGGACCCATCTCCAGCCATATGGCCATTTTTGGGCCTGGCGCGGCGCCAAGTGGGAAAGGGTGGCTTTGAGGCTGAAGGCAGCAGCAAAGCCCGCAGCCCCCAGGTCTGTGGGGCTACGCAAGCGGTTCCCAAAGAGCTTTAGAACAAGGCATAGTTTTCCCTGCTGGCTCTTTGGGCGGGGGACCCATCTCCAGCCGTATGGCCATTTTTGTGCCTGGCCAGGCGCCAAGTGGGAAAGGGTGTTTTTGAGGCTGAAGGCAGCAGGAAAGCCCGCAGCCCCCAGGTCTGTGGGGCTACGCAAGCGGTTCCCAAAGAGCTTTAGAACAAGGCATAGTTTTCCCTGCTGGCTCTTTGGGTGGGGGACCCATCTCCAACCGTATGGCCATTTTTGTGCCTGGCGCGGCGCCAAGTGGGAAAGGGTGGCTTTGAGGCTGAAGGCAGCAGCAAAGCCTGCAGCCCCCAGGTCTGTGGGGCTACGCAAGCGGTTCCCAAAGAGCTTTAGAACAAGGCATAGTTTTCCCTGCTGGCTCTTTGGGCGGGGGACCCATCTGCAGCCGTATGGCCATTTTTGGGCCTGGCGCGGCGCCAAGTGGGAAAGGGTGGTTTTGAGGCTGAAGGCAGCAGCAAAGCCCGCAGCCCCCAGGTCTGTGGGGCTACGCAAGCGGTTCCCAAAGAGCTTTAGAACAAGGCATAGTTTTCCCTGCTGGCTCTTTGGGCGGGGGACCCATCTCCAGCCATATGGCCATTTTTGTGCCTGGCGCGGCGCCAAGTGGGAAAGGGTGGCTTTGAGGCTGAAGGCAGCAGCAAAGCCCGCAGCCCCCAGGTCTGTGGGGCCAAGCAAGCGGTTCCCAAAGAGCTTTAGAACAAGGCATAGTTTTCCTTGCTGGCTCTTTGGGCATGGGACCCATCTCCAGCCATATGGCCATTTTTGTGCCTGATGCGGCGCCAAGTGGGAAAGGGTGGCTTTGAGGCTGAAGGCAGCAGCAAAGCCTGCAGCCCCCAGGTCTGTGGGGCTACGCAAGCGGTTCCCAAAGAGCTTTAGAACAAGGCATAGTTTTCCCTGCTGGCTCTTTGGGCGGGGGACCCATCTCCAGCCATATGGCCATTTTTGTGCCTGGCGCGGCGCCAAGTGGGAAAGGGTGGCTTTGAGGCTGAAGGCAGCAGCAAAGCCCGCAGCCCCCAGGTCTGTGGGGCTACGCAAGCGGTTCCCAAAGAGCTTTAGAACAAGGCATAGTTTTCCCTGCTGGCTCTTTGGGCGGGGGACCCATGTCCAGCCGTATGGCCATTTTTGTGCCTGGCGCAGCGCCAAGTGGGAAAGGGTGGCTTTGAGGCTGAAGGCAGCAGCAAAGCCTGCAGCCCCAGGTCTGTGGGGCTACGCAAGCGGTTCCCAAAGAGCTTTAGAACAAGGCATAGTTTTCCCTGCTGGCTCTTTGGGTGGGGGACCCATCTCCAGCCGTATGGCCATTTTTGTGCCTGATGCGGCGCCAAGTGGGAAAGGGTCGTTTTGAGGCTGAAGGCAGCAGGAAAGCCCGCAGCCCCCAGGTCTGTGGGGCTACGCAAGCGGTTCCCAAAGAGCTTTAGAACAAGGCATAGTTTTCCCTGCTGGCTCTTTGGGCGGGGGACCCATCTCCAGCCGTAGGCCATTTTTATGCCTGGGGCGGCGCCAAGTGGGAAAGGGTGGCTTTGAGGCTGAAGGCAGCAGGAAAGCCCGCAGCCCCCAGGTCTGTGGGGCTACGCAAGCGGTTCCCAAAGAGCTTTAGAACAAGGCATAGTTTTCCCGGCTTGTTCTTTGGGCGGGGGACCCATCTGCAGCCGTATGGCCATTTTTGGGCCTGGCGCGGCGCCAAGTGGGAAAGGGTGGCTTTGAGGCTGAAGACAGCAGGAAAGCCTGCAGCCCCCAGGTCTGTGGGGCTATGCAAGCGGTTCCCAAAGAGCTTTAGAACAAGGCATAGTTTTCCCTGCTGGCTCTTTGGGCGGGGGACCCATCTCCAGCCATAGGCCATTTTTGTGCCTGGCGCGGCGCCAGGTGGGAAAGGGTGGTGTCGAGTCTGAAGGCAGCAGCAAAGCCTGCAGCCCCCAGGTCTGTGGGGCCAAGCAAGCGGTTCGCAAAGAGCTTTAGAACAAGGCATAGTTTTCCCTGCTGGCTCTTTGGGCGGGGGACCCATCTCCCGCCATAGGCCATTTTTGTGCCTGGCGCGACGCCCAGTGGGAAAGGGTGGCTTTGAGGCTGAAGGCAGCAGCAAAGCCTGCAGCCCCCAGGTCTGTGCGGCTACGCAAGCGGTTCCCAAAGAGCTTTAGAACAAGGCATAGTTTTCCCTGCTGGCTCTTTGGGCGAGGGACACATCTCCAGCCGTATGGCCATTTTTGTGCGTGGCCAGGGGCCAAGTGGGAAAGGGTGGTGTCGAGGCTGAAGGCAGCAGGAAGGCCCACAGCCCCCAGGTCTGTGGGGCTATGCAAGCGGTTCCCAAAGAGCTTTAGAAGAAGGCATAATTTTCCCTGCTGGCTCTTTCGGCATGGGACCCATCTCCAGCCATAGACCATTTTTGTGCCTACCGCGGCGCCAAGTGGGAAAGGGTGGCTTTGAGGCTTAATGCAGCAGCAAAGCCTGCAGCCCCCAGGTCTGTGGGGCCAAGCAAGCGGTTCCCAAAGAGCTTTAGAACAAGGCATAGTTTTCCCTGCTGGCTCTTTGGGCATGGGACCCATCTCGAGCCGTATGGCCATTTTTGTGCCTGGTGCGGCGCCAAGTGGGAAAGGGTGGCTTTGAGGCTGAAGGCAGCAGGAAAGCCCACACCCCCCAGGTCTGTGGGGCTACGCAAGCGGTTCCCAAAGAGCTTTAGAACAAGGCATAGTTTTCCATGCTGGCTCTTTGGGCGGGGGACCCATCTCCAGCCGTATGGCCATTTTTGTGCCTGGCGCGGCGCCAAGTGGGAAAGGGTGGCTTTGAGGCTGAAGGCAGCAGGAAAGCCCGCAGCCCCCAGGTCTGTGGGGCTACGCAAGCGGTTCACAAAGAGCTTTAGAACAAGGCATAGTTTTCCCTGCTGGCTCTTTGGGCGGGGGACCCATCTCCAGCCATATGGCCATTTTTGTACCTGGCGCAGCGCCAAGTGGGAAAGGGTGGCTTTGAGGCTGAAGGCAGCAGCAAAGCCTGCAGCCCCCAGGTCTGTGGGGCTACGCAAGCGGTTCCCAAAGAGCTTTAGAACAAGGCATAGTTTTCCCTGCTGGCTCCTTGGGCGGGGGACCCATCTCCAGTCGTATGGCTATTTTTATGCCTGGCGCGGTGCGTAGTGGGAAAGGGTGGTGTCGAGGCTGAAGGCAGCAGGAAAGCCCGCAGCCCCCAGGTCTGTGGGGCTACGCAAGCGGTTCCCAAAGAGCTTTAGAACAAGGCATAGTTTTCCCTGCTGGTTCTTTGGGCGGGGGACCCATCTCCAGTCGTATGGCCATTTTTGTGCCTGATGCGGCGCCAAGTGGGAAAGGGTGGCTTTGAGGCTGAAGGCAGCAGGAAAGCCCACAGCCCCCAGGTCTGTGGGGCTACGCAAGCGGTTCCCAAAGAGCTTTAGAACAAGGCATAGTTTTCCCTGCTGGCTCTTTGGGCGGGGGACCCATCTCCAGCCGTATGGCCATTTTTGTGCGTGGCCAGGGGCCAAGTGAGAAAGGGTGGTGTCGAGGCTGAAGGCAGGAGCAAAACCTGCAGCCCCCAGGTCTGTGGGGCTACGCAAGCGGTTCCCAAAGAGCTTTAGAACAAGGCATAGTTTTCCCTGCTGGCTCTTTGGGCGGGGGACCCATCTCCAGCCGTATGGCCATTTTTGTGCCTGGCCAGGCGCCAAGTGGGAAAGGGTGTTTTTGAGGCTGAAGGCAGCAGGAAAGCCCGCAGCCCCCAGGTCTGTGGGGCTACGCAAGCGGTTCCCAAAGAGCTTTAGAACAAGGCATAGTTTTCCCTGCTGGCTCTTTGGGTGGGGGACCCATCTCCAGCCGTATGGCCATTTTTGTGCCTGGCGCAGCGCCAAGTGGGAAAGGGTGGCTTTGAGGCTGAAGGCAGCAGCAAAGCCTGCAGCCCCAGGTCTGTGGGGCTACGCAAGCGGTTCCCAAAGAGCTTTAGAACAAGGCATAGTTTTCCCTGCTGGCTCTTTGGGCGGGGGACCCATCTCCAGCCGTATGGCCATTTTTGTACCTGGCGCAGCGCCAAGTGGGAAAGGGTGGCTTTGAGGCTGAAGGCAGCAGCAAAGCCTGCAGCCCCCAGGTCTGTGGGGCTACGCAAGCGGTTCCCAAAGAGCTTTAGAACAAGGCATATTTTTCCCTGCTGGCTCTTTGGGCGGGGGACCCATCTGCAGCCGTATGGCCATTTTTGGGCCTGGCGCGGCGCCAAGTGGGAAAGGGTGGTTTTGAGGCTGAAGGCAGCAGCAAAGCCCGCAGCCCCCAGGTCTGTGGGGCTACGCAAGCGGTTCCCAAAGAGCTTTAGAACAAGGCATAGTTTTCCCTGCTGGCTCTTTGGGCGGGGGACCCATCTCCAGCCGTATGGCCATTTTTGAGCCTTTCGCGGCGCCAAGTGGGAAAGGGTGGTTTTGAGGCTGAAGGCAGCAGCAAAGCCCGCAGCCCCCAGGTCTGTGGGGCCAAGAAGCGGTTCCCAAAGAGCTTTAGAACAAGGCATAGTTTTCCTTGCTGGCTCTTTGGGCATGGGACCCATCTCCAGCCATATGGCCATTTTTGTGCCTGGCGCGGCGCCAAGTGGGAAAGGGTGGCTTTGAGGCTGAAGGCAGCAGGAAAGCCTGCAGCCCCCAGGTCTGTGGGGCTACGCAAGCGGTTCCCAAAGAGCTTTAGAACAAGGCATAGTTTTCCCTGCTGGCTCTTTGGGCGGGGGACCCATCTCCAGCCATATGGCCATTTTTGTGCCTGGCGCGGCGCCAAGTGGGAAAGGGTGGCTTTGAGGCTGAAGGCAGCAGCAAAGCCCGCAGCCCCAGGTCTGTGGGGCCAAGCAAGCGGTTCCCAAAGAGCTTTAGAACAAGGCATAGTTTTCCTTGCTGGCTCTTTGGGCATGGGACCCATCTCCAGCCATATGGCCATTTTTGTGCCTGATGCGGCGCCAAGTGGGAAAGGGTGGCTTTGAGGCTGAAGGCAGCAGCAAAGCCTGCAGCCCCCAGGTCTGTGGGGCTACGCAAGCGGTTCCCAAAGAGCTTTAGAACAAGGCATAGTTTTCCCTGCTGGCTCTTTGGGCGGGGGACCCATCTCCAGCCATATGGCCATTTTTGTGCCTGGCGCGGCGCCAAGTGGGAAAGGGTGGCTTTGAGGCTGAAGGCAGCAGCAAAGCCCGCAGCCCCCAGGTCTGTGGGGCTACGCAAGCGGTTCCCAAAGAGCTTTAGAACAAGGCATAGTTTTCCCTGCTGGCTCTTTGGGCGGGGGACCCATGTCCAGCCGTATGGCCATTTTTGTGCCTGGCGCAGCGCCAAGTGGGAAAGGGTGGCTTTGAGGCTGAAGGCAGCAGCAAAGCCTGCAGCCCCAGGTCTGTGGGGCTACGCAAGCGGTTCCCAAAGAGCTTTAGAACAAGGCATAGTTTTCCCTGCTGGCTCTTTGGGTGGGGGACCCATCTCCAGCCGTATGGCCATTTTTGTGCCTGATGCGGCGCCAAGTGGGAAAGGGTGGTTTTGAGGCTGAAGGCAGCAGGAAAGCCCGCAGCCCCCAGGTCTGTGGGGCTACGCAAGCGGTTCCCAAAGAGCTTTAGAACAAGGCATAGTTTTCCCTGCTGGCTCTTTGGGCGGGGGACCCATCTCCAGCCGTAGGCCATTTTTATGCCTGGGGCGGCGCCAAGTGGGAAAGGGTGGTGTCGAGTCTGAAGGCAGCAGGAAAGCCCGCAGCCCCCAGGTCTGTGGGGCTACGCAAGCGGTTCCCAAAGAGCTTTAGAACAAGGCATAGTTTTCCCTGCTGGCTCTTTGGGCGGGGGACCCATGTCCAGCCATAGGCCATTTCTGTGCCTGATAGGGCGCCAAGTGGGAAAGGGTGGCTTTGAGGCTGAAGACAGCAGGAAAGCCTGCAGCCCCCAGGTCTGTGGGGCTATGCAAGCGGTTCCCAAAGAGCTTTAGAACAAGGCATAGTTTTCCCTGCTGGCTCTTTGGGCGGGGGACCCATCTCCAGCCATAGGCCATTTTTGTGCCTGGCGCGGCGCCAGGTGGGAAAGGGTGGTGTCGAGTCTGAAGGCAGCAGCAAAGCCTGCAGCCCCCAGGTCTGTGGGGCCAAGCAAGCGGTTCGCAAAGAGCTTTAGAACAAGGCATAGTTTTCCCTGCTGGCTCTTTGGGCGGGGGACCCATCTCCCGCCATAGGCCATTTTTGTGCCTGGCGCGACGCCCAGTGGGAAAGGGTGGCTTTGAGGCTGAAGGCAGCAGCAAAGCCTGCAGCCCCCAGGTCTGTGCGGCTACGCAAGCGGTTCCCAAAGAGCTTTAGAACAAGGCATAGTTTTCCCTGCTGGCTCTTTGGGCGAGGGACACATCTCCAGCCGTATGGCCATTTTTGTGCGTGGCCAGGGGCCAAGTGGGAAAGGGTGGTGTCGAGGCTGAAGGCAGCAGGAAGGCCCACAGCCCCCAGGTCTGTGGGGCTATGCAAGCGGTTCCCAAAGAGCTTTAGAAGAAGGCATAATTTTCCCTGCTGGCTCTTTCGGCATGGGACCCATCTCCAGCCATAGACCATTTTTGTGCCTACCGCGGCGCCAAGTGGGAAAGGGTGGCTTTGAGGCTTAATGCAGCAGCAAAGCCTGTAGCCCCCAGGTCTGTGGGGCTACGCAAGCGGTTCCCAAAGAGCTTTAGAACAAGGCATAGTTTTCCTTGCTGGGTCTTTGGGCATGGGACCCATCTCCAGCCATAGGCCATTTTTGTGCCTGATGCGGCGCCAAGTGGGAAAGGGTGGCTTTGAGGCTGAAGGCAGCAGCAAAGCCTGCAGCCCCCAGGTCTGTGGGGCTATGGAAGCGGTTCCCAAAGTGCTTTAGAACAAGGCATAGTTTTCCCTGCTGGCTCTTTGGGCATGGGACCCATCTCGAGCCGTATGGCCATTTTTGTGCCTGGTGCGGCGCCAAGTGGGAAAGGGTGGCTTTGAGGCTGAAGGCAGCAGGAAAGCCCACACCCCCCAGGTCTGTGGGGCTACGCAAGCGGTTCCCAAAGAGCTTTAGAACAAGGCATAGTTTTCCATGCTGGCTCTTTGGGCGGGGGACCCATCTCCAGCCGTAGGCCATTTTTGTGCCTGATGCGGCGCCAAGTGGGAAAGGGTGGCTTTGAGGCTGAAGGCAGCAGGAAAGCCCGCAGCCCCCAGGTCTGTGGGGCTACGCAAGCGGTTCCCAAAGAGCTTTAGAACAAGGCATAGTTTTCCCTGCTGGCTCTTTGGGCGGGGGACCCATCTCCAGCCATATGGCCATTTTTGTACCTGGCGCAGCGCCAAGTGGGAAAGGGTGGCTTTGAGGCTGAAGGCAGCAGCAAAGCCTGCAGCCCCCAGGTCTGTGGGGCTACGCAAGCGGTTCCCAAAGAGCTTTAGAACAAGGCATAGTTTTCCCTGCTGGCTCCTTGGGCGGGGGACCCATCTCCAGTCGTATGGCTATTTTTATGCCTGGCGCGGTGCGTAGTGGGAAAGGGTGGTGTCGAGGCTGAAGGCAGCAGGAAAGCCCGCAGCCCCCAGGTCTGTGGGGCTACGCAAGCGGTTCCCAAAGAGCTTTAGAACAAGGCATAGTTTTCCCTGCTGGCTCTTTGGGCGGGAGACCCATCTCCAGCCATAGGCCATTTTTGTGCCTGGCGCGACGCCAAGTGGGAAAGGGTGGTTTTGAGGCTGAAGGCAGCAGGAAAGCCTGCAGCCCCCAGGTCTGTGGGGCTACGCAAGCGGTTCCCAAAGAGCTTTAGAACAAGGCATAGTTTTCCCTGCTGGCTCTTTGGGCGGGGGACCCATCTCCAGCGGTATGGCCATTTTTGTGCCTGGCGCGGCGCCAAGTGGGAAAGGGTGGTGTCGAGGCTGAAGGCAGCAGGAAAGCCCGCAGCCCCCAGGTCTGTGGGGCTACGCAAGTGGTTCCCAAAGAGCTTTAGAACAAGGCATAATTTTCCCTCCTGGCTCTTTGGGCGGGGGACCCATCTCCAGCCGTATGGCCATTTTTGCGCCTGGCGCAGTGCCAAGTGGGAAAGGGTGGTGTCGAGGCTGAAGGCAGCAGCAAAGCCCGCAGCCCCCAGGTCTGTGGGGCTACGCAAGCGGTTCCCAAAGAGCTTTAGAACAAGGCATAGTTTTCCCTGCTGGCTCTTTGGGCGGTGGACCCATCTGCAGCCGTATGGCCATTTTTGTGCCTGGCGCGGCGCCAAGTGGGAAAGGGTGGCTTTGAGGCTGAAGGCAGCAGCAAAGCCCGCAGCCCCCAGGTCTGTGAGGCTACGCAAGCGGTTCCCAAAGAGCTTTAGAACAAGGCATAGTTTTCCTTGCTGGCTCTTTGGGCATGGGACCCATCTCCAGCCATAGGCCATTTTTGTGCCTGGCGCGGCGCCAGGTTGGAAAGGGTGGTGTCGAGTCTGAAGGCAGCAGCAAAGCCTGCAGCCCCCAGGTCTGTGGGGCCAAGCAAGCGGTTCCCAAAGAGCTTTAGAACAAGGCATAGTTTTCCCTGCTGGCTCTTTGGGCGGGGGACCCATCTCCTGCCATAGGCCATTTTTGTGCCTGGCGCGACGCCAAGTGGGAAAGGGTGGCTTTGAGGCTGAAGCAGCAGCAAAGCCTGCAGCCCCCAGGTCTGTGGGGCTACGCAAGCGGTTCCCAAAGAGCTTTAGAACAAGGCATAGTTTTCCCAGCTGGCTCTTAGGGCATGGGACCCATATCCAGCCATAGGCCATTTTTGTGCCTGATGCGGCACCAAGTGGGAAAGGGTGGCTTTGAGGCTGAAGGCAGCAGGAAAGCCCGCAGCCCCCAGGTCTGTGGGGCTACGCAAGCGGTTCCCAAAGAGCTTTAGAACAAGGCATAATTTTCCCTGCTGGCTCTCTGGGCGGGGGACCCATCTCCAGCCTTATGGCCATTTTTGTGCCTGGCGCGGCGCCAAGTGGGAAAGGTTGCTGTCGAGGCTGAAGGCAGCAGGAGAGCCTGCAGCCCCCAGGTCTGTGCGGCTACGCAAGCGGTTCCCAAAGAGTTTTAGAACAAGGCATAGTTTTCCCTGCTGGCTCTTTGGGCGGGGGACCCATCTCCAGCCGTATGGCCATTTTTGTGCGTGGCCAGGGGCCAAGTGGGAAAGCGTGGTGTCGAGCCTGAAGGCAGCAGGAAGGCCCACAGCCCCCAGTTCTGTGGGGCTATGCAAGCGGTTCCCAAAGAGCTTTAGAACAAGGCATAGTTTTCCTTGCTGGGTCTTTGGGCATTGGACCCATCTCCAGCCATAGACCATTTTTGTGCCTACCGCGGCGCCAAGTGGGAAAGGGTGGCTTTGAGGCTGAAGACAGCAGGAAAGCCCACACCCCCCAGGTCTGTGGGGCTACGCAAGCGGTTCCCAAAGAGCTTTAGAACAAGGCATAGTTTTCCCTGCTGGCTCTTTGGGCGGGGGACCCATCTCCAGCCGTACGGCCATTTTTGTGCCTGGCGCGGCGCCAAGTGGGAAAGGGTGGCTTTGAGGCTGAAGGCAGCAGGAAAGCCCGCAGCCCCCAGGTCTGTGGGGCTACGCAAGCGGTTCCCAAAGAGCTTTAGAACAAGGCATAGTTTTCCCTGCTGGCTCTTTGGGCGGGGGACCCATCTCCAGCCATATGGCCATTTTTGTGCCTGGCGCAGCGCCAAGTGGGAAAGGGTGGCTTTGAGGCTGAAGGCAGCAGCAAAGCCTGCAGCCCCCAGGTCTGTGCGGCTACGCAAGCGGTTCCCAAAGAGCTTTAGAACAAGGCATAGTTTTCCCTGCTGGCTCTTTGGGCGGGGGACCCATCTCCAGTCGTATGGCTATTTTTATGCCTGGCGCGGTGCGTAGTGGGAAAGGGTGGTGTCGAGGCTGAAGGCAGCAGGAAAGCCCGCAGCCCCCAGGTCTGTGGGGCTACGCAAGCGGTTCCCAAAGAGCTTTAGAACAAGGCATAGTTTTCCCTGCTGGCTCCTTGGGCGGGTGACCCATCTCCAGCCATAGGCCATTTTTGTGCCTGGCGCGGCGCCAAGTGGGAAAGGGTGGTGTCGAGGCTGAAGGCAGCAGGAAAGCCCACACCCCCCAGGTCTGTGGGGCTACGCAAGCGGTTCCCAAAGAGCTTTAGAACAAGGCATAGTTTTCCCTGCTGGCTCTTTGGGCGGGGGACCCATCTCCAGCCGTATGGCCATTTTTGTGCCTGGCGCGGCGCCAAGTGGGAAAGGGTGGCTTTGAGGCTGAAGGCAGCAGGAAAGCCCGCAGCCCCCAGGTCTGTGGGGCTACGCAAGCGGTTCCCAAAGAGCTTTAGAACAAGGCATAGTTTTCCCTGCTGGCTCGTTGGGCGGGGGACCCATCTCCAGCCATATGGCCATTTTTGTGCCTGGCGCGACGCCAAGTGGGAAAGGGTGGTGTCGAGGCTGAAGGCAGCAGGAAAGCCCACACCCCCCAGGTCTGTGGGGCTACGCAAGCGGTTCCCAAAGAGCTTTAGAACAAGGCATAGTTTTCCCTGCTGGCTCTTTGGGCGGGGGACCCATCTCCAGCCGTATGGCCATTTTTGTGCCTGGCGCGGCGCCAAGTGGGAAAGGGTGGCTTTGAGGCTGAAGGCAGCAGGAAAGCCCGCAGCCCCCAGGTCTGTGGGGCTACGCAAGCGGTTCCCAAAGAGCTTTAGAACAAGGCATAGTTTTCCCTGCTGGCTCTTTGGGCGGGGGACCCATCTCCAGCCATATGGCCATTTTTGTGCCTGGCGCAGCGCCAAGTGGGAAAGGGTTGCTTTGAGGCTGAAGGCAGCAGCAAAGCCTGCAGCCCCCAGGTCTGTGGGGCTACGCAAGCGGTTCCCAAAGAGCTTTAGAACAAGGCATAGTTTTCCCTGCTGGCTCTTTGGGCGGGAGACCCATCTCCAGCCATAGGCCATTTTTGTGCCTGGCGCGACGCCAAGTGGGAAAGGGTGTTGTCGAGGCTGAAGGCAGCAGGAAAGCCCGCAGCCCCCAGGTCTGTGGGGCCAAGCAAGCGGTTCCCAAAGAGCTTTAGAACAAGGCATAGTTTTCCCTGCTGGCTCTTTGGGCGGGGGACCCATCTCCAGTCGTATGGCTATTTTTATGCCTGGCGCGGTGCCAAGTGGGAAAGGGTGGTTTTGAGGCTGAAGGCAGCAGGAAAGCCCGCAGCCCCCAGGTCTGTGGGGCTACGCAAGCGGTTCCCAAAGAGCTTTAGAACAAGGCATAGTTTTCCCTGCTGGCTCCTTGGGCGGGGGACCCATCTCCAGCCGTATGGCCATTTTTGTGCCTGGCGCGGCGCCAAGTGGGAAAGGGTGGCTTTGAGGCTGAAGGCAGCAGCAAAGCCCGCAGCCCCCAGGTCTGTGGGGCTACGCAAGCGGTTCCCAAAGAGCTTTAGAACAAGGCATAGTTTTCCCTGCTGGCTCTTTGGGCGGGGGACCCATCTCCACTCGTATGGCCATTTTTGTGCCTGGCGCGGCGCCAAGTGGGAAAGGGTGGCTTTGAGGCTGAAGGCAGCAGCAAAGCCTGCAGCCCCCAGGTCTGTGCGGCTACGCAAGCGGTTCCCAAAGAGCTTTAGAACAAGGCATAGTTTTCCCTGCTGGCTCTTTGGGCGGGGGACCCATCTCCAGTCGTATGGCTATTTTTATGCCTGGCGCGGTGCGTAGTGGGAAAGGGTGGTGTCGAGTCTGAAGGCAGCAGGAAAGCCCGCAGCCCCCAGGTCTGTGGGGCTACGCAAGCGGTTCCCAAAGAGCTTTAGAACAAGGCATAGTTTTCCCTGCTGGCTCTTTGGGCGGGGGACCCATCTCCAGCCATAGGCCATTTTTGTGCCTGATGCGGCGCCAAGTGGGAAAGGGTGGCTTTGAGGCTGAAGGCAGCAGGAAAGCGCGCAGCCCCCAGGTCTGTGGGGCTACGCAAGCGGTTCCCAAAGAGCTTTAGAACAAGGCATAGTTTTCCCTGCTGGCTCTCTGGGCGGGGGACCCATATCCAGTCGTATGGCTATTTTTATGCCTGGCGCGGTGCGTAGTGGGAAAGGGTGGTGTCGAGGCTGAAGGCAGCAGGAAAGCCCGCAGCCCCCAGGTCTGTGGGGCTACGCAAGCGGTTCCCAAAGAGCTTTAGAACAAGGCATAGTTTTCCCTGCTGGCTCTTTGGGCGGGGGACCCATCTCCAGCCATAGACCATTTTTGTGACTAGCGCGGCGCCAAGTGGGAAAGGGTGGTGTCGAGTCTGAAGGCAGCAGGAAAGGCTGCAGCCCCCAGGTCTGTGGGGCCAAGCAAGCGGTTCCCAAAGAGCTTTAGAACAAGGCATAGTTTTCCCTGCTGGCTCTTTGGGCATGGGAGCCATCTCTAGCCATAGGCCATTTTTGTGCCTGGCGCGACGCCAAGTGGGAAAGGGTGGCTTTGAGGCTGAAGGCAGCAGGAAAGCCCGCAGCCCCCAGGTCTGTGGGGCTACGCAAGCGGTTCCCAAAGAGCTTTAGAACAAGGCATAGTTTTCCCAGCTGGCTCTTAGGGCATGGGACCCATATCCAGCCATAGGCCATTTTTGTGCTTGATGCGGCGCCAAGTGGGAAAGGGTGGCTTTGAGGCTGAAGGCAGCAGGAAAGCCCGCAGCCCCCAGGTCTGTGGGGCTACGCAAGCGGTTCCCAAAGAGCTTTAGAACAAGGCATAATTTTCCCTGCTGGCTCTCTGGGCGGGGGACCCATCTCCAGCCGTATGGCCATTTTTGTGCCTGGCGCGGCGCCAAGTGGGAAAGGGTGCTGTCGAGGCTGAAGGCAGCAGGAAAGCCTGCAGCCCTAAGGTCTGTGGGGCTACGCAAGCGGTTCCCAAAGAGCTTTAGAACAAGGCATAGTTTTCCCTGCTGGCTCTTTGGGCGGGGGACCCATCTCCAGCCGTATGGCCATTTTTGTGCGTGGCCAGGGGCCAAGTGGGAAAGGGTGGTGTCGAGGCTGAAGGCAGCAGCAAAGCCCGCAGCCCCCAGGTCTGTGGGGCTACGCAAGCGGTTCCCAAAGAGCTTTAGAACAAGGCATAGTTTTCCCTGCTGGCTCTTTGGGCGGGGGACCCATCTCCAGCCGTATGGCCATTTTTGTGCCTGGCGCGGCGCCAAGTGGGAAAGGGTGGCTTTGAGGCTGAAGGCAGCAGGAAAGCCTGCAGCCCCCAGGTCTGTGGGGCTACGCAAGCGGTTCCCAAAGAGCTTTAGAACAAGGCATAGTTTTCCCTGCTGGCTCTTTGGGCGGGGGACCCATCTCCAGCCGTATGGCCATTTTTGTGCCTGGCGCGGCGCCAAGTGGGAAAGGGTGGTTTTGAGGCTGAAGGCAGCAGCAAAGCCTGCAGCCCCCAGGTCTGTGGGGCTACGCAAGCGGTTCCCAAAGAGCTTTAGAACAAGGCATATTTTTCCCTGCTGGCTCTTTGGGCGGGGGACCCATCTCCAGCCATATGGCCATTTTTATGCCTGGGGCGGCGCCAAGTGGGAAAGGGTGGTGTCGAGGCTGAAGGCAGCAGGAAAGCCCGCAGCCCCCAGGTCTGTGGGGCTACGCAAGTGGTTCCCAAAGAGCTTTAGAACAAGGCATAGTTTTCCCTGCTGGCTCTTTGGGCGGGGGACCCATCTCCAGCCGTATGGCCATTTTTGTGCCTGGCGCGGCGCCAAGTGGGAAAGGGTGGCTTTGAGGCTGAAGGCAGCAGGAAAGCCTGCAGCCCCCAGGTCTGTGGGGCTACGCAAGCGGTTCCCAAAGAGCTTTAGAACAAGGCATAATTTTCCCTGATGGCTCTCTGGGCGGGGGACCCATCTCCAGCCGTATGACCATTTTTGTGCCTGGCGCGGCGTCAAGTGGGAAAGGGTGCTGTCGAGGCTGAAGGCAGCAGGAAAGCCTGCAGCCCCCAGGTCTGTGGGGCTACGCAAGCGGTTCCCAAAGAGCTTTAGAACAAGGCATAGTTTTCCCTGCTGGCTCTTTGGGCGGGGGACCCATCTCCAGCCGTCTATCTATTTTTGTGCCTGGCGCGGTGCGTAGTGGGAAAGGGTGGTGTCGAGGCTGAAGGCAGCAGGAAAGCCCGCAGCCCCCAGGTCTGTGGGGCTACGCAAGCGGTTCCCAAAGAGCTTTAGAACAAGGCATAGTTTTCCCTGCTGGCTCTTTGGGCGGGGGACCCATCTCCAGCCGTATGGCCATTTTTGTGCCTGATGCGGCGCCAAGTGGGAAAGGGTGGCTTTGAGGCTGAAGACAGCAGGAAAGCCCGCAGCCCCCAGGTCTGTGGGGCTACACAAGCGGTTCCCAAAGAGCTTTAGAACAAGGCATAGTTTTCCCTGCTGGCTCTTTGGGCGGGAGACCCATCTCCAGCAATAGGCCATTTTTGTGCCTGGCGCGACGCCAAGTGGGAAAGGGTGTTGTCGAGGCTGAAGGCAGCAGGAAAGCCTGCAGCCCCCAGGTCTGTGGGGCTACGCAAGCGGTTCCCAAAGAGCTTTAGAACAAGGCATAGTTTTCCCTGCTGGCTCTTTGGGCGGGGGACCCATCTCCAGTCGTATGGCTATTTTTATGCCTGGCGCGGTGCGTAGTGGGAAAGGGTGGTTTTGAGGCTGAAGGCAGCAGGAAAGCCCGCAGCCCCCAGGTCTGTGGGGCTACGCAAGCGGTTCCCAAAGAGCTTTAGAACAAGGCATAATTTTCCCTGCTGGCTCTCTGGGCGGGGGACCCATCTCCAGCCGTATGGCCATTTTTGTGCCTGGCGCGGCGCCAAGTGGGAAAGGGTGGTGTCGAGGCTGAAGGCAGCAGGAAAGCCCACACCCCCCAGGTCTGTGGGGCTACGCAAGCGGTTCCCAAAGAGCTTTAGAACAAGGCATAGTTTTCCCTGCTGGCTCTTTGGGCGGGGGACCCATCTCCAGCCGTATGGCCATTTTTGTGCCTGGCGCGGCGCCAAGTGGGAAAGGGTGGCTTTGAGGCTGAAGGCAGCAGCAAAGCCCGCAGCCCCCAGGTCTGTGGGGCTACGCAAGCGGTTCCCAAAGAGCTTTAGAACAAGGCATAGTTTTCCCTGCTGGCTCTTTGGGCGGGGGACCCATCTCCAGCCATATGGCCATTTTTGTGCCTGGCGCAGCGCCAAGTGGGAAAGGGTTGCTTTGAGGCTGAAGGCAGCAGCAAAGCCTGCAGCCCCCAGGTCTGTGGGGCTACGCAAGCGGTTCCCAAAGAGCTTTAGAACAAGGCATAGTTTTCCCTGCTGGCTCTTTGGGCGGGAGACCCATCTCCAGCCATAGGCCATTTTTGTGCCTGGCGCGACGCCAAGTGGGAAAGGGTGTTGTCGAGGCTGAAGGCAGCAGGAAAGCCCGCAGCCCCCAGGTCTGTGGGGCCAAGCAAGCGGTTCCCAAAGAGCTTTAGAACAAGGCATAGTTTTCCCTGATGGCTCTTTGGGCATGGGACCCATCTCCAGCCATAGGCCATTTTTGTGCCTGGCGCGACGCCAAGTGGGAAAGGGTGGTTTTGAGGCTGAAGGCAGCAGGAAAGCCTGCAGCCCCCAGGTCTGTGGGGCTACGCAAGCGGTTCCCAAAGAGCTTTAGAACAAGGCATAGTTTTCCCTGCTGGCTCTTTGGGCGGGGGACCCATCTCCAGCGGTATGGCCATTTTTGTGCCTGGCTCGGCGCCAAGTGGGAAAGGGTGGTTTTGAGGCTGAAGGCAGCAGCAAAGCCCGCAGCCCCCAGGTCTGTGGGGCTACGCAAGTGGTTCCCAAAGAGCTTTAGGACAAGGCATAATTTTCCCTCCTGGCTCTTTGGGCGGGGGACCCATCTCCAGCCGTATGGCCATTTTTGCGCCTGGCGCAGTGCCAAGTGGGAAAGGGTGGTGTCGAGGCTGAAGGCAGCAGCAAAGCCTGCAGCCCCCAGGTCTGTGGGGCCAAGCAAGCGGTTCCCAAAGAGCTTTAGAACAAGGCATAGTTTTCCCTGCTGGCTCTTTGGGCGGGGGACCCATCTCCAGCCATAGGCCATTTTTGTGCCTGGCGCGACGCCAAGTGGGAAAGGGTGGCTTTGAGGCTGAAGCAGCAGCAAAGCCTGCAGCCCCCAGGTCTGTGGGGCTACGCAAGCGGTTCCCAAAGAGCTTTAGAACAAGGCATAGTTTTCCCAGCTGGCTCTTAGGGCATGGGACCCATATCCAGCCATAGGCCATTTTTGTGCCTGATGCGGCACCAAGTGGGAAAGGGTGGCTTTGAGGCTGAAGGCAGCAGGAAAGCCCGCAGCCCCCAGGTCTGTGGGGCTACGCAAGCGGTTCCCAAAGAGCTTTAGAACAAGGCATAATTTTCCCTGCTGGCTCTCTGGGCGGGGGACCCATCTCCAGCCGTATGGCCATTTTTGTGCCTGGCGCGGCGCCAAGTGGGAAAGGGTGCTGTCGAGGTTGAAGGCAGCAGGAGAGCCTGCAGCCCCCAGGTCTGTGTGGCTACGCAAGCGGTTCCCAAAGAGTTTTAGAACAAGGCATAGTTTTCCCTGCTGGCTCTTTGGGCGGGGGACCCATCTCCAGCCGTATGGCCATTTTTGTGCGTGGCCAGGGGCCAAGTGGGAAAGCGTGGTGTCGAGGCTGAAGGCAGCAGGAAGGCCCACAGCCCCCAGGTCTGTGGGGCTATGCAAGCGGTTCCCAAAGAGCTTTAGAACAAGGCATAGTTTTCCTTGCTGGGTCTTTGGGCATGGGACCCATCTCCAGCCATAGACCATTTTTGTGCCTACCGCGGCGCCAAGTGGGAAAGGGTGGCTTGAGGCTGAAGGCAGCAGGAAAGCCCACACCCCCCAGGTCTGTGGGGCTACGCAAGCGGTTCCCAAGAGCTTTAGAACAAGGCATAGTTTTCCCTGATGGCTCTTTGGGCGGGGGACCCATCTCCAGCCGTATGGCCATTTTTGTGCCTGGCCCGGCGCCAAGTGGGAAAGGGTGGCTTTGAGGCTGAAGGCAGCAGGAAAGCCCGCAGCCCCCAGGTCTGTGGGGCTACGCAAGCGGTTCCCAAAGAGCTTTAGAACAAGGCATAGTTTTCCCTGCTGGCTCTTTGGGCGGGGGACCCATCTCCAGTCGTATGGCTATTTTTATGCCTGGCGCGGTGCGTAGTGGGAAAGGGTGGTGTCGAGGCTGAAGGCAGCAGGAAAGCCCGCAGCCCCCAGGTCTGTGGGGCTACGCAAGCGGTTCCCAAAGAGCTTTAGAACAAGGCATAGTTTTCCCTGCTGGCTCTTTGGGCGGGGGACCCATCTCCAGCCGTCTATCTATTTTTGTGCCTGGCGCGGTGCGTAGTGGGAAAGGGTGTTTTTGAGGCTGAAGGCAGCAGGAAAGCCCGCAGCCCCCAGGTCTGTGGGGCTACGCAAGCGGTTCCCAAAGAGCTTTAGAACAAGGCATAGTTTTCCCTGCTGGCTCTTTGGGCGGGGGACCCATCTCCAGCCGTATGGCCATTTTTGTGCCTGATGCGGCGCCAAGTGGGAAAGGGTGGCTTTGAGGCTGAAGACAGCAGGAAAGCCCGCAGCCCCCAGGTCTGTGGGGCTACACAAGCGGTTCCCAAAGAGCTTTAGAACAAGGCATAGTTTTCCCTGCTGGCTCCTTGGGCGGGGGACCCATCTCCAGCCATATGGCCATTTTTGTGCCTGGCGCGACGCCAAGTGGGAAAGGGTGTTGTCGAGGCTGAAGGCAGCAGGAAAGCCCGCAGCCCCCAGGTCTGTGGGGCCAAGCAAGCGGTTCCCAAAGAGCTTTAGAACAAGGCATAGTTTTCCCTGCTGGCTCTTTGTGCGGGAGACCCATCTCCAGCAATAGGCCATTTTTGTGCCTGGCGCGACGCCAAGTGGGAAAGGGTGTTGTCGAGGCTGAAGGCAGCAGGAAAGCCTGCAGCCCCCAGGTCTGTGGGGCTACGCAAGCGGTTCCCAAAGAGCTTTAGAACAAGGCATAGTTTTCCCTGCTGGCTCTTTGGGCGGGGGACCCATCTCCAGTCGTATGGCTATTTTTATGCCTGGCGCGGTGCGTAGTGGGAAAGGGTGGTTTTGAGGCTGAAGGCAGCAGGAAAGCCCGCAGCCCCCAGGTCTGTGGGGCTACGCAAGCGGTTCCCAAAGAGCTTTAGAACAAGGCATAATTTTCCCTGCTGGCTCTTTGGGCGGGGGACCCATCTCCAGCTGTATGGCCATTTTTGTGCCTGGCGCGGCGCCAAGTGGGAAAGGGTGGTGTCGAGGCTGAAGGCAGCAGGAAAGCCCACACCCCCCAGGTCTGTGGGGCTACGCAAGCGGTTCCCAAAGAGCTTTAGAACAAGGCATAGTTTTCCCTGCTGGCTCTTTGGGCGGGGGACCCATCTCCAGCCGTATGGCCATTTTTGTGCCTGGCGCGGCGCCAAGTGGGAAAGGGTGGCTTTGAGGCTGAAGGCAGCAGCAAAGCCCGCAGCCCCCAGGTCTGTGGGGCTACGCAAGCGGTTCCCAAAGAGCTTTAGAACAAGGCATAGTTTTCCCTGCTGGCTCTTTGGGCGGGGGACCCATCTCCAGCCATATGGCCATTTTTGTGCCTGGCGCAGCGCCAAGTGGGAAAGGGTTGCTTTGAGGCTGAAGGCAGCAGCAAAGCCTGCAGCCCCCAGGTCTGTGGGGCTACGCAAGCGGTTCCCAAAGAGCTTTAGAACAAGGCATAGTTTTCCTGCTGGCTCTTTGGGCGGGAGACCATCTCCAGCCATAGGCCATTTTTGTGCCTGGCGCGACGCCAAGTGGGAAAGGGTGTTGTCGAGGCTGAAGGCAGCAGGAAAGCCCGCAGCCCCAGGTCTGTGGGGCTACGCAAGCGGTTCCCAAAGAGCTTTAGAACAAGGCATAGTTTTCCCTGCTGGCTCTTTGGGCATGGGACCCATCTCCAGCCATAGGCCATTTTTGTGCCTGGCGCGACGCTAAGTGGGAAAGGGTGGTTTTGAGGCTGAAGGCAGCAGCAAAGCCTGCAGCCCCCAGGTCTGTGGGGCTACGCAAGCGGTTCCCAAAGAGCTTTAGAACAAGGCATAGTTTTCCCTGCTGGCTCTTTGGGCGGGGGACCCATCTCCAGCGGTATGGCCATTTTTGTGCCTGGCTCGGCGCCAAGTGGGAAAGGGTGGTTTTGAGGCTGAAGGCAGCAGCAAAGCCCGCAGCCCCCAGGTCTGTGGGGCTACGCAAGTGGTTCCCAAAGAGCTTTAGGACAAGGCATAATTTTCCCTCCTGGCTCTTTGGGCGGGGGACCCATCTCCAGCCGTATGGCCATTTTTGCGCCTGGCGCAGTGCAAGTGGGAAAGGGTGGTGTCGAGGCTGAAGGCAGCAGCAAAGCCTGCAGCCCCCAGGTCTGTGGGCCAAGCAAGCGGTTCCCAAAGAGCTTTAGAACAAGGCATAGTTTTCCCTGCTGGCTCTTTGGGCGGGGGACCCATCTCCAGCCATAGGCCATTTTTGTGCCTGGCGCGACGCCAAGTGGGAAAGGGTGGCTTTGAGGCTGAAGCAGCAGCAAAGCCTGCAGCCCCCAGGTCTGTGGGGCTACGCAAGCGGTTCCCAAAGAGCTTTAGAACAAGGCATAGTTTTCCCAGCTGGCTCTTAGGGCATGGGACCCATATCCAGCCATAGGCCATTTTTGTGCCTGATGCGGCACCAAGTGGGAAAGGGTGGCTTTGAGGCTGAAGGCAGCAGGAAAGCCCGCAGCCCCCAGGTCTGTGGGGCTACGCAAGCGGTTCCCAAAGAGCTTTAGAACAAGGCATAATTTTCCCTGCTGGCTCTCTGGGCGGGGGACCCATCTCCAGCCGTATGGCCATTTTTGTGCCTGGCGCGGCGCCAAGTGGGAAAGGGTGCTGTCGAGGTTGAAGGCAGCAGGAGAGCCTGCAGCCCCCAGGTCTGTGTGGCTACGCAAGCGGTTCCCAAAGAGTTTTAGAACAAGGCATAGTTTTCCCTGCTGGCTCTTTGGGCGGGGGACCCATCTCCAGCCGTATGGCCATTTTTGTGCGTGGCCAGGGGCCAAGTGGGAAAGCGTGGTGTCGAGGCTGAAGGCAGCAGGAAGGCCCACAGCCCCCAGGTCTGTGGGGCTATGCAAGCGGTTCCCAAAGAGCTTTAGAACAAGGCATAGTTTTCCTTGCTGGGTCTTTGGGCATGGGACCCATCTCCAGCCATAGACCATTTTTGTGCCTACCGCGGCGCCAAGTGGGAAAGGGTGGCTTTGAGGCTGAAGGCAGCAGGAAAGCCCACACCCCCCAGGTCTGTGGGGCTACGCAAGCGGTTCCCAAAGAGCTTTAGAACAAGGCATAGTTTTCCCTGATGGCTCTTTGGGCGGGGGACCCATCTCCAGCCGTATGGCCATTTTTGTGCCTGGCCCGGCGCCAAGTGGGAAAGGGTGGCTTTGAGGCTGAAGGCAGCAGGAAAGCCCGCAGCCCCCAGGTCTGTGGGGCTACGCAAGCGGTTCCCAAAGAGCTTTAGAACAAGGCATAGTTTTCCCTGCTGGCTCTTTGGGCGGGGGACCCATCTCCAGTCGTATGGCTATTTTTATGCCTGGCGCGGTGCGTAGTGGGAAAGGGTGGTGTCGAGGCTGAAGGCAGCAGGAAAGCCCGCAGCTCCCAGGTCTGTGGGGCTACGCAAGCGGTTCCCAAAGAGCTTTAGAACAAGGCATAGTTTTCCCTGCTGGCTCTTTGGGCGGAGACCCATCTCCAGCCATAGGCCATTTTTGTGCCTGGCGCGACGCCAAGTGGGAAAGGGTGTTGTCGAGGCTGAAGGCAGCAGGAAAGCCCGCAGCCCCCAGGTCTGTGGGGCCAAGCAAGCGGTTCCCAAAGAGCTTTAGAACAAGGCATAGTTTTCCCTGCTGGCTCTTTGGGCGGGAGACCCATCTCCAGCCATAGGCCATTTTTGTGCCTGGCGCGACGCCAAGTGGGAAAGGGTGGTTTTGAGGCTGAAGGCAGCAGGAAAGCCTGCAGCCCCCAGGTCTGTGGGGCTACGCAAGGGGTTCCCAAAGAGCTTTAGAACAAGGCATAGTTTTCCCTGCTGGCTCTTTGGGCGGGGGACCCATCTCCAGCGGTATGGCCATTTTTGTGCCTGGCGCGGCGCCAAGTGGGAAAGGGAGGTTTTGAGGCTGAAGGCAGCAGCAAAGCCCGCAGCCCCCAGGTCTGTGGGGCCAAGCAAGCGGTTCCCAAAGAGCTTTAGAACAAGGCATAGTTTTCCCTGCTGGCTCTTTGGGCGGGGGACCCATCTCCAGCCGTATGGCCATTTTTGAGCCTTTCGCGGCGCCAAGTGGGAAAGGGTGGTTTTGAGGCTGAAGGCAGCAGCAAAGCCCGCAGCCCCCAGGTCTGTGGGGCCAAGCAAGCGGTTCCCAAAGAGCTTTAGAACAAGGCATAGTTTTCCTTGCTGGCTCTTTGGGCATGGGACCCATCTCCAGCCATAGGCCATTTTTGTGCCTGGCGCGGTGCATAGTGGGAAAGGGTAGCTTTGAGGCTGAAGGCAGCAGCAAAGCCTGCAGCCCCCAGGTCTGTGGGGCTACGCAAGCGGTTCCCAAAGAGCTTTAGAACAAGGCATAGTTTTCCCTGCTGGCTCTTTGGGCGGGGGACCCATCTCCAGCCCTATGGCCATTTTTGTGCCTGGCGCGGCGCCAAGTGGGAAAGGGTGGCTTTGAGGCTGAAGGCAGCAGCAAAGCCCGCAGCCCCCAGGTCTGTGGGGCTACGCAAGCGGTTCCCAAAGAGCTTTAGAACAAGGCATAGTTTTCCCTGCTGGCTCTTTGGGCGGGGGACCCATCTCCAGCCGTATGGCCATTTTTGTGCCTGGCCAGGCGCCAAGTGGGAAAGGGTGTTTTTGAGGCTGAAGGCAGCAGGAAAGCCCGCAGCCCCCAGGTCTGTGGGGCTATGCAAGCGGTTCCCAAAGAGCTTTAGAACAAGGCATAGTTTTCCCTGCTGGCTCTTTGGGCGGGGGACCCATCTCCAGCCGTATGGCCATTTTTGTGCCTGGCGCAGCGCCAAGTGGGAAAGGGTGGCTTTGAGGCTGAAGGCAGCAGCAAAGCCTGCAGCCCCAGGTCTGTGGGGCTACGCAAGCGGTTCCCAAAGAGCTTTAGAACAAGGCATAGTTTTCCCTGCTGGCTCTTTGGGCGGGGGACCCATCTCCAGCCGTATGGCCATTTTTGAGCCTGGCGCGGCGCCAAGTGGGAAAGGGTGGTTTTGAAGATGAAGGCAGTAGCAAAGCCCGCAGCCCCCAGGTCTGTGGGGCTACGCAAGCGGTTCCCAAAGAGCTTTAGAACAAGGCATAGTTTTCCTTGCTGGCTCTTTGGGCATGGGACCCATCTCCAGCCATAGGCCATTTTTGTGCCTGATGCGGCGCCAAGTGGGAAAGGGTGGCTTTGAGGCTGAAGGCAGCAGCAAAGCCTGCAGCCCCCAGGTCTGTGGGGCTACGCAAGCGGTTCCCAAAGAGCTTTAGAACAAGGCATAGTTTTCCCTGCTGGCTCTTTGGGCGGGGGACCCATCTCCAGCCATATGGCCATTTTTGGGCCTGGCGCGGCGCCAAGTGGGAAAGGGTGGCTTTGAGGCTGAAGGCAGCAGCAAAGCCCGCAGCCCCCAGGTCTGTGGGGCTACGCAAGCGGTTCCCAAAGAGCTTTAGAACAAGGCATAGTTTTCCCTGCTGGCTCTTTGGGCGGGGGACCCATCTCCAGCCGTATGGCCATTTTTGTGCCTGGCGCAGCGCCAAGTGGGAAAGGGTGGCTTTGAGGCTGAAGGCAGCAGCAAAGCCTGCAGCCCCAGGTCTGTGGGGCTACGCAAGCGGTTCCCAAAGAGCTTTAGAACAAGGCCTAGTTTTCCCTGCTGGCTCTTTGGGCGGGGGACCCATCTCCAGCCGTATGGCCATTTTTGTGCCTGGCGCGGCGCCAAGTGGGAAAGGGTGGCTTTGAGGCTGAAGGCAGCAGGAAAGCCTGCAGCCCCCAGGTCTGTGGGGCTACGCAAGCGGTTCCCAAAGAGCTTTAGAACAAGGCATAGTTTTCCCTGCTGGCTCTTTGGGCGGGGGACCCATCTCCAGCCATATGGCCATTTTTGGGCCTGGCGCGGCGCCAAGTGGGAAAGGGTGGCTTTGAGGCTGAAGGCAGCAGCAAAGCCCGCAGCCCCCAGGTCTGTGGGGCTACGCAAGCGGTTCCCAAAGAGCTTTAGAACAAGGCATAGTTTTCCCTGCTGGCTCTTTGGGCGGGGGACCCATCTCCAGCCGTATGGCCATTTTTGTGCCTGGCCAGGCGCCAAGTGGGAAAGGGTGTTTTTGAGACTGAAGGCAGCAGGAAAGCCCGCAGCCCCCAGGTCTGTGGGGCTACGCAAGCGGTTCCCAAAGAGCTTTAGAACAAGGCATAGTTTTCCCTGCTGGCTCTTTGGGTGGGGGACCCATCTCCAGCCGTATGGCCATTTTTGTGCCTGGCGCAGCGCCAAGTGGGAAAGGGTGGCTTTGAGGCTGAAGGCAGCAGCAAAGCCTGCAGCCCCAGGTCTGTGGGGCTACGCAAGCGGTTCCCAAAGAGCTTTAGAACAAGGCATAGTTTTCCCTAATGGCTCTTTGGGCGGGGGACCCATCTCCAGCCGTATGGCCATTTTTGTGCCTGGCGCGGCGCCAAGTGGGAAAGGGTGGCTTTGAGGCTGAAGGCAGCAGCAAAGCCTGCAGCCCCCAGGTCTGTGGGGCTACGCAAGCGGTTCCCAAAGAGCTTTAGAACAAGGCATATTTTTCCCTGCTGGCTCTTTGGGCGGGGGACCCATCTGCAGCCGTATGGCCATTTTTGGGCCTGGCGCGGCGCCAAGTGGGAAAGGGTGGTTTTGAGGCTGAAGGCAGCAGCAAAGCCCGCAGCCCCCAGGTCTGTGGGGCTACGCAAGCGGTTCCCAAAGAGCTTTAGAACAAGGCATAGTTTTCCCTGCTGGCTCTTTGGGCGGGGGACCCATCTCCAGCCGTATGGCCATTTTTGAGCCTGGCACGGCGCCAAGTGGGAAAGGGTGGTTTTGAGGCTGAAGGCAGCAGCAAAGCCCGCAGCCCCCAGGTCTGTGGGGCTACGCAAGCGGTTCCCAAAGAGCTTTAGAACAAGGCATAGTTTTCCCTGCTGGCTCTTTGGGCGGGGGACCCATGTCCAGCCGTATGGCCATTTTTGTGCCTGGCGCAGCGCCAAGTGGGAAAGGGTGGCTTTGAGGCTGAAGGCAGCAGCAAAGCCTGCAGCCCCAGGTCTGTGGGGCTACGCAAGCGGTTCCCAAAGAGCTTTAGAACAAGGCATAGTTTTCCCTGCTGGCTCTTTGGGTGGGGGACCCATCTCCAGCCGTATGGCCATTTTTGTGCCTGATGCGGCGCCAAGTGGGAAAGGGTGGTTTTGAGGCTGAAGGCAGCAGGAAAGCCCGCAGCCCCCAGGTCTGTGGGGCTACGCAAGCGGTTCCCAAAGAGCTTTAGAACAAGGCATAGTTTTCCCTGCTGGCTCTTTGGGCGGGGGACCCATCTCCAGCCGTAGGCCATTTTTATGCCTGGGGCGGCGCCAAGTGGGAAAGGGTGGCTTTGAGGCTGAAGGCAGCAGGAAAGCCCGCAGCCCCCAGGTCTGTGGGGCTACGCAAGCGGTTCCCAAAGAGCTTTAGAACAAGGCATAGTTTTCCCTGCTGGCTCTTTGGGCGGGGGACCCATCTCCAGCCGTAGGCCATTTTTATGCCTGGGGCGGCGCCAAGTGGGAAAGGGTGGCTTTGAGGCTGAAGGCAGCAGGAAAGCCCGCAGCCCCCAGGTCTGTGGGGCTACGCAAGCGGTTCCCAAAGAGCTTTAGAACAAGGCATAGTTTTCCCGGCTTGTTCTTTGGGCGGGGGACCCATCTGCAGCCGTATGGCCATTTTTGGGCCTGGCGCGGCGCCAAGTGGGAAAGGGTGGTGTCGAGTCTGAAGGCAGCAGGAAAGCCCGCAGCCCCCAGGTCTGTGGGGCTACGCAAGCGGTTCCCAAAGAGCTTTAGAACAAGGCATAGTTTTCCCTGCTGGCTCTTTGGGCAGGGGACCCATGTCCAGCCATAGGCCATTTCTGTGCCTGGCGCGGCGCCAAGTGGGAAAGGGTGGCTTTGAGGCTGAAGACAGCAGGAAAGCCTGCAGCCCCCAGGTCTGTGGGGCTATGCAAGCGGTTCCCAAAGAGCTTTAGAACAAGGCATAGTTTTCCCTGCTGGCTCTTTGGGCGGGGGACCCATCTCCAGCCATAGGCCATTTTTGTGCCTGGCGCGGCGCCAGGTGGGAAAGGGTGGTGTCGAGTCTGAAGGCAGCAGCAAAGCCTGCAGCCCCCAGGTCTGTGGGGCCAAGCAAGCGGTTCGCAAAGAGCTTTAGAACAAGGCATAGTTTTCCCTGCTGGCTCTTTGGGCGGGGGACCCATCTCCCGCCATAGGCCATTTTTGTGCCTGGCGCGACGCCCAGTGGGAAAGGGTGGCTTTGAGGCTGAAGGCAGCAGGAAAGCCTGCAGCCCCCAGGTCTGTGCGGCTACGCAAGCGGTTCCCAAAGAGCTTTAGAACAAGGCATAGTTTTCCCTGCTGGCTCTTTGGGCGAGGGACACATCTCCAGCCGTATGGCCATTTTTGTGCGTGGCCAGGGGCCAAGTGGGAAAGGGTGGTGTCGAGGCTGAAGGCAGCAGGAAGGCCCACAGCCCCCAGGTCTGTGGGGCTATGCAAGCGGTTCCCAAAGAGCTTTAGAAGAAGGCATAATTTTCCCTGCTGGCTCTTTCGGCATGGGACCCATCTCCAGCCATAGACCATTTTTGTGCCTACCGCGGCGCCAAGTGGGAAAGGGTGGCTTTGAGGCTTAATGCAGCAGCAAAGCCTGCAGCCCCCAGGTCTGTGGGGCTACGCAAGCGGTTCCCAAAGAGCTTTAGAACAAGGCATAGTTTTCCTTGCTGGGTCTTTGGGCATGGGACCCATCTCCAGCCATAGGCCATTTTTGTGCCTGATGCGGCGCCAAGTGGGAAAGGGTGGCTTTGAGGCTGAAGGCAGCAGCAAAGCCTGCAGCCCCCAGGTCTGTGGGGCTATGGAAGCGGTTCCCAAAGTGCTTTAGAACAAGGCATAGTTTTCCCTGATGGCTCTTTGGGCGGGGGACCCATCTCGAGCCGTATGGCCATTTTTGTGCCTGGTGCGGCGCCAAGTGGGAAAGGGTGGCTTTGAGGCTGAAGGCAGCAGGAAAGCCCGCAGCCCCCAGGTCTGTGGGGCTACGCAAGCGGTTCACAAAGAGCTTTAGAACAAGGCATAGTTTTCCCTGCTGGCTCTTTGGGCGGGGGACCCATCTCCAGCCATATGGCCATTTTTGTACCTGGCGCAGCGCCAAGTGGGAAAGGGTGGCTTTGAGGCTGAAGGCAGCAGCAAAGCCTGCAGCCCCCAGGTCTGTGGGGCTACGCAAGCGGTTCCCAAAGAGCTTTAGAACAAGGCATAGTTTTCCCTGCTGGCTCCTTGGGCGGGGGACCCATCTCCAGTCGTATGGCTATTTTTATGCCTGGCGCGGTGCGTAGTGGGAAAGGGTGGTGTCGAGGCTGAAGGCAGCAGGAAAGCCCGCAGCCCCCAGGTCTGTGGGGCTACGCAAGCGGTTCCCAAAGAGCTTTAGAACAAGGCATAATTTTCCCTGCTGGTTCTTTGGGCGGGGGACCCATCTCCAGTCGTAGTATGGCCATTTTTGTGCCTGATGCGGCGCCAAGTGGGAAAGGGTGGCTTTGAGGCTGAAGGCAGCAGGAAAGCCCACAGCCCCCAGGTCTGTGGGGCTACGCAAGCGGTTCCCAAAGAGCTTTAGAACAAGGCATAGTTTTCCCTGCTGGCTCTTTGGGCGGGGGACCCATCTCCAGCCGTATGGCCATTTTTGTGCGTGGCCAGGGGCCAAGTGGGAAAGGGTGGTGTCGAGGCTGAAGGCAGGAGCAAAACCTGCAGCCCCCAGGTCTGTGGGGCTACGCAAGCGGTTCCCAAAGAGCTTTAGAACAAGGCATAGTTTTCCCTGCTGGCTCTTTGGGCGGGGGACCCATCTCCAGCCGTATGGCCATTTTTGTGCCTGGCCAGGCGCCAAGTGGGAAAGGGTGTTTTTGAGGCTGAAGGCAGCAGGAAAGCCCGCAGCCCCCAGGTCTGTGGGGCTACGCAAGCGGTTCCCAAAGAGCTTTAGAACAAGGCATAGTTTTCCCTGCTGGCTCTTTGGGTGGGGGACCCATCTCCAGCCGTATGGCCATTTTTGTGCCTGGCGCAGCGGCAAGTGGGAAAGGGTGGCTTTGAGGCTGAAGGCAGCAGCAAAGCCTGCAGCCCCAGGTCTGTGGGGCTACGCAAGCGGTTCCCAAAGAGCTTTAGAACAAGGCATAGTTTTCCCTGCTGGCTCTTTGGGCGGGGGACCCATCTCCAGCCGTATGGCCATTTTTGTGCCTGGCGCGGCGCCAAGTGGGAAAGGGTGGCTTTGAGGCTGAAGGCAGCAGCAAAGCCTGCAGCCCCCAGGTCTGTGCGGCTACGCAAGCGGTTCCCAAAGAGCTTTAGAACAAGGCATAGTTTTCCCTGCTGGCTCTTTGGGCGAGGGACACATCTCCAGCCGTATGGCCATTTTTGTGCGTGGCCAGGGGCCAAGTGGGAAAGGGTGGTGTCGAGGCTGAAGGCAGCAGGAAGGCCCACAGCCCCCAGGTCTGTGGGGCTATGCAAGCGGTTCCCAAAGAGCTTTAGAAGAAGGCATAATTTTCCCTGCTGGCTCTTTCGGCATGGGACCCATCTCCAGCCATAGACCATTTTTGTGCCTACCGCGGCGCCAAGTGGGAAAGGGTGGCTTTGAGGCTTAATGCAGCAGCAAAGCCTGCAGCCCCCAGGTCTGTGGGGCTACGCAAGCGGTTCCCAAAGAGCTTTAGAACAAGGCATAGTTTTCCTTGCTGGGTCTTTGGGCATGGGACCCATCTCCAGCCATAGGCCATTTTTGTGCCTGATGCGGCGCCAAGTGGGAAAGGGTGGCTTTGAGGCTGAAGGCAGCAGCAAAGCCTGCAGCCCCCAGGTCTGTGGGGCTATGGAAGCGGTTCCCAAAGTGCTTTAGAACAAGGCATAGTTTTCCCTGATGGCTCTTTGGGCATGGGACCCATCTCCAGCCGTATGGCCATTTTTGTGCCTGATGCGGCGCCAAGTGGGAAAGGGTGGTTTTGAGGCTGAAGGCAGCAGGAAAGCCCGCAGCCCCCAGGTCTGTGGGGCTACGCAAGCGGTTCCCAAAGAGCTTTAGAACAAGGCATAGTTTTCCCTGCTGGCTCTTTGGGCGGGGGACCCATCTCCAGCCGTAGGCCATTTTTATGCCTGGGGCGGCGCCAAGTGGGAAAGGGTGGCTTTGAGGCTGAAGGCAGCAGGAAAGCCCGCAGCCCCCAGGTCTGTGGGGCTACGCAAGCGGTTCCCAAAGAGCTTTAGAACAAGGCATAGTTTTCCCGGCTTGTTCTTTGGGCGGGGGACCCATCTGCAGCCGTATGGCCATTTTTGGGCCTGGCGTGGCGCCAAGTGGGAAAGGGTGGTGTCGAGTCTGAAGGCAGCAGGAAAGCCCGCAGCCCCCAGGTCTGTGGGGCTACGCAAGCGGTTCCCAAAGAGCTTTAGAACAAGGCATAGTTTTCCCTGCTGGCTCTTTGGGCGGGGGACCCATGTCCAGCCATAGGCCATTTCTGTGCCTGATAGGGCGCCAAGTGGGAAAGGGTGGCTTTGAGGCTGAAGACAGCAGGAAAGCCTGCAGCCCCCAGGTCTGTGGGGCTATGCAAGCGGTTCCCAAAGAGCTTTAGAACAAGGCATAGTTTTCCCTGCTGGCTCTTTGGGCGGGGGACCCATCTCCAGCCATAGGCCATTTTTGTGCCTGGCGCGGCGCCAGGTGGGAAAGGGTGGTGTCGAGTCTGAAGGCAGCAGGAAAGCCTGCAGCCCCCAGGTCTGTGGGGCCAAGCAAGCGGTTCGCAAAGAGCTTTAGAACAAGGCATAGTTTTCCCTGCTGGCTCTTTGGGCGGGGGACCCATCTCCCGCCATAGGCCATTTTTGTGCCTGGCGCGACGCCCAGTGGGAAAGGGTGGCTTTGAGGCTGAAGGCAGCAGCAAAGCCTGCAGCCCCCAGGTCTGTGCGGCTACGCAAGCGGTTCCCAAAGAGCTTTAGAACAAGGCATAGTTTTCCCTGCTGGCTCTTTGGGCGAGGGACACATCTCCAGCCGTATGGCCATTTTTGTGCGTGGCCAGGGGCCAAGTGGGAAAGGGTGGTGTCGAGGCTGAAGGCAGCAGGAAGGCCCACAGCCCCCAGGTCTGTGGGGCTATGCAAGCGGTTCCCAAAGAGCTTTAGAAGAAGGCATAATTTTCCCTGCTGGCTCTTTCGGCATGGGACCCATCTCCAGCCATAGACCATTTTTGTGCCTACCGCGGCGCCAAGTGGGAAAGGGTGGCTTTGAGGCTTAATGCAGCAGCAAAGCCTGCAGCCCCCAGGTCTGTGGGGCTACGTAAGCGGTTCCCAAAGAGCTTTAGAACAAGGCATAGTTTTCCTTGCTGGGTCTTTGGGCATGGGACCCATCTCCAGCCATAGGCCATTTTTGTGCCTGATGCGGCGCCAAGTGGGAAAGGGTGGCTTTGAGGCTGAAGGCAGCAGCAAAGCCTGCAGCCCCCAGGTCTGTGGGGCTATGGAAGCGGTTCCCAAAGTGCTTTAGAACAAGGCATAGTTTTCCCTGCTGGCTCTTTGGGCATGGGACCCATCTCGAGCCGTATGGCCATTTTTGTGCCTGGTGCGGCGCCAAGTGGGAAAGGGTGGCTTTGAGGCTGAAGGCAGCAGGAAAGCCCACACCCCCCAGGTCTGTGGGGCTACGCAAGCGGTTCCCAAAGAGCTTTAGAACAAGGCATAGTTTTCCATGCTGGCTCTTTGGGCGGGGGACCCATCTCCAGCCGTATGGCCATTTTTGTGCCTGATGCGGCGCCAAGTGGGAAAGGGTGGCTTTGAGGCTGAAGGCAGCAGGAAAGCCCGCAGCCCCCAGGTCTGTGGGGCTACGCAAGCGGTTCACAAAGAGCTTTAGAACAAGGCATAGTTTTCCCTGCTGGCTCTTTGGGCGGGGGACCCATCTCCAGCCATATGGCCATTTTTGTACCTGGCGCAGCGCCAAGTGGGAAAGGGTGGCTTTGAGGCTGAAGGCAGCAGCAAAGCCTGCAGCCCCCAGGTCTGTGGGGCTACGCAAGCGGTTCCCAAAGAGCTTTAGAACAAGGCATAGTTTTCCCTGCTGGCTCCTTGGGCGGGGGACCCATCTCCAGTCGTATGGCTATTTTTATGCCTGGCGCGGTGCGTAGTGGGAAAGGGTGGTGTCGAGGCTGAAGGCAGCAGGAAAGCCCGCAGCCCCCAGGTCTGTGGGGCTACGCAAGCGGTTCCCAAAGAGCTTTAGAACAAGGCATAATTTTCCCTGCTGGTTCTTTGGGCGGGGGACCCATCTCCAGTCGTATGGCCATTTTTGTGCCTGATGCGGCGCCAAGTGGGAAAGGGTGGCTTTGAGGCTGAAGGCAGCAGGAAAGCCCACAGCCCCCAGGTCTGTGGGGCTACGCAAGCGGTTCCCAAAGAGCTTTAGAACAAGGCATAGTTTTCCCTGCTGGCTCTTTGGGCGGGGGACCCATCTCCAGCCGTATGGCCATTTTTGTGCGTGGCCAGGGGCCAAGTGGGAAAGGGTGGTGTCGAGGCTGAAGGCAGGAGCAAAACCTGCAGCCCCCAGGTCTGTGGGGCTACGCAAGCGGTTCCCAAAGAGCTTTAGAACAAGGCATAGTTTTCCCTGCTGGCTCTTTGGGCGGGGGACCCATCTCCAGCCGTGTGGCCATTTTTGTGCCTGGCGCGGCGCCAAGTGGGAAAGGGTGGTTTTGAGGCTGAAGGCAGCAGCAAAGCCTGCAGCCCCCAGGTCTGTGGGGCTACGCAAGCGGTTCCCAAAGAGCTTTAGAACAAGGCATAGTTTTCCCTGCCGGCTCTTTGGGCGGGGGACCCATCTCCAGCCATAGGCCATTTTTATGCCTGGGGCGGTGCCAAGTGGGAAAGGGTGGTGTCGAGGCTGAAGGCAGCAGGAAAGCCCGCAGCCCCCAGGTCTGTGGGGCTATGCAAGTGGTTCCCAAAGAGCTTTAGAACAAGGCATAGTTTTCCCTGCTTGTTCTTTGGGCGGGGGACCCATCTGCAGCCGTATGGCCATTTTTGGGCCTGGCGCGGCGCCAAGTGGGAAAGGGTGGTGTCGAGTCTGAAGGCAGCAGGAAAGCCCGCAGCCCCCAGGTCTGTGGGGCTACGCAAGCGGTTCCCAAAGAGCTTTAGAACAAGGCATAGTTTTCCCTGCTGGCTCTCTGGGCGGGGGACCCATCTCCAGCCATAGACCATTTTTGTGCCTACCGCGGCGCCAAGTGGGAAAGGGTGGCTTTGAGGCTGAAGGCAGCAGCAAAGCCTGCAGCCCCCAGGTCTGTGGGGCTACGCAAGCGGTTCCCAAAGAGCTTTAGAACAAGGCATAGTTTTCCTTGCTGGCTCTTTGGGCATGGGACCCATCTCCAGCCATAGGCCATTTTTGTGCCTGATGCGGCGCCAAGTGGGAAAGGGTGGCTTTGAGGCTGAAGGCAGCAGCAAAGCCCGCAGCCCCCAGGTCTGTGGGGCTACGCAAGCGGTTCCCAAAGTGCTTTAGAACAAGGCATAGTTTTCCCTGCTGGCTCTTTGGGCGGGGGACCCATCTCCAGCCGTATGGCCATTTTTGTGCCTGGCGCGGCGCCAAGTGGGAAAGGGTGGCTTTGAGGCTGAAGGCAGCAGGAAAGCCCGCAGCCCCCAGGTCTGTGGGGCTACGCAAGCGGTTCCCAAAGAGCTTTAGAACAAGGCATAGTTTTCCCTGCTGGCTCTTTGGGCGGGGGACCCATCTCCAGCCATACGGCCATTTTTGTGCCTGGCGCAGCGCCAAGTGGGAAAGGGTGGCTTTGAGGCTGAAGGCAGCAGCAAAGCCTGCAGCCCCCAGGTCTGTGGGGCTACGCAAGCGGTTCCCAAAGAGCTTTAGAACAAGGCATAGTTTTCCCTGCTGGCTCCTTGGGCGGGGGACCCATCTCCAGTCGTATGGCTATTTTTATGCCTGGCGCGGTGCGTAGTGGGAAAGGGTGGTGTCGAGGCTGAAGGCAGCAGGAAAGCCCGCAGCCCCCAGGTCTGTGGGGCTACGCAAGCGGTTCCCAAAGAGCTTTAGAACAAGGCATAGTTTTCCCTGCTGGCTCTTTGGGCGGGGGACCCATCTCCAGCCGTATGGCCATTTTTGTGCCTGATGCGGCGCCAAGTGGGAAAGGGTGGCTTTGAGGCTGAAGGCAGCAGGAAAGCCCGCAGCCCCAGGTCTGTGGGGCTACGCAAGCGGTTCCCAAAGAGCTTTAGAACAAGGCATAGTTTTCCCTGCTGGCTCTTTGGGCGGGGGACCCATCTCCAGCCGTATGGCCATTTTTGTGCCTGGCGCGACGCCCAGTGGGAAAGGGTGGCTTTGAGGCTGAAGGCAGCAGCAAAGCCTGCAGCCCCCAGGTCTGTGGGGCTACGCAAGCGGTTCCCAAAGAGCTTTAGAACAAGGCATAGTTTTCCCAGCTGGCTCTTAGGGCATGGGACACATTTCCAGCCATAGGCCATTTTTGTGCCTGATGCGGTGCCAAGTGGGAAAGGGTGGCTTTGAGGCTGAAGGCAGCAGGAAAGCCCGCAGCCCCCAGGTCTGTGGGGCTACGCAAGCGGTTCCCAAAGAGCTTTAGAACAAGGCATAATTTTCCCTGCTGGGTCTCTGGGCGGGGGACCCATCTCCAGCCATATGGCCATTTTTGTGCCTGGCGCGGCGCCAAGTGGGAAAGGGTGCTGTCGAGGCTGAAGGCAGCAGGAAAGCCTGCAGCCCCCAGGTCTGTGCGGCTACGCAAGCGGTTCCCAAAGAGCTTTAGAACAAGGCATAGTTTTCCCTGCTGGCTCTTTGGGCGAGGGACACATCTCCAGCCGTATGGCCATTTTTGTGCGTGGCCAGGGGCCAAGTGGGAAAGGGTGGTGTCGAGGCTGAAGGCAGCAGGAAGGCCCACAGCCCCGAGGTCTGTGGGGCTATGCAAGCGGTTCCCAAAGAGCTTTAGAAGAAGGCATAGTTTTCCCTGCTGGCTCTTTGGGCATGGGACCCATCTGCAGCCGTATGGCCATTTTTGGGCCTACCGCGGCGCCAAGTGGGAAAGGGTGGCTTTGAGGCTGAAGGCAGCAGCAAAGCCTGCAGCCCCCAGGTCTGTGGGGCTACGCAAGCGGTTCCCAAAGAGCTTTAGAACAAGGCATAGTTTTCCTTGCTGGGTCTTTGGGCATGGGACCCATCTCCAGCCATAGGCCATTTTTGTGCCTGATGCGGCGCCAAGTGGGAAAGGGTGGCTTTGAGGCTGAAGGCAGCAGCAAAGCCTGCAGCCCCCAGGTCTGTGGGGCTACGCAAGCGGTTCCCAAAGAGCTTTAGAACAAGGCATAGTTTTCCCTGCTGGCTCCTTGGGCGGGGGACCCATCTCCAGTCGTATGGCTATTTTTATGCCTGGCGCGGTGCGTAGTGGGAAAGGGTGGTGTCGAGGCTGAAGGCAGCAGGAAAGCCCGCAGCCCCCAGGTCTGTGGGGCTACGCAAGCGGTTCCCAAAGAGCTTTAGAACAAGGCATAGTTTTCCCTGCTGGCTCTTTGGGCGGGGGACCCATCTCCAGCCGTATGGCCATTTTTGTGCCTGGCGTGGAGCCAAGTGGGAAAGGGTGGTTTTGAGGCTGAAGACAGCAGGAAAGCCTGCAGCCCCCAGGTCTGTGGGGCTATGCAAGCGGTTCCCAAAGAGCTTTAGAACAAGGCATAATTTTCCCTGCTGGCTCTTTGGGCGGGGGACCCATCTCCAGCCGTATGGCCATTTTTGTGCCTGGCGCGGCGCCAAGTGGGAAAGGGTGGCTTTGAGGCTGAAGGCAGCAGCAAAGCCTGCAGCCCTAAGGTCTGTGGGGCTACGCAAGCGGTTCCCAAAGAGCTTTAGAACAAGGCATATTTTCACCGCTGGCTCTTTGGGCATGGGACCCATCTCCAGCCATAGGCCATTTTTTTGCCTGGCGCGGCGCCAGGTGGGAAAGGGTGGTGTCGAGTCTGAAGGCAGCAGCAAAGCCTGCAGCCCCCAGGTCTGTGGGGCCAAGCAAGCGGTTCCCAAAGAGCTTTAGAACAAGGCATAGTTTTCCCTGCTGGCTCTTTGGGCATGGGACCCATCTCCAGCCATAGGCTATTTTTGTGCCTGGCGCGACGCCAAGTGGGAAAGGGTGGCTTTGAGGCTGAAGGCAGCAGGAAAGCCTGCAGCCCCCAGGTCTGTGGGGCTACGCAAGCGGTTCCCAAAGAGCTTTAGAACAAGGCATAGTTTTCCCTGCTGGCTCTTTGGGCCGGGGACCCATCTCCAGCCGTATGGCCATTTTTGTGCCTGGCCCGGCGCCAAGTGGGAAAGGGTGGCTTTGAGGCTGAAGGCAGCAGGAAAGCCCGAAGCCCCCAGGTCTGTGGGGCTACGCAAGCGGTTCCCAAAGAGCTTTAGAACAAGGCATAGTTTTCCCTGCTGGCTCTTTGGGCGGGGGACCCATCTCCAGCCGTATGGCCATTTTTGTGCCTGATAGGGCGCCAAGTGGGAAAGGGTGGCTTTGAGGCTGAAGACAGCAGGAAAGCCTGCAGCCCCCAGGTCTGTGGGGCTACGCAAGCGGTTCCCAAAGAGCTTTAGAACAAGGCATAGTTTTCCCTGATGGCTCTTTGGGCGGGGGACCCATCTCCAGCCGTATGGCCATTTTTGTGCCTGGCCCGGCGCCAAGTGGGAAAGGGTGGCTTTGAGGCTGAAGGCAGCAGGAAAGCCTGCAGCCCCCAGGTTTGTGGGGCTACGCAAGCGGTTCCCAAAGAGCTTTAGAACAAGGCATAGTTTTCCTTGCTGGCTCTTTGGGCATGGGACCCATCTCCAGCCATAGGCCATTTTTGTGCCTGGCGCGGCGCCAGGTGGGAAAGGGTGGTTTTGAGGCTGAAGGCAGCAGCAAAGCCTGCAGCCCCCAGGTCTGTGGGGCTACGCAAGCGGTTCCCAAAGAGCTTTAGAACAAGGCATAGTTTTCCCTGCTGGCTCTTTGGGCGGGGGACCCATCTCCAGCCATAGGCCATTTTTGTGCCTGATGCGGCGCCAAGTGGGAAAGGGTGGCTTTGAGGCTGAAGGCAGCAGGAAAGCCTGCAGCCCGCAGGTCTGTGCGGCTACACAAGCGGTTCCCAAAGAGCTTTAGAACAAGGCATAGTTTTCCCTGCTGGCTCTTTGGGCGGGGGACCCATCTCCAGTCGTATGGCCATTTTTGTGCCTGGCCAGGGGCCAAGTGGGAAAGGGTGGTGTCGAGGCTGAAGGCAGCAGCAAAGCCTGCAGCCCCCAGGTCTGTGGGGCTACGCAAGCGGTTCCCAAAGAGCTTTAGAACAAGGCATAGTTTTCCCTGATGGCTCTTTGGGCATGGGACCCATCTCCAGCCATAGGCCATTTTTGTGCCTGATGCGGCGCCAAGTGGGAAAGGGTGGTTTTGAGGCTGAAGGCAGCAGGAAAGCCTGCAGCCCCCAGGTCTGTGGGGCTACGCAAGCGGTTCCCAAAGAGCTTTAGAACAAGGCATAGTTTTCCCTGATGGCTCTTTGGGCGGGGGACCCATCTCCAGCCGTATGGCCATTTTTGTGCCTGGCCCGGCGCCAAGTGGGAAAGGGTGGCTTTGAGGCTGAAGGCAGCAGGAAAGCCTGCAGCCCCCAGGTTTGTGGGGCTACGCAAGCGGTTCCCAAAGAGCTTTAGAACAAGGCATAGTTTTCCCTGCTGGCTCTTTGGGCGGGGGACCCATCTCCAGCCGTATGGCCATTTTTGTGCCTGGCGCGGCGCCAAGTGGTAAAGGGTGGCTTTGAGGCTGAAGGCAGCAGGAAAGCCTGCAGCCCCCAGGTTTGTGGGGCTACGCAAGCGGTTCCCAAAGAGCTTTAGAACAATGCATAATTTTCCCTCCTGGCTCTCTGGGCGGGGGACCCATCTCCAGCCGTATGGCCATTTTTGTGCCTGGCGCGGCGCCAAGTGGGAAAGGGTGCTGTCGAGGCTGAAGGCAGCAGGAAAGCCTGCAGCCCCCAGGTCTGTGGGGCTACGCAAGCGGTTCCCAAAGAGCTTTAGAACAAGGCATAGTTTTCCCTGCTGGCTCTTTGGGCGGGGGACCCATCTCCAGCCGTCTATCTATTTTTGTGCCTGGCGCGGTGCGTAGTGGCAAAGGGTCGTTTTGAGGCTGAAGGCAGCAGGAAAGCCTGCAGCCCCCAGGTCTGTGGGGCTACGCAAGGGGTTCCCAAAGAGCTTTAGAACAAGGCACAGTTTTCCCTGCTGGCTCTTTGGGCGGGGGACCCATCTCCAGCCGTATGGCCATTTTTGTGCCTGGCGCGGCGCCAAGTGGGAAAGGGTGGCTTTGAGGCTGAAGGCAGCAGGAAAGCCTGCAGCCCCCAGGTTTGTGGGGCTACGCAAGCGGTTCCCAAAGAGCTTTAGAACAAGGCATAGTTTTCCCTGCTGGCTCTTTGGGCGGGGGACCCATCTCCAGCCATAGGCCATTTCTGTGCCTGATAGGGCGCCAAGTGGGAAAGGGTGGCTTTGAGGCTGAAGACAGCAGGAAAGCCTGCAGCCCCCAGGTCTGTCGGGCTATGCAAGCGGTTCCCAAAGAGCTTTAGAACAAGGCATAGTTTTCCCTGCTGGCTCTTTGGGCGGTGGACCCATCTCCAGCCGTATGGCCATTTTTGTGCCTGGCGCGGCGCCAAGTGGGAAAGGGTGGTGTCGAGGCTGAAGGCAGCAGGAAAGCCCGCAGCCCCCAGGTCTGTGGGGCTATGCAAGCGGTTCCCAAAGAGCTTTAGAACAAGGCATAGTTTTCCCTGCTGGCTCTTTGGGCATGGGACCCATCTCCAGCCATAGGCCATTTTTGTGCCTGGCGCGGCGCCAGGTGGGAAAGGGTGGTGTCGAGTCTGAAGGCAGCAGCAAAGCCTGCAGCCCCCAGGTCTGTGGGGCCAAGCAAGCGGTTCCCAAAGAGCTTTAGAACAAGGCATAGTTTTCCCTGCTGGCTCTTTGGGCGGGGGACCCATCTCCAGCCGTATGGCCATTTTTGTGCCTGGCCCGGCGCCAAGTGGGAAAGGGTGGCTTTGAGGCTGAAGGCAGCAGGAAAGCCTGCAGCCCCCAGGTTTGTGGGCCTACACAAGCGGTTCCCAAAGAGCTTTAGAACAAGGCATAATTTTCCCTGCTGGCTCTCTGGGCGGGGGACCCATCTCCAGCCGTATGGCCATTTTTGTGCCTGGCGCGGCGTCAAGTGGGAAAGGGTGCTGTCGAGGCTGAAGGCAGCAGGAAAGCCCGCAGCCCCCAGGTCTGTGGGGCTACGCAAGCGGTTCCCAAAGAGCTTTAGAACAAGGCATAGTTTTCCCTGCTGGCTCTTTGGGCGGGGGACCCATCTCCAGCCGTATGGCCATTTTTGTGCCTGGCGCGGCGCCAAGTGGGAAAGGGTGGTTTTGAGGCTGAAGGCAGCAGCAAAGCCTGCAGCCCCCAGGTCTGTGGGGCTACGCAAGCGGTTCCCAAAGAGCTTTAGAACAAGGCATATTTTTCCCTGCTGGCTCTTTGGGCGGGGGACCCATCTGCAGCCGTATGGCCATTTTTGGGCCTGGCGCGGCGCCAAGTGGGAAAGGGTGGTTTTGAGGCTGAAGGCAGCAGCAAAGCCCGCAGCCCCCAGGTCTGTGGGGCTACGCAAGCGGTTCCCAAAGAGCTTTAGAACAAGGCATAGTTTTCCCTGCTGGCTCTTTGGGCGGGGGACCCATCTCCAGCCGTATGGCCATTTTTGAGCCTTTCGCGGCGCCAAGTGGGAAAGGGTGGTTTTGAGGCTGAAGGCAGCAGCAAAGCCCGCAGCCCCCAGGTCTGTGGGGCCAAGCAAGCGATTCCCAAAGAGCTTTAGAACAAGGCATAGTTTTCCTTGCTGGCTCTTTGGGCATGGGACCCATCTCCAGCCATATGGCCATTTTTGTGCCTGGCGCGGCGCCAAGTGGGAAAGGGTGGCTTTGAGGCTGAAGGCAGCAGCAAAGCCTGCAGCCCCCAGGTCTGTGGGGCTACGCAAGCGGTTCCCAAAGAGCTTTAGAACAAGGCATAGTTTTCCCTGCTGGCTCTTTGGGCGGGGGACCCATCTCCAGCCATATGGCCATTTTTGTGCCTGGCGCGGCGCCAAGTGGGAAAGGGTGGCTTTGAGGCTGAAGGCAGCAGCAAAGCCCGCAGCCCCCAGGTCTGTGGGGCCAAGCAAGCGGTTCCCAAAGAGCTTTAGAACAAGGCATAGTTTTCCTTGCTGGCTCTTTGGGCATGGGACCCATCTCCAGCCATATGGCCATTTTTGTGCCTGATGCGGCGCCAAGTGGGAAAGGGTGGCTTTGAGGCTGAAGGCAGCAGCAAAGCCTGCAGCCCCCAGGTCTGTGGGGCTACGCAAGCGGTTCCCAAAGAGCTTTAGAACAAGGCATAGTTTTCCCTGCTGGCTCTTTGGGCGGGGGACCCATCTCCAGCCATATGGCCATTTTTGTGCCTGGCGCGGCGCCAAGTGGGAAAGGGTGGCTTTGAGGCTGAAGGCAGCAGCAAAGCCCGCAGCCCCCAGGTCTGTGGGGCTACGCAAGCGGTTCCCAAAGAGCTTTAGAACAAGGCATAGTTTTCCCTGCTGGCTCTTTGGGCGGGGGACCCATGTCCAGCCGTATGGCCATTTTTGTGCCTGGCGCAGCGCCAAGTGGGAAAGGGTGGCTTTGAGGCTGAAGGCAGCAGCAAAGCCTGCAGCCCCAGGTCTGTGGGGCTACGCAAGCGGTTCCCAAAGAGCTTTAGAACAAGGCATAGTTTTCCCGGCTTGTTCTTTGGGCGGGGGACCCATCTGCAGCCGTATGGCCATTTTTGGGCCTGGCGCGGCGCCAAGTGGGAAAGGGTGGTGTCGAGTCTGAAGGCAGCAGGAAAGCCCGCAGCCCCCAGGTCTGTGGGGCTACGCAAGCGGTTCCCAAAGAGCTTTAGAACAAGGCATAGTTTTCCCTGCTGGCTCTTTGGGCGGGGGACCCATCTCCAGTCGTATGGCCATTTCTGTGCCTGATAGGGCGCCAAGTGGGAAAGGGTGGCTTTGAGGCTGAAGACAGCAGGAAAGCCTGCAGCCCCCAGGTCTGTGGGGCTATGCAAGCGGTTCCCAAAGAGCTTTAGAACAAGGCATAGTTTTCCCTGCTGGCTCTTTGGGCGGGGGACCCATCTCCAGCCATAGGCCATTTTTGTGCCTGGCGCGGCGCCAGGTGGGAAAGGGTGGTGTCGAGTCTGAAGGCAGCAGCAAAGCCTGCAGCCCCCAGGTCTGTGGGGCCAAGCAAGCGGTTCGCAAAGAGCTTTAGAACAAGGCATAGTTTTCCCTGCTGGCTCTTTGGGCGGGGGACCCATCTCCATCCATAGGCCATTTTTGTGCCTGGCGCGACGCCCAGTGGGAAAGGGTGGCTTTGAGGCTGAAGGCAGCAGCAAACCCTGCAGCCCCCAGGTCTGTGGGGCTACGCAAGCGGTTCCCAAAGATCTTTAGAACAAGGCATAGTTTTCCCAGCTGGCTCTTAGGGCATGGGACCCATATCCAGCATAGGCCATTTTTGTGCCTGATGCGGCGCCAAGTGGGAAAGGGTGGCTTTGAGGCTGAAGGCAGCAGGAAAGCCCGCAGCCCCCAGGTCTGTGGGGCTACGCAAGCGGTTCCCAAAGAGCTTTAGAACAAGGCATAATTTTCCCTGCTGGCTCTCTGGGCGGGGGACCCATCTCCAGCCGTATGGCCATTTTTGTGCCTGGCGCGGCGGCAAGTGGGAAAGGGTGCTGTCGAGGCTGAAGGCAGCAGGAAAGCCTGCAGCCCCCAGGTCTGTGGGGCTACGCAAGCGGTTCCCAAAGAGCTTTAGAACAAGGCATAGTTTTCCCTGCTTGCTCTTTGGGCGAGGGACACATCTCCAGCCGTATGGCCATTTTTGTGCGTGGCCAGGGGCCAAGTGGGAAAGGGTGGTGTCGAGGCTGAAGGCAGCAGGAAGGCCCACAGCCCCCAGGTCTGTGGGGCTATGCAAGCGGTTCCCAAAGAGCTTTAGAAGAAGGCATAATTTTCCCTGCTGGCTCTTTCGGCATGGGACCCATCTCCAGCCATAGACCATTTTTGTGCCTACCGCGGCGCCAAGTGGGAAAGGGTGGCTTTGAGGCTGAATGCAGCAGCAAAGCCTACAGCCCCCAGGTCTGTGGGGCTACGCAAGCCGTTCCCAAAGAGCTTTAGAACAAGGCATAGTTTTCCTTGCTGGGTCTTTGGGCATGGGACCCATCTCCAGCCATAGGCCATTTTTGTGCCTGATGCGGCGCCAAGTGGGAAAGGGTGGCTTTGAGGCTGAAGGCAGCAGCAAAGCCTGCAGCCCCCAGGTCTGTGGGGCTATGGAAGCGGTTCCCAAAGTGCTTTAGAACAAGGCATAGTTTTCCCTGATGGCTCTTTGGGCATGGGACCCATCTCGAGCCGTATGGCCATTTTTGTGCCTGGTGCGGCGCCAAGTGGGAAAGGGTGGCTTTGAGGCTGAAGGCAGCAGGAAAGCCCACACCCCCCAGGTCTGTGGGGCTACGCAAGCGGTTCCCAAAGAGCTTTAGAACAAGGCATAGTTTTCCATGCTGGCTCTTTGGGCGGGGGACCCATCTCCAGCCGTATGGCCATTTTTGTGCCTGGCGCAGCGCCAAGTGGGAAAGGGTGGCTTTGAGGCTGAAGGCAGCAGGAAAGCCCGCAGCCCCCAGGTCTGTGGGGCTACGCAAGCGGTTCCCAAAGAGCTTTAGAACAAGGCATAGTTTTCCCTGCTGGCTCTTTGGGCGGGGGACCCATCTCCAGCCGTATGGCCATTTTTGTACCTGGCGCAGCGCCAAGTGGGAAAGGGTGGCTTTGAGGCTGAAGGCAGCAGCAAAGCCTGCAGCCCCCAGGTCTGTGGGGCTACGCAAGCGGTTCCCAAAGAGCTTTAGAACAAGGCATAGTTTTCCCTGCTGGCTCCTTGGGCGGGGGACCCATCTCCAGTCGTATGGCTATTTTTATGCCTGGCGCGGTGCGTAGTGGGAAAGGGTGGTGTCGAGGCTGAAGGCAGCAGGAAAGCCCGCAGCCCCCAGGTCTGTGGGGCTACGCAAGCGGTTCCCAAAGAGCTTTAGAACAAGGCATAGTTTTCCCTGCTGGCTCTTTGGGCGGGGGACCCATCTCCAGTCGTATGGCCATTTTTGTGCCTGATGCGGCGCCAAGTGGGAAAGGGTGGCTTTGAGGCTGAAGGCAGCAGGAAAGCCCACAGCCCCCAGGTCTGTGGGGCTACGCAAGCGGTTCCCAAAGAGCTTTAGAACAAGGCATAGTTTTCCCTGCTGGCTCTTTGGGCGGGGGACCCATCTCCAGCCGTATGGCCATTTTTGTGCGTGGCCAGGGGCCAAGTGGGAAAGGGTGGTGTCGAGGCTGATGGCAGGAGCAAAACCTGCAGCCCCCAGGTCTGTGGGGCTACGCAAGCGGTTCCCAAAGAGCTTTAGAACAAGGCATAGTTTTCCCTGCTGGCTCTTTGGGCGGGGGACCCATCTCCAGCCGTATGGCCATTTTTGTGCCTGGCGCGGCGCCAAGTGGGAAAGGGTGGTTTTGAGGCTGAAGGCAGCAGCAAAGCCTGCAGCCCCCAGGTCTGTGGGGCTACGCAAGCGGTTCCCAAAGAGCTTTAGAACAAGGCATAGTTTTCCCTGCTGGCTCTTTGGGCGGGGGACCCATCTCCAGCCATAGGCCATTTTTATGCCTGGGGCGGCGCCAAGTGGGAAAGGGTGGCTTTGAGGCTGAAGGCAGCAGGAAAGCCCGCAGCCCCCAGGTCTGTGGGGCTATGCAAGTGGTTCCCAAAGAGCTTTAGAACAAGGCATAGTTTTCCCTGCTTGTTCTTTGGGCGGGGGACCCATCTGCAGCCGTATGGCCATTTTTGGGCCTGGCGCGGCGCCAAGTGGGAAAGGGTGGTGTCGAGTCTGAAGGCAGCAGGAAAGCCCGCAGCCCCCAGGTCTGTGGGGCTACGCAAGCGGTTCCCAAAGAGCTTTAGAACAAGGCATAGTTTTCCCTGCTGGCTCTTTGGGCGGGGGACCCATCTCCAGCCATAGACCATTTTTGTGCCTACCGCGGCGCCAAGTGGGAAAGGGTGGCTTTGAGGCTGAAGGCAGCAGCAAAGCCTGCAGCCCCCAGGTCTGTGGGGCTACGCAAGCGGTTCCCAAAGAGCTTTAGAACAAGGCATAGTTTTCCTTGCTGGGTCTTTGGGCATGGGACCCATCTCCAGCCATAGGCCATTTTTGTGCCTGATGCGGCGCCAAGTGGGAAAGGGTGGCTTTGAGGCTGAAGGCAGCAGCAAAGCCTGCAGCCCCCAGGTCTGTGGGGCTATGGAAGCGGTTCCCAAAGTACTTTAGAACAAGGCCAGGATTTCCCTGCTGGCTCTTTGGGCGGGGGACCCATCTCCAGCCGTATGGCCATTTTTGTGCCTGGCGCGGCGCCAAGTGGGAAAGGGTGGCTTTGAGGCTGAAGGCAGCAAGAAAGCCCGCAGCCCCCAGGTCTGTGGGGCTACGCAAGCGGTTCCCAAAGAGCTTTAGAACAAGGCATAGTTTTCCCTGCTGGCTCTTTGGGCGGGGGACCCATCTCCAGCCATACGGCCATTTTTGTGCCTGGCGCAGCGCCAAGTGGGAAAGGGTGGCTTTGAGGCTGAAGGCAGCAGCAAAGCCTGCAGCCCCCAGGTCTGTGGGGCTATGCAAGCGGTTCCCAAAGAGCTTTAGAACAAGGCATAGTTTTCCCTGCTGGCTCCTTGGGCGGGGGACCCATCTCCAGTCGTATGGCTATTTTTATGCCTGGCGCGGTGCGTAGTGGGAAAGGGTGGTGTCGAGGCTGAAGGCAGCAGGAAAGCCCGCAGCCCCCAGGTCTGTGGGGCTACGCAAGCGGTTCCCAAAGAGCTTTAGAACAAGGCATAGTTTTCCCTGCTGGCTCTTTGGGCGGGGGACCCATCTCCAGCCGTATGGCCATTTTTGTGCCTGGCGCGGCGCCAAGTGGGAAAGGGTGGTTTTGAGGCTGAAGGCAGCAGCAAAGCCTGCAGCCCCCAGGTCTGTGGGGCTACGCAAGCGGTTCCCAAAGAGCTTTAGAACAAGGCATAGTTTTCCCTGCTGGCTCTTTGGGCGGGGGACCCATCTCCAGCCATAGGCCATTTTTATGCCTGGGGCGGCGCCAAGTGGGAAAGGGTGGCTTTGAGGCTGAAGGCAGCAGGAAAGCCCGCAGCCCCCAGGTCTGTGGGGCTATGCAAGTGGTTCCCAAAGAGCTTTAGAACAAGGCATAGTTTTCCCTGCTTGTTCTTTGGGCGGGGGACCCATCTGCAGCCGTATGGCCATTTTTGGGCCTGGCGCGGCGCCAAGTGGGAAAGGGTGGTGTCGAGTCTGAAGGCAGCAGGAAAGCCCGCAGCCCCCAGGTCTGTGGGGCTACGCAAGCGGTTCCCAAAGAGCTTTAGAACAAGGCATAGTTTTCCCTGCTGGCTCTCTGGGCGGGGGACCCATCTCCAGCCATAGACCATTTTTGTGCCTACCGCGGCGCCAAGTGGGAAAGGGTGGCTTTGAGGCTGAAGGCAGCAGCAAAGCCTGCAGCCCCCAGGTCTGTGGGGCTATGGAAGCGGTTCCCAAAGTGCTTTAGAACAAGGCCAGGATTTCCCTGCTGGCTCTTTGGGCGGGGGACCCATCTCCAGCCGTATGGCCATTTTTGTGCCTGGCGCGGCGCCAAGTGGGAAAGGGTGGCTTTGAGGCTGAAGGCAGCAGGAAAGCCCGCAGCCCCCAGGTCTGTGGGGCTACGCAAGCGGTTCCCAAAGAGCTTTAGAACAAGGCATAGTTTTCCCTGCTGGCTCTTTGGGCGGGGGACCCATCTCCAGCCATACGGCCATTTTTGTGCCTGGCGCAGCGCCAAGTGGGAAAGGGTGGCTTTGAGGCTGAAGGCAGCAGCAAAGCCTGCAGCCCCCAGGTCTGTGGGGCTATGCAAGCGGTTCCCAAAGAGCTTTAGAACAAGGCATAGTTTTCCCTGCTGGCTCCTTGGGCGGGGGACCCATCTCCAGTCGTATGGCTATTTTTATGCCTGGCGCGGTGCGTAGTGGGAAAGGGTGGTGTCGAGGCTGAAGGCAGCAGGAAAGCCCGCAGCCCCCAGGTCTGTGGGGCTACACAAGCGGTTCCCAAAGAGCTTTAGAACAAGGCATAGTTTTCCCTGCTGGCTCTTTGGGCGGGAGACCCATCTCCAGCCGTATGGCCATTTTTGTGCCTGATGCGGCGCCAAGTGGGAAAGGGTGGCTTTGAGGCTGAAGGCAGCAGGAAAGCCCGCAGCCCCCAGGTCTGTGGGGCTACGCAAGCGGTTCCCAAAGAGCTTTAGAACAAGGCATAGTTTTCCCTGCTGGCTCTTTGGGCGGGGGACCCATCTCCAGCCGTATGGCCATTTTTGTGCCTGGCTCGACGCCCAGTGGGAAAGGGTGGCTTTGAGGCTGAAGGCAGCAGCAAAGCCTGCAGCCCCCAGGTCTGTGGGGCCAAGCAAGCGGTTCCCAAAGAGCTTTAGAACAAGGCATAGTTTTCCCAGCTGGCTCTTAGGGCATGGGACACATTTCCAGCCATAGGCCATTTTTGTGCCTGATGCGGTGCCAAGTGGGAAAGGGTGGCTTTGAGGCTGAAGGCAGCAGGAAAGCCCGCAGCCCCCAGGTCTGTGGGGCTACGCAAGCGGTTCCCAAAGAGCTTTAGAACAAGGCATAATTTTCCCTGCTGGCTCTCTGGGCGGGGGACCCATCTCCAGCCATATGGCCATTTTTGTGCCTGGCGCGGCGCCAAGTGGGAAAGGGTGCTCTCGAGGCTGAAGGCAGCAGGAAAGCCTGCAGCCCCCAGGTCTGTGCGGCTACGCAAGCGGTTCCCAAAGAGCTTTAGAACAAGGCATAGTTTTCCCTGCTGGCTCTTTGGGCGAGGGACACATCTCCAGCCGTATGGCCATTTTTGTGCGTGGCCAGGGGCCAAGTGGGAAAGGGTGGTGTCGAGGCTGAAGGCAGCAGGAAGGCCCACAGCCCCCAGGTCTGTGGGGCTATGCAAGCGGTTCCCAAAGAGCTTTAGAACAAGGCATAGTTTTCCCTGCTGGCTCTCTGGGCGGGGGACCCATCTCCAGCCATAGACCATTTTTGTGCCTACCGCGGCGCCAAGTGGGAAAGGGTGGCTTTGAGGCTGAAGGCAGCAGCAAAGCCTGCAGCCCCCAGGTCTGTGGGGCTATGGAAGCGGTTCCCAAAGTGCTTTAGAACAAGGCCAGGATTTCCCTGCTGGCTCTTTGGGCGGGGGACCCATCTCCAGCCGTATGGCCATTTTTGTGCCTGGCGCGGCGCCAAGTGGGAAAGGGTGGCTTTGAGGCTGAAGGCAGCAGGAAAGCCCGCAGCCCCCAGGTCTGTGGGGCTACGCAAGCGGTTCCCAAAGAGCTTTAGAACAAGGCATAGTTTTCCCTGCTGGCTCTTTGGGCGGGGGACCCATCTCCAGCCATACGGCCATTTTTGTGCCTGGCGCAGCGCCAAGTGGGAAAGGGTGGCTTTGAGGCTGAAGGCAGCAGCAAAGCCTGCAGCCCCCAGGTCTGTGGGGCTATGCAAGCGGTTCCCAAAGAGCTTTAGAACAAGGCATAGTTTTCCCTGCTGGCTCCTTGGGCGGGGGACCCATCTCCAGTCGTATGGCTATTTTTATGCCTGGCGCGGTGCGTAGTGGGAAAGGGTGGTGTCGAGGCTGAAGGCAGCAGGAAAGCCCGCAGCCCCCAGGTCTGTGGGGCTACACAAGCGGTTCCCAAAGAGCTTTAGAACAAGGCATAGTTTTCCCTGCTGGCTCTTTGGGCGGGAGACCCATCTCCAGCCGTATGGCCATTTTTGTGCCTGATGCGGCGCCAAGTGGGAAAGGGTGGCTTTGAGGCTGAAGGCAGCAGGAAAGCCCGCAGCCCCCAGGTCTGTGGGGCTACGCAAGCGGTTCCCAAAGAGCTTTAGAACAAGGCATAGTTTTCCCTGCTGGCTCTTTGGGCGGGGGACCCATCTCCAGCCGTATGGCCATTTTTGTGCCTGGCTCGACGCCCAGTGGGAAAGGGTGGCTTTGAGGCTGAAGGCAGCAGCAAAGCCTGCAGCCCCCAGGTCTGTGGGGCCAAGCAAGCGGTTCCCAAAGAGCTTTAGAACAAGGCATAGTTTTCCCAGCTGGCTCTTAGGGCATGGGACACATTTCCAGCCATAGGCCATTTTTGTGCCTGATGCGGTGCCAAGTGGGAAAGGGTGGCTTTGAGGCTGAAGGCAGCAGGAAAGCCCGCAGCCCCCAGGTCTGTGGGGCTACGCAAGCGGTTCCCAAAGAGCTTTAGAACAAGGCATAATTTTCCCTGCTGGCTCTCTGGGCGGGGGACCCATCTCCAGCCATATGGCCATTTTTGTGCCTGGCGCGGCGCCAAGTGGGAAAGGGTGCTCTCGAGGCTGAAGGCAGCAGGAAAGCCTGCAGCCCCCAGGTCTGTGCGGCTACGCAAGCGGTTCCCAAAGAGCTTTAGAACAAGGCATAGTTTTCCCTGCTGGCTCTTTGGGCGAGGGACACATCTCCAGCCGTATGGCCATTTTTGTGCGTGGCCAGGGGCCAAGTGGGAAAGGGTGGTGTCGAGGCTGAAGGCAGCAGGAAGGCCCACAGCCCCCAGGTCTGTGGGGCTATGCAAGCGGTTCCCAAAGAGCTTTAGAAGAAGGCATAGTTTTCCCTGCTGGCTCTTTGGGCATGGGACCCATCTCCAGCCATAGACCATTTTTGTGCCTACCGCGGCGCCAAGTGGGAAAGGGTGGCTTTGAGGCTGAAGGCAGCAGCAAAGCCTGCAGCCCCCAGGTCTGTGGGGCTACGCAAGCGGTTCCCAAAGAGCTTTAGAACAAGGCATAGTTTTCCTTGCTGGGTCTTTGGGCATGGGACCCATCTCCAGCCATAGGCCATTTTTGTGCCTGATGCGGCGCCAAGTGGGAAAGGGTGGCTTTGAGGCTGAAGGCAGCAGCAAAGCCTGCAGCCCCCAGGTCTGTGGGGCTACGCAAGCGGTTCCCAAAGAGCTTTAGAACAAGGCATAGTTTTCCCTGCTGGCTCCTTGGGCGGGGGACCCATCTCCAGCCGTATGGCCATTTTTGTGCCTGGCGCGGAGCCAAGTGGGAAAGGGTGGTTTTGAGGCTGAAGACAGCAGGAAAGCCTGCAGCCCCCAGGTCTGTGGGGCTATGCAAGCGGTTCCCAAAGAGCTTTAGAACAAGGCATAATTTTCCCTGCTGGCTCTTTGGGCGGGGGACCCATCTCCAGCCGTATGGCCATTTTTGTGCCTGGCGCGGCGCCAAGTGGGAAAGGGTGGCTTTGAGGCTGAAGGCAGCAGCAAAGCCTGCAGCCCTAAGGTCTGTGGGGCTACGCAAGCGGTTCCCAAAGAGCTTTAGAACAAGGCATATTTTCCCAGCTGGCTCTTAGGGCATGGGACCCATCTCCAGCCATAGGCCATTTTTGTACCTGGCGCGGCGCCAGGTGGGAAAGGGTGGTGTCGAGTCTGAAGGCAGCAGCAAAGCCTGCAGCCCCCATGTCTGTGGGGCCAAGCAAGCGGTTCCCAAAGAGCTTTAGAACAAGGCATAGTTTTCCCTGCTGGCTCTTTGGGCATGGGACCCATCTCCAGCCATAGGCCATTTTTGTGCCTGGCGCGACGCCAAGTGGGAAAGGGTGGCTTTGAGGCTGAAGGCAGCAGGAAAGCCTGCAGCCCCCAGGTCTGTGGGGCTACGCAAGCGGTTCCCAAAGAGCTTTAGAACAAGGCATAATTTTCCCTGCTGGCTCTCTGGGCGGGGGACCCATCTCCAGCCGTATGGCCATTTTTGTGCCTGGCGCGGCGCCAAGTGGGAAAGGGTGGTGTCGAGTCTGAAGGCAGCAGGAAAGCCTGCAGCCCCCAGGTCTGTGGGGCTACGCAAGCGGTTCCCAAAGAGCTTTAGAACAAGGCATAGTTTTCCCTGCTGGCTCCTTGGGCGGGGGCCCATCTCCAGTCGTATGGCTATTTTTATGCCTGGCGCGGTGCGTAGTGGGAAAGGGTGGTGTCGAGGCTGAAGGCAGCAGGAAAGCCCGCAGCCCCCAGGTCTGTGGGGCTACGCAAGCGGTTCCCAAAGAGCTTTAGAACAAGGCATAGTTTTCCCTGCTGGCTCTTTGGGCGGGGGACCCATCTCCAGCCGTATGGCCATTTTTGTGCCTGGCGCGGAGCCAAGTGGGAAAGGGTGGTTTTGAGGCTGAAGACAGCAGCAAAGCCTGCAGCCCCCATGTCTGTGGGGCCAAGCAAGCGGTTCCCAAAGAGATTTAGAACAAGGCATAGTTTTCCCTGCTGGCTCTTTGGGCATGGGACCCATCTCCAGCCATAGGCCATTTTTGTGCCTGGCGCGACGCCAAGTGGGAAAGGGTGGCTTTGAGGCTGAAGGCAGCAGGAAAGCCTGCAGCCCCCAGGTCTGTGGGGCTACGCAAGCGGTTCCCAAAGAGCTTTAGAACAAGGCATAATTTTCCCTGCTGGCTCTCTGGGCGGGGGACCCATCTCCAGCCGTATGGCCATTTTTGTGCCTGGCGCGGTGCCAAGTGGGAAAGGGTGGCTTTGAGGCTGAAGGCAGCAGGAAAGCCTGCAGCCCCCAGGTCTGTGGGGCTACGCAAGCGGTTCCCAAAGAGCTTTAGAACAAGGCATAGTTTTCCCTGCTGGCTCTTTGGGCGGGGGACCCATCTCCAGCCATATGGCCATTTTTGTGCCTGGCGCGGCACCAAGTGGGAAAGGGTGGTTTTGAGGCTGAAGGCAGCAGCAAAGCCCGCAGCCCCCAGGTCTGTGGGGCCAAGCAAGCGGTTCCCAAAGAGCTTTAGAACAAGGCATAGTTTTCCTTGCTGGCTCTTTGGGCATGGGACCAATCTCCAGCCATAGGCCATTTTTGTGCCTGATGCGGCGCCAAGTGGGAAAGGGTGGCTTTGAGGCTGAAGGCAGCAGCAAAGCCTGCAGCCCCCAGGTCTGTGGGGCTACGCAAGCGGTTCCCAAAGAGCTTTAGAACAAGGCATAGTTTTCCCTGCTGGCTCTTTGGGCGGGGGACCCATCTCCAGCCGTATGGCCATTTTTGTGCCTGGCGCGGCGCCAAGTGGGAAAGGGTGGTGTCGAGTCTGAAGGCAGCAGGAAAGCCTGCAGCCCCCAGGTCTGTGGGGCTACGCAAGCGGTTCCCAAAGAGCTTTAGAACAAGGCATAGTTTTCCCTGATGGCTCCTTGGGCGGGGGACCCATCTCCAGTCGTATGGCTATTTTTATGCCTGGCGCGGTGCGTAGTGGGAAAGGGTGGTGTCGAGGCTGAAGGCAGCAGGAAAGCCCGCAGCCCCCAGGTCTGTGGGGCTACGCAAGCGGTTCCCAAAGAGCTTTAGAACAAGGCATAGTTTTCCCTGCTGGCTCTTTGGGCGGGGGACCCATCTCCAGCCGTATGGCCATTTTTGTGCCTGGCGCGGAGCCAAGTGGGAAAGGGTGGTTTTGAGGCTGAAGACAGCAGGAAAGCCTGCAGCCCCCAGGTCTGTGGGGCTATGCAAGCGGTTCCCAAAGAGCTTTAGAACAAGGCATAATTTTCCCTGCTGGCTCTTTGGGCGGGGGACCCATCTCCAGCCGTATGGCCATTTTTGTGCCTGGCGCGGCGCCAAGTGGGAAAGGGTGGCTTTGAGGCTGAAGGCAGCAGCAAAGCCTGCAGCCCTAAGGTCTGTGGGGCTACGCAAGCGGTTCCCAAAGAGCTTTAGAACAAGGCATATTTTCCCAGCTGGCTCTTAGGGCATGGGACCCATCTCCAGCCATAGGCCATTTTTGTGCCTGGCGCGGCGCCAGGTGGGAAAGGGTGGTGTCGAGTCTGAAGGCAGCAGCAAAGCCTGCAGCCCCCATGTCTGTGGGGCCAAGCAAGCGGTTCCCAAAGAGCTTTAGAACAAGGCATAGTTTTCCCTGCTGGCTCTTTGGGCATGGGACCCATCTCCAGCCATAGGCCATTTTTGTGCCTGGCGCGACGCCAAGTGGGAAAGGGTGGCTTTGAGGCTGAAGGCAGCAGGAAAGCCTGCAGCCCCCAGGTCTGTGGGGCTACGCAAGCGGTTCCCAAAGAGCTTTAGAACAAGGCATAATTTTCCCTGCTGGCTCTCTGGGCGGGGGACCCATCTCCAGCCGTATGGCCATTTTTGTGCCTGGCGCGGTGCCAACTGGGAAAGGGTGGTGTCGAGGCTGAAGGCAGCAGGAAAGCCTGCAGCCCCCAGGTCTGTGGGGCTACGCAAGCGGTTCGCAAAGAGCTTTAGAACAAGGCATAGTTTTCCCTGCTGGCTCTTTGGGCGGGGGACCCATCTCCAGCCATATGGCCATTTTTGTGCCTGGCGCGGCACCAAGTGGGAAAGGGTGGTTTTGAGGCTGAAGGCAGCAGCAAAGCCCGCAGCCCCCAGGTCTGTGGGGCCAAGCAAGCGGTTCCCAAAGAGCTTTAGAACAAGGCATAGTTTTCCTTGCTGGCTCTTTGGGCATGGGACCAATCTCCAGCCATAGGCCATTTTTGTGCCTGATGCGGCGCCAAGTGGGAAAGGGTGGCTTTGAGGCTTAAGGCAGCAGCAAAGCCTGCAGCCCCCAGGTCTGTGGGGCTACGCAAGCGGTTCCCAAAGAGCTTTAGAACAAGGCATAGTTTTCCCTGCTGGCTCTTTGGGCGGGGGAACCATCTCCAGCCGTATGGCCATTTTTGTGCCTGATAGGGCGCCAAGTGGGAAAGGGTGGCTTTGAGGCTGAAGACAGCAGGAAAGCCTGCAGCCCCCAGGTCTGTGGGGCTACGCAAGCGGTTCCCAAAGAGCTTTAGAACAAGGCATAGTTTTCCCTGATGGCTCTTTGGGCGGGGGACCCATCTCCAGCCGTATGGCCATTTTTGTGCCTGGCCCGGCGCCAAGTGGGAAAGGGTGGCTTTGAGGCTGAAGGCAGCAGGAAAGCCTGCAGCCCCCAGGTTTGTGGGGCTACGCAAGCGGTTCCCAAAGAGCTTTAGAACAAGGCATAGTTTTCCCTGCTGGCTCTTTGGGCATGGGACCCATCTCCAGCCATAGGCCATTTTTGTGCCTGATGCGGCGCCAAGTGGGAAAGGGTGGCTTTGAGGCTGAAGGCAGCAGGAAAGCCTGCAGCCCCCAGGTCTGTGCGGCTACACAAGCGGTTCCCAAAGAGCTTTAGAACAAGGCACAGTTTTCCCTGCTGGCTCTTTGGGCGGGGGATCCATCTCCACTCGTATGGCCATTTTTGAGTCTGGCGCGGCGCCAAGTGGGAAAGGGTGGCTTTGAGGCTGAAGGCAGGAGCAAAGCCTGCAGCCCCCAGGTCTGTGGGGCTACGCAAGCGGTTCCCAAAGAGCTTTAGAACAAGGCCGAGTTTTCCCTGCTGGCTCTTTGGGCGGGGGACCCATCTCCAGCCGTATGGCCATTTTTGTGCATGGCCAGGGGCCAAGTGGGAAAGGGTGGTGTCGAGGCTGAAGGCAGCAGGAAGGCCCACAGCCCCCAGGTCTGTGGGGCTACGCAAGTGGTTCCCAAAGAGCTTTAGAACAAGGCATAGTTTTCCCAGCTGGCTCTTAGGGCATGGGACCCATCTCCAGCCATAGGCCATTTTTGTGCCTAGCGCGACGCCAAGTGGGAAAGGGTGGCTTTGAGGCTGAATGCAGCAGCAAAGCCTGCAGCCCCCAGGTCTGTGGGGCTACGCAAGCGGTTCCCAAAGAGCTTTAGAACAAGGCATAGTTTTCCTTGCTGGCTCTTTTGGCATGGGACCCATCTCCAGCCATAGGCCATTTTAGTGCCTGATGCGACGCCAAGTGGGAAAGGGTGGCTTTGAGGCTGAAGGTAGCAGGAAAGCCTGCAGCCCCCAGGTCTGTGGGGCTACGCAAGTGGTTCCCAAAGAGCTTTAGAACAAGGTATAGTTTTCCCTGATGGCTCTAAGGGCATGGGACCCATCTTCAGCCGTATGGCCATTTTTGTGCCTGGCGCGGCGCCAGGTGGGAAAGGGTGGTGTCGAGTCTGAAGGCAGCAGGAAAGCCTGCAGCCCCCAGGTCTGTGGGGCCAAGCAAGCGGTTCCCAAAGAGCTTTAGAACAAGGCATAGTTTTCCCTGCTGGCTCTTTGGGCATGGGACCCATCTCCAGCCATAGGCCATTTTTGTGCCTGGCGCGACGCCAAGTGGGAAAGGGTGGCTTTGAGGCTGAAGGCAGCAGCAAAGCCTGCAGCCCCCAGGTTTGTGGGGCTACGCAAGCGGTTCCCAAAGAGCTTTAGAACAAGGCATAGTTTTCCCAGCTGGCTCTTAGGGCATGGGACCCATATCCAGCCATAGGCCATTTTTGTGCCTGATGCGGCGCCAAGTGGGAAAGGGTGGCTTTGAGGCTGAAGGCAGCAGGAAAGCCCGCAGCCCCCAGGTCTGTGGGGCTACGCAAGCTGTTCCGAAAGAGCTTTAGAAGAAGGCATAATTTTCCCTGCTGGCTCTCTGGGCGGGGGACCCATCTCCAGCCGTATGGCCATTTTTGTGCCTGGCGCAGCGCCAAGTGGGAAAGGGTGCTGTCGAGGCTGAAGGCAGCAGGAAAGCCTGCAGCCCCCAGGTCTGTGGGGCCAAGCAAGCGGTTCCCAAAGAGCTTTAGAACAAGGCATAGTTTTCCCTGCTGGCTCTTTGGGCGGGGGACCCATCTCCAGCCTTATGGCCATTTTTGTGCGTGGCCAGGGGCCAAGTGGGAAAGGGTGGTGTCGAGGCTGAAGGCAGCAGCAAAGCCCGCAGCCCCCAGGTCTGTGGGGCTACGCAAGCAGTTCCCAAAGAGCTTTAGAACAAGGCATAGTTTTCCCTGCTGGCTCTTTGGGCATGGGACCCATCTCCAGCCATAGGCCATTTTTGTGCCTGATGCGGCGCCAAGTGGGAAAGGGTGGTTTTGAGGCTGAAGGCAGCAGGAAAGCCTGCAGCCCCCAGGTCTGTGGGGCTACGCAAGCGGTTCCCAAAGAGCTTTAGAACAAGGCATAGTTTTCCCTGATGGCTCTTTGGGCGGGGGACCCATCTCCAGCCGTATGGCCATTTTTGTGCCTGGCCCGGCGCCAAGTGGGAAAGGGTGGCTTTGAGGCTGAAGGCAGCAGGAAAGCCTGCAGCCCCCAGGTCTGTGGGGCCAAGCAAGCGGTTCCCAAAGAGCTTTAGAACAAGGCATAGTTTTCCCTGCTGGCTCTTTGGGCGGGGGACCCATCTCCAGCCGTATGGCCATTTTTGTGCGTGGCCAGGGGCCAAGTGGGAAAGGGTGGTGTCGAGGCTGAAGGCAGCAGCAAAGCCCGCAGCCCCCAGGTCTGTGGGGCTACGCAAGCGGTTCCCAAAGAGCTTTAGAACAAGGCATAGTTTTCCCTGCTGGCTCTTTGGGCATGGGACCCATCTCCAGCCATAGGCCATTTTTGTGCCTGATGCGGCGCCAAGTGGGAAAGGGTGGTTTTGAGGCTGAAGGCAGCAGGAAAGCCTGCAGCCCCCAGGTTTGTGGGGCTACGCAAGCGGTTCCCAAAGAGCTTTAGAACAAGGCATAATTTTCCCTGCTGGCTCTCTGGGCGGGGGACCCATCTCCAGCCGTATGTCCATTTTTGTGCCTGGCGCAGCGCCAAGTGGGAAAGGGTGCTGTCGAGGCTGAAGGCAGCAGGAAAGCCTGCAGCCCCCAGGTCTGTGGGGCTACGCAAGCGGTTCCCAAAGAGCTTTAGAACAAGGCATAGTTTTCCCTGCTGGCTCTTTGGGCGGGGGACCCATCTCCAGCCGTCTATCTATTTTTGTGCCTGGCGCGGCGCCAAGTGGGAAAGGGTGGTTTTGAGGCTGAAGGCAGCAGCAAAGCCCGCAGCCCCCAGGTCTGTGGGGCTACGCAAGCGGTTCCCAAAGAGCTTTAGAACAAGGCATAGTTTTCCTTGCTGGCTATTTGGGCATGGGACCCATCTCCAGCCATAGGCCATTTTTGTGCCTGATGCGGCGCCAAGTGGGAAAAGGTGTCTTTGAGGCTGAAGGCAGCAGGAAAGCCCGCAGCCCCCAGGTCTGTGGGGCTACGCAAGCGGTTCCCAAAGAGCTTTAGAACAAGGCATAGTTTTCCCTGCTGGCTCTTTGGGCGGGGGACCCATCTCCAGCCGTATGGCCATTTTTGTGCCTGGCGCGGCGCCAAGTGGGAAAGGGTGGCTTTGAGGCTGAAGGCAGCAGGAAAGCCCGCAGCCCCCAGGTCTGTGGGGCTACGCAAGCGGTTCCCAAAGAGCTTTAGAACAAGGCATAGTTTTCCCTGCTGGCTCTTTGGGCGGGGGACCCATCTCCAGCCATATGGCCATTTTTGTGCCTGGCGCAGCGCCAAGTGGGAAAGGGTGGCTTTGAGGCTGAAGGCAGCAGCAAAGCCTGCAGCCCCAGGTCTCTGGGGCTACGCAAGTGGTTCCCAAAGAGCTTTAGAACAAGGCATAGTTTTCCCTGCTGGCTCTTTGGGCGGGGGACCCATCTCCAGCCGTATGGCCATTTTTGTGCCTGGCGCGGCGCCAAGTGGGAAAGGGTGGTTTTGAGGCTGAAGGCAGCAGCAAAGCCTGCAGCCCCCAGGTCTGTGGGGCTACGCAAGCGGTTCCCAAAGAGCTTTAGAACAAGGCATAGTTTTCCCTGCTTGTTCTTTGGGCGGGGGACCCATCTGCAGCCGTATGGCCATTTTTGGGCCTGGCGCGGCGCCAAGTGGGAAAGGGTGGTGTCGAGTCTGAAGGCAGCAGGAAAGCCCGCAGCCCCCAGGTCTGTGGGGCTACGCAAGCGGTTCCCAAAGAGCTTTAGAACAAGGCCTAGTTTTCCCTGCTGGCTCTTTGGGCGGGGGACCCATCTCCAGCCGTATGGCCATTTTTGAGCCTGGCTCGGCGCCAAGTGGGAAAGGGTGGTGTCGAGGCTGAAGGCAGCAGCAAAGCCTGCAGCCCCCAGGTCTGTGGGGCTACGCAAGCGTTTCCCAAAGAGCTTTAGAACAAGGCATAGTTTTCCCTGCTGGCTCTTTGGGCGGGGGACCCATCTCCAGCCGTATGGCCATTTTTGTGCCTGGCGCGGCGCCAAGTGGGAAAGGGTGGCTTTGAGGCTGAAGGCAGCAGGAAAGCCTCCAGCCCCCAGGTCTGTGGGGATACGCAAGTGGTTCCCAAAGAGCTTTAGAACAAGGCATAGTTTTCCCTGCTGGCTCTTTGGGCATGGGACCCATCTCCAGCCATAGGCCATTTTTGTGCCTGATGCGGCGCCAAGTGGGAAAGGGTGGCTTTGAGGCTGAAGACAGCAGGAAAGCCTGCAGCCCCCAGGTCTGTGGGGCTATGCAGGCGGTTCCCAAAAAGCTTTAGAACAAGGCATAGTTTTCCCTGCTGGCTCTTTGGGCGGGGGACCCATCTCCAGCCGTATGGCCATTTTTGTGCCTGGCGCGGTGCCAAGTGGGAAAGGGTGGCTTTGAGGCTGAAGGCAGCAGGAAAGCCTGCAGCCCCCAGGTCTGTGGGGCTACGCAAGCGGTTCCCAAAGAGCTTTAGAACAAGGCATAGTTTTCCCTGCTGGCTCTTTGGGCGGGGGACCCATCTCCAGCCATAGGCCATTTCTGTGCCTGATAGGGCGCCAAATGGGAAAGGGTGGTGTCGAGGCTGAAGGCAGCAGCAAAGCCCGCAGCCCCCAGGTCTGTGGGGCTATGCAAGCGGTTCCCAAAGAGTTTTAGAACAAGGCATAGTTTTCCTTGCTGGCTCTTTGGGCATGGGACCCATCTCCAGCCATAGGCCATTTTTGTGCCTGGCGCGGCGCCAGGTTGGAAAGGGTGGTGTCGAGTCTGAAGGCAGCAGCAAAGCCTGCAGCCCCCAGGTCTGTGGGGCCAAGCAAGCGGTTCCCAAAGAGCTTTAGAACAAGGCATAGTTTTCCCAGCTGGCTCTTAGGGCATGGGACCCATATCCAGCCATAGGCCATTTTTGTGCCTGATGCGGCACCAAGTGGGAAAGGGTGGCTTTGAGGCTGAAGGCAGCAGGAAAGCCCGCAGCCCCCAGGTCTGTGGGGCTACGCAAGCGGTTCCCAAAGAGCTTTAGAACAAGGCATAATTTTCCCTGCTGGCTCTCTGGGCGGGGGACCCATCTCCAGCCGTATGGCCATTTTTGTGCCTGGCGCGGCGCCAAGTGGGAAAGGGTGCTGTCGAGGCTGAAGGCAGCAGGAAAGCCTGCAGCCCCCAGGTCTGTGGGGCTACGCAAGCGGTTCCCAAAGAGCTTTAGAACAAGGCATATTTTTCCCTGCTGGCTCTTTGGGCGGGGGACCCATCTCCAGCCGTATGGCCATTTTTGTGCGTGGCGAGGGGCCAAGTGGGAAAGGGTGGTGTCGAGGCTGAAGGCAGCAGGAAGGCCCACAGCCCCCAGGTCTGTGGGGCTATGCAAGCGGTTCCCAAAGAGCTTTAGAACAAGGCATAGTTTTCCTTGCTGGGTCTTTGGGCATGGGACCCATCTCCAGCCATAGACCATTTTTGTGCCTACCGCGGCGCCAAGTGGGAAAGGGTGGCTTTGAGGCTGAAGGCAGCAGGAAAGCCTGCAGCCCCCAGGTCTGTGGGGCTACGCAAGCGGTTCCCAAAGAGCTTTAGAACAAGGCATAGTTTTCCCTGCTGGCTCTTTGGGCGGGGGACCCATCTCCAGCCATATGGCCATTTTTGTGCCTGGCGCAGCGCCAAGTGGGAAAGGGTGGCTTTGAGGCTGAAGGCAGCAGCAAAGCCTGCAGCCCCCAGGTCTGTGCAGCTACGCAAGCGGTTCCCAAAGAGCTTTAGAACAAGGCATAGTTTTCCCTGCTGGCTCTTTGGGCGGGGTCCCATCTCCAGCCGTATGGCCATTTTTGTGCCTGGCGCGGCGCCAAGTGGGAAAGGGTGGTTTTGAGGCTGAAGGCAGCAGGAAAGCCTGCAGCCCCCAGGTCTGTGGGGCTACGCAAGCGGTTCCCAAAGAGCTTTAGAACAAGGCATATTTTTCCCTGCTGGCTCTTTGGGCGGGGGACCCATCTCCAGCCGTATGGCCATTTTTATGCCTGGGGCGGCGCCAAGTGGGAAAGGGTGGCTTTGAGGCTGAAGGCAGCAGGAAAGCCCGCAGCCCCCAGGTCTGTGGGGCTACGCAAGTGGTTCCCAAAGAGCTTTAGAACAAGGCATAATTTTCCCTGCTTGTTCTTTGGGCGGGGGACCCATCTGCAGCCGTATGGCCATTTTTGGGCCTGGCGCGGCGCCAAGTGGGAAAGGGTGGTGTCGAGGCTGAAGGCAGCAGCAAAGCCCGCAGCCCCCAGGTCTGTGGGGCCAAGCAAGCGGTTCCCAAAGAGCTTTAGAACAAGGCATAGTTTTCCTTGCTGGCTCTTTGGGCATGGGACCCATCTCCAGCCATAGGCCATTTTTGTGCCTGATGCGGCGCCAAGTGGGAAACGGTGGTTTTGAGGCTGAAGGCAGCAGCAAAGCCTGCAGCCCCCAGGTCTGTGGGGCTACGCAAGCGGTTCCCAAAGAGCTTTAGAACAAGGCATAGTTTTCCCTGCTGGCTCTTTGGGCGGGGGACCCATCTCCAGCCGTATGGCCATTTTTGTGCCTGATGCGGCGCCAAGTGGGAAACGGTGGTTTTGAGGCTGAAGGCAGCAGCAAAGCCTGCAGCCCCCAGGTCTGTGGGGCTACGCAAGCGGTTCCCAAAGAGCTTTAGAACAAGGCATAGTTTTCCCTGCTGGCTCTTTGGGCGGGGGACCCATCTCCAGCCGTATGGCCATTTTTGTGCCTGGCCCGGCGCCAAGTGGGAAAGGGTGGCTTTGAGGCTGAAGGCAGCAGGAAAGCCCGCAGCCCCCAGGTCTGTGGGGCTACGCAAGCGGTTCCCAAAGAGCTTTAGAACAAGGCATAGTTTTCCCTGCTGGCTCTTTGGGCGGGGGACCCATCTCCAGCCGTATGGCCATTTTTGTGCCTGGCGCGGCGCCAAGTGGGAAAGGGTGGTTTTGAGGCTGAAGGCAGCAGCAAAGCCTGCAGCCCCCAGGTCTGTGGGGCTACGCAAGCGGTTCCCAAAGAGCTTTAGAACAAGGCATAGTTTTCCCTGCTGGCTCTTTGGGCGGGGGACCCATCTCCAGCCGTATGGCCATTTTTGTGCCTGGCGCGGCGCCAAGTGGGAAACGGTGGTTTTGAGGCTGAAGGCAGCAGCAAAGCCTGCAGCCCCCAGGTCTGTGGGGCTACGCAAGCGGTTCCCAAAGAGCTTTAGAACAAGGCATAGTTTTCCCTGCTGGCTCTTTGGGCGGGGGACCCATCTCCAGCCGTATGGCCATTTTTGTGCCTGGCCCGGCGCCAAGTGGGAAAGGGTGGCTTTGAGGCTGAAGGCAGCAGGAAAGCCCGCAGCCCCCAGGTCTGTGGGGCTACGCAAGCGGTTCCCAAAGAGCTTTAGAACAAGGCATAGTTTTCCCTGCTGGCTCTTTGGGCGGGGGACCCATCTCCAGCCGTATGGCCATTTTTGTGCCTGGCGCGGCGCCAAGTGGGAAAGGGTGGTTTTGAGGCTGAAGGCAGCAGCAAAGCCTGCAGCCCCCAGGTCTGTGGGGCTACGCAAGCGGTTCCCAAAGAGCTTTAGAACAAGGCATAGTTTTCCCTGCTGGCTCTTTGGGCGGGGGACCCATCTCCAGCCATATGGCCATTTTTATGCCTGGGGCGGCGCCAAGTGGGAAAGGGTGGTGTCGAGGCTGAAGGCAGCAGGAAAGCCCGCAGCCCCCAGGTCTGTGGGGCTACGCAAGCGGTTCCCAAAGAGCTTTAGAACAAGGCATAGTTTTCCCTGCTGGCTCTTTGGGCAGGGGACCCATCTCCAGCCGTATGGCCATTTTTGTGCCTGGCGCGGCGCCAAGTGGGAAAGGGTGGCTTTGAGGCTGAAGGCAGCAGGAAAGCCTGCAGCCCCCAGGTTTGTGGGGCTACGCAAGCGGTTCCCAAAGAGCTTTAGAACAAGGCATAGTTTTCCCTGCTGGCTCTTTGGGCGGGGGACCCATCTCCAGCCGTATGGCCATTTTTGTGCGTGGCCAGGGGCCAAGTGGGAAAGGGTGGTGTCGAGGCTGAAGGCAGCAGGAAGGCCCAAAGCCCCCAGGTCTGTGGGGCTACGCAAGTGGTTCCCAAAGAGCTTTAGAACAAGGCATAGTTTTCCCAGCTGGCTCTTAGGGCATGGGACCCATCTCCAACCATAGGCCATTTTTGTGCCTGGCGCGACGCCAAGTGGGAAAGGGTGGCTTTGAGGCTGAATGCAGCAGCAAAGCCTGCAGCCCCCAGGTCTGTGGGGCTACGCAAGCGGTTCCCAAAGAGCTTTAGAACAAGGCATAGTTTTCCTTGCTGGCTCTTTGGGCATGGGACCCATCTCCAGCCATAGGCCATTTTAGTGCCTGGTGCGGCGCCAAGTGGGAAAGGGTGGCTTTGAGGATGAAGGCAGCAGCAAAGCCCGCAGCCCCCAGGTCTGTGGGGCTACGCAAGCGGTTCCCAAAGAGCTTTAGAACAAGGCATAGTTTTCCCTGATGGCTCTATGGGCATGGGACCCATCTCCAGCCGTATGGCCATTTTTGTGCCTGATGCGGCGCCAAGTGGGAAAGGGTGGCTTTGAGGATGAAGGCAGCAGGAAAGCCTGCAGCCCCCAGGTCTGTGGGGCTACGCAAGCGGTTCCCAAAGAGCTTTAGAACAAGGCACAGTTTTCCCTGCTGGCTCTTTGGGCGGTGGACCCATCTCCACTCGTATGGCCATTTTTGAGCCTGGCGCGGCGCCAAGTGGGAAAGGGTAGCTTTGAGGCTGAAGGCAGGGGCAAAGCCTGCAGCCCCCAGGTCTGTGGGGCTACGCAAGCGGTTCCCAAAGAGCTTTAGAACAAGGCATAGTTTTCCCTGCTGGCTCTTTGGGCGGGGGACCCATCTCCAGCCGTATGGCCATTTTTGTGCCTGGCGCGGCGCCAAGTGGGAAAGGGTGGCTTTGAGGCTGAAGGCAGCAGCAAAGCCTCCAGCCCCCAGGTCTGTGGGGCTACGTAAGCGGTTCCCAAAGAGCTTTAGAACAAGGCATAGTTTTCCCTGCTGGCTCTTTGGGCATGGGACCCATCTCCAGCCATAGGCCATTTTTGTGCCTGGCGCGACGCCAAGTGGGAAAGGGTGGTGTCGAGGCTGAAGGCAGCAGCAAAGCCCGTAGCCCCCAGGTCTGTGGGGCCAAGCAAGCGGTTCCCAAAGAGCTTTAGAACAAGGCATAGTTTTCCTTGCTGGCTCTTTGGGCATGGGACCCATCTCCAGTCGTATGGCCATTTTTGTGCCTGGCGCGGTGCGTAGTGTGAAAGGGTGGCTTTGAGGCTGAAGGCAGTAGGAAAGCCCGCAGCCCCCAGGTCTGTGGGGCTATGCAAGCGGTTCCCAAAGAGCTTTAGAACAAGGCATAGTTTTCCCTGCTGGCTCTTTGGGCGGGGGACCCATCTCCAGCCGTATGGCCATTTTTGTGCCTGGCGCGGCGCCAAGTGGGAAAGGGTGGCTTTGAGGCTGAAGGCAGCAGGAAAGCCTGCAGCCCCCAGGTTTGTGGGGCTACGCAAGCGGTTCCCAAAGAGCTTTAGAACAAGGCATAGTTTTCCCAGCTGGCTCTTAGGGCATGGGACCCCTCTTCAGCCGTATGGCCATTTTTGTGCCTGGCGCGGCGCCAGGTGGGAAAGGGTGCTGTCGAGGCTGAAGGCAGCAGGAAAGCCTGCAGCCCCCAGGTCTGTGGGGCTACGCAAGCGGTTCCCAAAGAGCTTTAGAACAAGGCACAGTTTTCCCTGCTGGCTCTTTGGGCGGGGGACCCATCTCCAGCCGTATGGCCATTTTTCTGCGTGGCCAGGGGCCAAGTCGGAAAGGGTGGTGTCGAGGCTGAAGGCAGCAGGAAGGCCCGCAGCCCCCAGGTCTGTGGGGCTACGCAAGCGGTTCCCAAAGAGCTTTAGAACAAGGCATAGTTTTCCCTGATGGCTCTATGGGCATGGGACCCATCTCCAGCCGTATGGCCATTTTTGTGCCTGATGCGGCGCCAAGTGGGAAAGGGTGGCTTTGAGGATGAAGGCAGCAGGAAAGCCTGCAGCCCCCAGGTCTGTGGGGCTACGCAAGCGGTTCCCAAAGAGCTTTAGAACAAGGCACAGTTTTCCCTGCTGGCTCTTTGGGCGGTGGACCCATCTCCACTCGTATGGCCATTTTTGAGCCTGGCGCGGCGCCAAGTGGGAAAGGGTAGCTTTGAGGCTGAAGGCAGGGGCAAAGCCTGCAGCCCCCAGGTCTGTGGGGCTACGCAAGCGGTTCCCAAAGAGCTTTAGAACAAGGCATAGTTTTCCCTGCTGGCTCTTTGGGCGGGGGACCCATCTCCAGCCGTATGGCCATTTTTGTGCCTGGCGCGGCGCCAAGTGGGAAAGGGTGGCTTTGAGGCTGAAGGCAGCAGCAAAGCCTCCAGCCCCCAGGTCTGTGGGGCTACGTAAGCGGTTCCCAAAGAGCTTTAGAACAAGGCATAGTTTTCCCTGCTGGCTCTTTGGGCATGGGACCCATCTCCAGCCATAGGCCATTTTTGTGCCTGGCGCGACGCCAAGTGGGAAAGGGTGGTGTCGAGGCTGAAGGCAGCAGCAAAGCCCGTAGCCCCCAGGTCTGTGGGGCCAAGCAAGCGGTTCCCAAAGAGCTTTAGAACAAGGCATAGTTTTCCTTGCTGGCTCTTTGGGCATGGGACCCATCTCCAGCCATAGGCCATTTTTGTGCCTGGCGCGGCGCCAAGTGGGAAAGGGTGGTTTTGAGGCTGAAGGCAGCAGCAAAGCCTGCAGCCCCCAGGTCTGTGGGGCTACGCAAGCGGTTCCCAAAGGGATTTAGAACAAGGCATAGTTTTCCCTGCTGGCTCTTTGGGCGGGGGACCCATCTCCAGCCGTATGGCCATTTTTGTGCCTGGCCCGGCGCCAAGTGGGAAAGGGTGGCTTTGAGGCTGAAGGCAGCAGGAAAGCCCGCAGCCCCCAGGTCTGTGGGGCTACGCAAGCGGTTCCCAAAGAGCTTTAGAACAAGGCATAGTTTTCCCTGCTGGCTCTTTGGGCGGGGGACCCATCTCCAGCCGTATGGCCATTTTTGTGCGTGGCCAGGGGCCAAGTGGGAAAGGGTGGTGTCGAGGCTGAAGGCAGCAGGAAGGCCCAAAGCCCCCAGGTCTGTGGGGCTACGCAAGTGGTTCCCAAAGAGCTTTAGAACAAGGCATAGTTTTCCCAGCTGGCTCTTAGGGCATGGGACCCATCTCCAACCATAGGCCATTTTTGTGCCTAGCGCGACGCCAAGTGGGAAAGGGTGGCTTTGAGGCTGAATGCAGCAGCAAAGCCTGCAGCCCCCAGGTCTGTGGGGCCAAGCAAGCGGTTCCCAAAGAGCTTTAGAACAAGGCATAGTTTTCCTTGCTGGCTCTTTGGGCATGGGACCCATCTCCAGCCATAGGCCATTTTAGTGCCTGATGCGGCGCCAAGTGGGAAAGGGTGGCTTTGAGGCTGAAGGCAGCAGGAAAGCCTGCAGCCCCCAGGTCTGTGGGGCTACGCAAGCGGTTCCCAAAGAGCTTTAGAACAAGGCATAGTTTTCCCTGCTGGCTCTTTGGGCGGGGGACCCATCTCCAGCCATAGACCATTTTTGTGCCTAGCGCGGCGCCAAGTGGGAAAGGGTGGTGTCGAGGCTGAAGGCAGCAGGAAAGCCCGCAGCCCCCAGGTCTGTGGGGCTACGCAAGCGGTTCCCAAAGAGCTTTAGAACAAGGCATAGTTTTCCCTGCTGGCTCTTTGGGCGGGGGACCCATCTCCAGTCGTATGGCCATTTTTGTGCCTGGCGAGGTGCGTAGTGTGAAAGGGTGGCTTTGAGGCTGAAGGCAGCAGGAAAGCCCGCAGCCCCCAGGTCTGTGGGGCTACGCAAGCGGTTCCCAAAGAGCTTTAGAACAAGGCATAGTTTTCCCTGCTGGCTCTTTGGGCGGGGGACCCATCTCCAGCCGTATGGCCATTTTTGTGCCTGGCGCGGCGCCAAGTGGGAAAGGGTGGCTTTGAGGCTGAAGGCAGCAGGAAAGCCTGCAGCCCCCAGGTTTGTGGGGCTACGCAAGCGGTTCCCAAAGAGCTTTAGAACAAGGCATAGTTTTCCCAGCTGGCTCTTAGGGCATGGGACCCCTCTTCAGCCGTATGGCCATTTTTGTGCCTGGCGCGGCGCCAGGTGGGAAAGGGTGGTGTCGAGTCTGAAGGCAGCAGGAAAGCCTGCAGCCCCCAGGTCTGTGGGGCCAAGCAAGCGGTTCCCAAAGAGCTTTAGAACAAGGCATAGTTTTCCCTGCTGGCTCTTTGGGCATGGGACCCATCTCCAGCCATAGGCCATTTTTGTGCCTGATGCGGCGCCAAGTGGGAAAGGGTGGCTTTGAGGCTGAAGGCAGCAGGAAAGCCCGCAGCCCCCAGGTCTATGGGGCTACGCAAGCGGTTCCCAAAGAGCTTTAGAACAAGGCATAATTTTCCCTGCTGGCTCTCTGGGCGGGGGACCCATCTCCAGCCGTATGGCCATTTTTGTGCCTGGCGCGGCGCCAAGTGGGAAAGGGTGCTGTCGAGGCTGAAGGCAGCAGGAAAGCCTGCAGCCCCCAGGTCTGTGCGGCTACGCAAGCGGTTCCCAAAGAGCTTTAGAACAAGGCATAGTTTTCCCTGATGGCTCTTTGGGCGGGGGACCCATCTCCAGCCGTATGGCCATTTTTGTGCGTGGCCAGGGGCCAAGTCGGAAAGGGTGGTGTCGAGGCTGAAGGCAGCAGCAAAGCCCGCAGCCCCCAGGTCTGTGGGGCTACGCAAGCGGTTCCCAAAGAGCTTTAGAACAAGGCATAGTTTTCCCTGATGGCTCTTTGGGCATGGGACCCATCTCCAGCCATAGGCCATTTTTGTGCCTGGCCCGGCGCCCAGTGGGAACGGGTGGTTTTGAGGCTGAAGGCAGCAGGAAAGCCTGCAGCCCCCAGGTCTGTGCGGCTACGCAAGCGGTTCCCAAAGAGCTTTAGAACAAGGCATAGTTTTCCCTGATGGCTCTTTGGGCGGGGGACCCATCTCCAGCCGTATGGCCATTTTTGTGCCTGGCCCGGCGCCAAGTGGGAAAGGGTGGCTGTGAGGCTGAAGGCAGCAGCAAAGCCCGCAGCCCCCAGGTCTGTGGGGCTACGCAAGCGGTTCCCAAAGAGCTTTAGAACAAGGCATAGTTTTCCCTGCTGGCTCTTTGGGCGGGGGACCCATCTCCAGCCGTATGGCCATTTTTGTGCCTAGCGCGGCGCCAAGTGGGAAAGGGTGGTTTTGAGGCTGAAGGCAGCAGCAAAGCCTGCAGCCCCCAGGTCTGTGGGGCTACGCAAGCGGTTCCCAAAGAGCTTTAGAACAAGGCATATTTTTCCCTGCTGGCTCTTTGGGCGGGGGACCCATCTCCAGCCATATGGCCATTTTTATGCCTGGGGCGGCGCCAAGTGGGAAAGGGTGGTGTCGAGTCTGAAGGCAGCAGGAAAGCCTGCAGCCCCCAGGTCTGTGGGGCTACGCAAGCGGTTCCCAAAGAGCTTTAGAACAAGGCATAGTTTTCCCTGCTGGCTCTTTGGGCGGGGGACCCATCTCCAGCCGTATGGCCATTTTTGTGCCTGGCGCGGCGCCAAGTGGGAAAGGGTGGCTTTGAGGCTGAAGGCAGCAGGAAAGCCTGCAGCCCCCAGGTCTGTGGGGCTACGCAAGCGGTTCCCAAAGAGCTTTAGAACAAGGCATAGTTTTCCCTGCTGGCTCTTTGGGCGGGGGACCCATCTCCAGCCGTCTATCTATTTTTGTGCCTGGCGCGGTGCGTAGTGGCAAAGGGTCGTTTTGAGGCTGAAGGCAGCAGGAAAGCCTGCAGCCCCCAGGTCTGTGGGGCTACGCAAGCGGTTCCCAAAGAGCTTTAGAACAAGGCATAGTTTTCCCTGCTGGCTCTTTGGGCGGGGGACCCATCTCCAGCCATAGGCCATTTCTGTGCCTGATAGGGCGCCAAGTGGGAAAGGGTGGCTTTGAGGCTGAAGACAGCAGGAAAGCCTGCAGCCCCCAGGTCTGTCGGGCTATGCAAGCGGTTCCCAAAGAGCTTTAGAACAAGGCATAGTTTTCCCTGCTGGCTCTTTGGGCGGTGGACCCATCTCCAGCCGTATGGCCATTTTTGAGCCTGGCGCGGTCCAAGTGGGAAAGGGTGGTGTCGAGGCTGAAGGCAGCAGCAAAGCCCGCAGCCCCCAGGTCTGTGGGGCTATGCAAGCGGTTCCCAAAGAGCTTTAGAACAAGGCATAGTTTTCCCTGCTGGCTCTTTGGGCATTGGACCCATCTCCAGCCATAGGCCATTTTTGTGCCTGGCGCGGCGCCAGGTGGGAAAGGGTGGTGTCGAGTCTGAAGGCAGCAGCAAAGCCTGCAGCCCCCAGGTCTTTGGGGCCAAGCAAGCGGTTCCCAAAGAGCTTTAGAACAAGGCATAGTTTTCCCTGCTGGCTCTTTGGGCATGGGACCCATCTCCAGCCATAGGCCATTTTTGTGCCTGGCGCGACGCCAAGTGGGAAAGGGTGGCTTTGAGGCTGAAGGCAGCAGGAAAGCCCACAGCCCCCAGGTCTGTGGGGCTATGCAAGCGGTTCCCAAAGAGCTTTAGAACAAGGCATAGTTTTCCCTGCTGGCTCTTTTGGCAGGGGACACATCTCCAGCCGTATGGCCATTTTTGTGCCTGGCCCGGCGCCAAGTGGGAAAGGGTGGCTTTGAGGCTGAAGGCAGCAGGAAAGCCTGCAGCCCCCAGGTCTGTGGGGCTACGCAAGCGGTTCCCAAAGAGCTTTAGAACAAGGCATAGTTTTCCCTGCTGGCTCTTTGGGCGGGGGACCCATCTCCAGCCGTATGGCCATTTTTGTGCCTGGCGCAGCGCCAAGTGGGGAAGGGTGGTTTTGAGGCTGAAGGCAGCAGCAAAGCCTGCAGCCCCCAGGTCTGTGGGGCCAAGCAAGCGGTTCCCAAAGAGCTTTAGAACAAGGCATAGTTTTCCCTGCTGGGTCTTTGGGCATGGGACCCATCTCCAGCCATAGGCCATTTTTGTGCCTGGCGCGACGCCAAGTGGGAAAGGGTGGCTTTGAGGCTGAAGGCAGCAGGAAAGCCCGCAGCCCCCAGGTCTGTGGGGCTACGCAAGTGGTTCCCAAAGAGCTTTAGAACAAGGCATAGTTTTCCCTGCTGGCTCTTTGGGCGGGGGACCCATCTCCAGCCGTATGGCCATATTTATGCCTGGCGAAGCGCCAAGTGGGAAAGGGTGGCTTTGAGGCTGAAGGCAGCAGGAAAGCCCGCAGCCCCCAGGTCTGTGGGGCTACGGAAGCGGTTCCCAAAGAGCTTTAGAACAAGGCATAGTTTTCCCTGCTGGCTCTTTGGGCGGGAGACCCATATCCAGCCATAGGCCATTTTTGTGCCTGGCGCGACGCCAAGTGGGAAAGGGTGGCTTTGAGGCTGAAGGCAGCAGCAAAGCCTGCAGCCCCCAGGTCTGTGGGGCTACGCAAGCGGTTCCCAAAGAGCTTTAGAACAAGGCATAGTTTTCCCTGCTGGCTCCTCGGGCGGGGGACCCATCTCCAGTCATATGGCTATTTTTATGCCTGGCGCGGTGCGTAGTGGGAAAGGGTGTATTTGAGGCTGAAGGCAGCAGGAAAGCCCGCAGCCCCCAGGTCTGTGGGGCTACGCAAGCGGTTCCCAAAGAGCTTTAGAACAAGGCATAGTTTTCCCTGCTGGCTCTTTGGGCGGGGGACCCATCTGCAGCCGTATGGCCATTTTTGTGCCTTTCGCGGCGCCAAGTGGGAAAGGGTGTTGTCGAGGCTGAAGGCAGCAGGAAAGCCCGCAGCCCCCAGGTCTGTGGGGCTACGCAAGCGGTTCCCAAAGAGCTTTAGAACAAGGCATAGTTTTCCCTGCTGGCTCTTTGGGCGGGGGACCCATCTCCAGCCGTATGGCCATTTTTGAGCCTGGCACGGCGCCAGGTGGGAAAGGGTGGCTTTGAGGCTGAAGGCAGGAGCAAAGCCTGCAGCCCCAAGGTCTGTGGGGCTACGCAAGCGGTTCCCAAAGAGCTTTAGAACAAGGCATAGTTTTCCCTGCTGGCTCTTTGGGCGGGGGACCCATCTCCAGCCATAGGCCATTTTTGTGCCTGGCGCGACGCCAAGTGGGAAAGGGTGGTTTTGAGGCTGAAGGCAGCAGGAAAGCCTGCAGCCCCCAGGTTTGTGGGGCTACGCAAGCGGTTCCCAAAGAGCTTTAGAACAAGGCATAGTTTTCCCTGCTGGCTCTTTGGGCGGGGGACCCATCTCCAGCCGTCTAGCTATTTTTGTGCCTGGCGCGGTGCGTAGTGGGAAAGGGTGGCTTTGAGGCTGAAGGCAGCAGGAAAGCCCGCAGCCCCCAGGTCTGTGGGGCTACGCAAGCGGTTCCCAAAGAGCTTTAGAACAAGGCATAGTTTTCCCTGCTGGCTCTTTGGGCGGGGGACCCATCTCCAGCCGTATGGCCATTTTTGTGCCTGGCGCGGCGCCAAGTGGGAAAGGGTGGTGTCGAGGCTGAAGGCAGCAGGAAAGCCTGCAGCCCCCAGGTCTGTGCGGCTACGCAAGCGGTTCACAAAGAGCTTTAGAACAAGGCATAGTTTTCCCTGCTGGCTCTTTTGGCAGGGGACCCATCTCCAGCCGTATGGCCATTTTTGTCCCTGGCCCGGCGCCAAGTGGGAAAGGGTGCTGTCGAGGCTGAATGCAGCAGGAAAGCCTGCAGCCCCCAGGTCTGTGGGGCTACGCAAGCGGTTCCCAAAGAGCTTTAGAACAAGGCCTAGTTTTCCCTGCTGGCTCTTTGGGCGGGGGACCCATCTCCAGCCGTATGGCCATTTTTGTGCCTGGCGCAGCGCCAAGTGGGAAAGGGTGGCTTTGAGGCTGAAGGCAGCAGCAAGCCTGCAGCCCCCAGGTCTGTGGGGCTACGCAAGCGGTTCCCAAAGAGCTTTAGAACAAGGCATAATTTTCCCTGCTGGCTCTCTGGGCGGTGGACCCATCTCCAGCCGTATGGCCATTTTTGTGCCTGGCGCGGCGCCAAGTGGGAAAGGGTGCTGTCGAGGCTGAAGGCAGCAGGAAAGCCTGCAGCCCCCAGGTCTGTGCGGCTACGCAAGCGGTTCCCAAAGAGCTTTAGAACAAGGCATAGTTTTCCCTGATGGCTCTTTGGGCGGGGGACCCATCTCCAGCCGTATGGCCATTTTTGTGCGTGGCCAGGGGCCAAGTGGGAAAGGGTGGTGTCGAGGCTGAAGGCAGCAGGAAGGCCCACAGCCGCCAGGTCTGTGGGGCTACGCAAGCGGTTCCCAAAGAGCTTTAGAACAAGGCATAGTTTTCCTTGCTGGGTCTTTGGGCATGGGACCCATCTCCAGCCATAGACCATTTTTGTGCCTACCGCGGCGCCAAGTGGGAAAGGGTGGCTTTGAGGCTGAAGGCAGCAGGAAAGCCCACACCCCCCAGGTCTGTGGGGCTACGCAAGCGGTTCCCAAAGAGCTTTAGAACAAGGCATAGTTTTCCCTGCTGGCTCTTTGGGCGGGGGACCCATCTCCAGCCATATGGCCATTTTTGTGCCTGGCGCAGCGCCAAGTGGGAAAGGGTGGCTTTGAGGCTGAAGGCAGCAGCAAAGCCTGCAGCCCCCAGGTCTGTGGGGCTACGCAAGCGGTTCCCAAAGAGCTTTAGAACAAGGCATAGTTTTCCCTGCTGGCTCTTTGGGCGGGGGACCCATCTCCAGTCGTATGGCTATTTTTATGCCTGGCGCGGTGCGTAGTGGGAAAGGGTGGTGTCGAGGCTGAAGGCAGCAGGAAAGCCCGCAGCCCCCAGGTCTGTGGGGCTACGCAAGCGGTTCCCAAAGAGCTTTAGAACAAGGCATAGTTTTCCCTGCTGGCTCTTTGGGCGGGGGACCCATCTCCAGCCATAGGCCATTTTTGTGCCTGGCGCAGCGCCAAGTGGGAAAGGGTGGCTTTGAGGCTGAAGGCAGCAGCAAAGCCTGCAGCCCCAGGTCTGTGGGGCTACGCAAGCGGTTCCAAAAGAGCTTTAGAACAAGGCCTAGTTTTCCCTGCTGGCTCTTTGGGCGGGGGACCCATCTCCAGCCGTATGGCCATTTTTGGGCCTGGCGCGGCGCCAAGTGGGAAAGGGTGGTGTGGAGTCTGAAGGCAGGAGCAAAGCCTGCAGCCCCCAGGTCTGTGGGGCTACGCAAGCGGTTCCCAAAGAGCTTTAGAACAAGTCATAGTTTTCCCTGCTGGCTCTTTGGGCGGGGGACCCATCTCCAGCCGTATGGCCATTTTTGTGCCTGGCGCGGCGCCAAGTGGGAAAGGGTGGCTTTGAGGCTGAAGGCAGCAGGAAAGCCTGCAGCCCCCAGGTTTGTGGGGCTACGCAAGCGGTTCCCAAAGAGCTTTAGAACAAGGCATAGTTTTCCCTGCTGGCTCTTTGGGCGGGGGACCCATCTCCAGCCATAGGCCATTTCTGTGCCTGATAGGGCGCCAAGTGGGAAAGGGTGGTTTTGAGGCTGAAGGCAGCAGGAAAGCCTGCAGCCCCCAGGTCTGTGGGGCTATGGAAGCGGTTCCCAAAGAGCTTTAGAACAAGGCATAGTTTTCCCTGCTGGCTCTTTGGGCGGTGGACCCATCCCCAGCCGTATGGCCATTTTTGTGCCTGGCGCGGCGCCAAGTGGGAAAGGGTGGTGTCGAGGCTGAAGGCAGCAGCAAATCCCGCAGCCCCCAGGTCTGTGGGGCTATGCAAGCGGTTCCCAAAGAGCTTTAGAACAAGGCATAGTTTTCCTTGCTGGCTCTTTGGGCATGGGACCCATCTCCAGCCATAGGCCATTTTTGTGCCTGGCGCGGCGCCAGGTTGGAAAGGGTGGTGTCGAGTCTGAAGGCAGCAGCAAAGCCTGCAGCCCCCAGGTCTGTGGGGCCAAGCAAGCGGTTCCCAAAGAGCTTTAGAACAAGGCATAGTTTTCCCTGCTGGCTCTTTGGGCGGGGGACCCATCTCCAGCCATAGGCCATTTTTGTGCCTGGCGCGGCGCCAAGTGGGAAAGGGTGGCTTTGAGGCTGAAGGCAGCAGCAAAGCCTGCAGCCCCCAGGTCTGTGGGGCTACGCAAGCGGTTCCCAAAGAGCTTTAGAACAAGGCATAGTTTTCCCAGCTGGCTCTTAGGGCATGGGACCCATATCCAGCCATAGGCCATTTTTGTGCCTGATGCGGCACCAAGTGGGAAAGGGTGGCTTTGAGGCTGAAGGCAGCAGGAAAGCCCGCAGCCCCCAGGTCTGTGGGGCTACGCAAGCGGTTCCCAAAGAGCTTTAGAACAAGGCATAATTTTCCCTGCTGGCTCTCTGGGCGGGGGACCCATCTCCAGCCGTATGGCCATTTTTGTGCCTGGCGCGGCGCCAAGTGGGAAAGGGTGGCTTTGAGGCTGAAGGCAGCAGCAAAGCCTGCAGCCCCAGGTCTGTGGGGCTACGCAAGCGGTTCCAAAAGAGCTTTAGAACAAGGCCTAGTTTTCCCTGCTGGCTCTTTGGGCGGGGGACCCATCTCCAGCCGTATGGCCATTTTTGGGCCTGGCGCGGCGCCAAGTGGGAAAGGGTGGCTTTGAGGCTGAAGGCAGCAGGAAAGCCTGCAGCCCCCAGGTTTGTGGGGCTACGCAAGCGGTTCCCAAAGAGCTTTAGAACAAGGCATAGTTTTCCCTGCTGGCTCTTTGGGCGGGGGACCCATCTCCAGCCATAGGCCATTTCTGTGCCTGATAGGGCGCCAAGTGGGAAAGGGTGGTTTTGAGGCTGAAGGCAGCAGGAAAGCCTGCAGCCCCCAGGTCTGTGGGGCTATGCAAGCGGTTCCCAAAGAGCTTTAGAACAAGGCATAGTTTTCCCTGCTGGCTCTTTGGGCGGTGGACCCATCTCCAGCCGTATGGCCATTTTTGTGCCTGGCGCGGCGCCAAGTGGGAAAGGGTGGTGTCGAGGCTGAAGGCAGCAGCAAAGCCCGCAGCCCCCAGGTCTGTGGGGCTATGCAAGCGGTTCCCAAAGAGCTTTAGAACAAGGCATAGTTTTCCTTGCTGGCTCTTTGGGCATGGGACCCATCTCCAGCCATAGGCCATTTTTGTGCCTGGCGCGGCGCCAGGTTGGAAAGGGTGGTGTCGAGTCTGAAGGCAGCAGCAAAGCCTGCAGCCCCCAGGTCTGTGGGGCCAAGCAAGCGGTTCCCAAAGAGCTTTAGAACAAGGCATAGTTTTCCCTGCTGGCTCTTTGGGCATGGGACCCATCTCCAGCCATAGGCCATTTTTGTGCCTGGCGCGGCGCCAAGTGGGAAAGGGTGGCTTTGAGGCTGAAGGCAGCAGCAAAGCCTGCAGCCCCCAGGTCTGTGGGGCTACGCAAGCGGTTCCCAAAGAGCTTTAGAACAAGGCATAGTTTTCCCAGCTGGCTCTTAGGGCATGGGACCCATATCCAGCCATAGGCCATTTTTGTGCCTGATGCGGCACCAAGTGGGAAAGGGTGGCTTTGAGGCTGAAGGCAGCAGGAAAGCCCGCAGCCCCCAGGTCTGTGGGGCTACGCAAGCGGTTCCCAAAGAGCTTTAGAACAAGGCATAATTTTCCCTGCTGGCTCTCTGGGCGGGGGACCCATCTCCAGCGGTATGGCCATTTTTGTGCCTGGCGCGGCGCCAAGTGGGAAAGGGTGCTGTCGAGGCTGAAGGCAGGAGCAAAGCCTGCAGCCCCCAGGTCTGTGCGGCTACGCAAGCGGTTCCCAAAGAGCTTTAGAACAAGGCATAGTTTTCCCTGCTGGCTCTTTGGGCGGGGGACCCATCTCCAGCCATAGGCCATTTTTGTGCCTACCGCGGCGCCAAGTGGGAAAGGGTGGCTTTGAGGCTGAAGGCAGCAGGAAAGCCCACACCCCCCAGGTCTGTGGGGCTACGCAAGCGGTTCCCAAAGAGCTTTAGAACAAGGCATAGTTTTCCCTGATGGCTCTTTGGGCGGGGGACCCATCTCCAGCCGTATGGCCATTTTTGTGCCTGGCGCGGCGCCAAGTGGGAAAGGGTGGCTTTGAGGCTGAAGGCAGCAGGAAAGCCCGCAGCCCCCAGGTCTGTGGGGCTACGCAAGCGGTTCCCAAAGAGCTTTAGAACAAGGCATAGTTTTCCCTGCTGGCTCTTTGGGCGGGGGACCCCTCTCCAGCCATATGGCCATTTTTGTGCCTGGCGCAGCGCCAAGTGGGAAAGGGTGGCTTTGAGGCTGAAGGCAGCAGCAAAGCCTGCAGCCCCCAGGTCTGTGCGGCTACGCAAGCGGTTCCCAAAGAGCTTTAGAACAAGGCATAGTTTTCCCTGCTGGCTCTTTGGGCGGGGGACCCATCTCCAGTCGTATGGCTATTTTTATGCCTGGCGCGGTGCGTAGTGGGAAAGGGTGGCTTTGAGGCTGAAGGCAGCAGGAAAGCCCGCAGCCCCCAGGTCTGTGGGGCTACGCAAGCGGTTCCCAAAGAGCTTTAGAACAAGGCATAGTTTTCCCTGCTGGTTCTTTGGGCGGGGGACCCATCTCCAGCCGTATGGCCATTTTTGTGCCTTATGCGGCGCCAAGTGGGAAAGGGTGGCTTTGAGGCTGAAGACAGCAGGAAAGCCCGCAGCCCCCAGGTCTGTGGGGCTACGCAAGCGGTTCCCAAAGAGCTTTAGAACAAGGCATAGTTTTCCCTGCTGGCTCCTTGGGCGGGGGACCCATCTCCAGCCATAGGCCATTTTTGTGCCTGGCGCGACGCCAAGTGGGAAAGGGTGCTGTCGAGGCTGAAGGCAGCAGGAAAGCCCGCAGCCCCCAGTTCTGTGGGGCCAAGCAAGCGGTTCCCAAAGAGCTTTAGAACAAGGCATAGTTTTCCCTGCTGGCTCTTTGGGCGGGAGACCCATCTCCAGCCATAGGCCATTTTTGTGCCTGGCGCGACGCCAAGTGGGAAAGGGTGGTGTCGAGGCTGAAGGCAGCAGCAAAGCCTGCAGCCCCCAGGTCTGTGGGGCTACGCAAGCGGTTCCCAAAGAGCTTTAGAACAAGGCATAGTTTTCCCTGCTGGCTCTTTGGGCGGGGGACCCCTCTCCAGCCATATGGCCATTTTTGTGCCTGGCGCAGCGCCAAGTGGGAAAGGGTGGCTTTGAGGCTGAAGGCAGCAGCAAAGCCTGCAGCCCCCAGGTCTGTGGGGCTACGCAAGCGGTTCCCAAAGAGCTTTAGAACAAGGCATAGTTTTCCCTGCTGGCTCTTTGGGCGGGGGACCCATCTCCAGTCGTATGGCTATTTTTATGCCTGGCGCGGTGCGTAGTGGGAAAGGGTGGCTTTGAGGCTGAAGGCAGCAGGAAAGCCCACAGCCCCCAGGTCTGTGGGGCTACGCAAGCGGTTCCCAAAGAGCTTTAGAACAAGGCATAGTTTTCCCTGCTGGCTCTTTGGGCGGGGGACCCATCTCCAGCCGTATGGCCATTTTTGTGCCTGGCGCGGCGCAAAGTGGGAAAGGGTGGTGTCGAGGCTGAAGGCAGCAGGAAAGCCCACACCCCCCAGGTCTGTGGGGCTACGCAAGCGGTTCCCAAAGAGCTTTAGAACAAGGCATAATTTTCCCTGCTGGCTCTCTGGGCGGGGGACCCATCTCCAGCCGTATGGCCATTTTTGTGCCTGGCGCGGCGCCAAGTGGGAAAGGGTGCTGTCGAGGCTGAAGGCAGGAGCAAAGCCTGCAGCCCCCAGGTCTGTGCGGCTACGCAAGCGGTTCCCAAAGAGCTTTAGAACAAGGCATAGTTTTCCCTGCTGGCTCTTTGGGCGGGGGACCCATCTCCAGCCATAGGCCATTTTTGTGCCTACCGCGGCGCCAAGTGGGAAAGGGTGGCTTTGAGGCTGAAGGCAGCAGGAAAGCCCACACCCCCCAGGTCTGTGGGGCTACGCAAGCGGTTCCCAAAGAGCTTTAGAACAAGGCATAGTTTTCCCTGATGGCTCTTTGGGCGGGGGACCCATCTCCAGCTGTATGGCCATTTTTGTGCCTGGCCCGGCGCCAAGTGGGAAAGGGTGGCTTTGAGGCTGAAGGCAGCAGGAAAGCCCGCAGCCCCCAGGTCTGTGGGGCTACGCAAGCGGTTCCCAAAGAGCTTTAGAACAAGGGATAGTTTTCCCTGCTGGCTCTTTGGGCGGGGGACCCCTCTCCAGCCATATGGTCATTTTTGTGCCTGGCGCAGCGCCAAGTGGGAAAGGGTGGCTTTGAGGCTGAAGGCAGCAGCAAAGCCTGCAGCCCCCAGGTCTGTGCGGCTACGCAAGCGGTTCCCAAAGAGCTTTAGAACAAGGCATAGTTTTCCCTGCTGGCTCTTTGGGCGGGGGACCCATCTCCAGTCGTATGGCTATTTTTATGCCTGGCGCGGTGCGTAGTGGGAAAGGGTGGCTTTGAGGCTGAAGGCAGCAGGAAAGCCCGCAGCCCCCAGGTCTGTGGGGCTACGCAAGCGGTTCCCAAAGAGCTTTAGAACAAGGCATAGTTTTCCCTGCTGGTTCTTTGGGCGGGGGACCCATCTCCAGTCGTATGGCTATTTTTATGCCTGGCGCGGTGCGTAGTGGGAAAGGGTGGCTTTGAGGCTGAAGGCAGCAGGAAAGCCCGCAGCCCCCAGGTCTGTGGGGCTACGCAAGCGGTTCCCAAAGAGCTTTAGAACAAGGCATAGTTTTCCCTGCTGGCTCTTTGGGCGGGAGACCCATCTCCAGCCATAGGCCATTTTTGTGCCTGGCGCGACGCCATTTGGGAAAGGGTGGTGTCGAGGCTGAAGGCAGCAGCAAAGCCTGCAGCCCCCAGGTCTGTGGGGCTACACAAGCGGTTCCCAAAGAGCTTTAGAACAAGGCATAGTTTTCCCTGCTGGCTCTTTGGGCGGGGGACCCCTCTCCAGCCATATGGCCATTTTTGTGCCTGGCGCAGCGCCAAGTGGGAAAGGGTGGCTTTGAGGCTGAAGGCAGCAGCAAAGCCTGCAGCCCCCAGGTCTGTGCGGCTACGCAAGCGGTTCCCAAAGAGCTTTAGAACAAGGCATAGTTTTCCCTGCTGGCTCTTTGGGCGGGGGACCCATCTCCAGTCGTATGGCTATTTTTATGCCTGGCGCGGTGCGTAGTGGGAAAGGGTGGCTTTGAGGCTGAAGGCAGCAGGAAAGCCCGCAGCCCCCAGGTCTGTGGGGCTACGCAAGCGGTTCCCAAAGAGCTTTAGAACAAGGCATAGTTTTCCCTGCTGGCTCTTTGGGCGGGGGACCCATCTCCAGCCGTATGGCCATTTTTGTGCCTGGCGCGGCGCCAAGTGGGAAAGGGTGGTGTCGAGGCTGAAGGCAGCAGGAAAGCCCACACCCCCCAGGTCTGTGGGGCTACGCAAGCGGTTCCCAAAGAGCTTTAGAACAAGGCATAGTTTTCCCTGCTGGCTCTTTGGGCGGGGGACCCATCTCCAGCCGTATGGCCATTTTTGTGCCTGGCGCGGCGCCAAGTGGGAAAGGGTGGCTTTGAGGCTGAAGGCAGCAGGAAAGCCCGCAGCCCCCAGGTCTGTGGGGCTACGCAAGCGGTTCCCAAAGAGCTTTAGAACAAGGCATAGTTTTCCCTGCTGGCTCTTTGGGCGGGGGACCCATCTCCAGCCATATGGCCATTTTTGTGCCTGGCGCAGCACCAAGTGGGAAAGGGTGGCTTTGAGGCTGAAGGCAGCAGCAAAGCCTGCAGCCCCCAGGTCTGTGGGGCTACGCAAGCGGTTCCCAAAGAGCTTTAGAACAAGGCATAGTTTTCCCTGCTGGCTCTTTGGGCGGGAGACCCATCTCCAGCCATAGGCCATTTTTGAGCCTGGCGCGACGCCAAGTGGGAAAGGGTGTTGTCGAGGCTGAAGGCAGCAGGAAAGCCCGCAGCCCCCAGGTCTGTGGGGCCAAGCAAGCGGTTCCCAAAGAGCTTTAGAACAAGGCATAGTTTTCCCTGCTGGCTCTTTGGGCGGGAGACCCATCTCCAGCCATAGGCCATTTTTGTGCCTGGCGCGACGCCAAGTGGGAAAGGGTGGTGTCGAGTCTGAAGGCAGCAGGAAAGCCTGCAGACCCCAGGTCTGTGGGGCTACGCAAGCGGTTCCCAAAGAGCTTTAGAACAAGGCATAGTTTTCCCTGCTGGCTCTTTGGGCGGGGGACCCATCTCCAGTCGTATGGCTATTTTTATGCCTGGCGCGGTGCGTAGTGGGAAAGGGTGGTTTTGAGGCCGAAGGCAGCAGGAAAGCCCGCAGCCCCCAGGTCTGTGGGGCTACGCAAGCGGTTCCCAAAGAGCTTTAGAACAAGGCATAATTTTCCCTGCTGGCTCTTTGGGCGGGGGACCCATGTCCAGCGGTATGGCCATTTTTGTGCCTGGCGCGGCGCCAAGTGGGAAAGGGTGGCTTTGAGGCTGAAGGCAGCAGGAAAGCCCACAGCCCCCAGGTCTGTGGGGCTACGCAAGCGGTTCCCAAAGAGCTTTAGAACAAGGCATAGTTTTCCCTGCTGGCTCTTTGGGCGGTGGACCCATCTCAAGCCGTATGGCCATTTTTGTGCCTGGCGCGGCGCCAAGTGGGAAAGGGTGGTGTCGAGGCTGAAGGCAGCAGCAAAGCCCGCAGCCCCCAGGTCTGTGGGGCTATGCAAGCGGTTCCCAAAGAGCTTTAGAACAAGGCATAGTTTTCCTTGCTGGCTCTTTGGGCATGGGACCCATATCCAGCCATAGGTAATTTTTGTGCCTGGCGCGATGCCAGGTTGGAAAGGGTGGTGTCGAGTCTGAAGGCAGCAGGAAAGCCTGCAGCCCCCAGGTCTGTGGGGCCAAGCAAGCGGTTCCCAAAGAGCTTTAGAACAAGGCATAGTTTTCCCTGCTGGCTCTTTGGGCGGGGGACCCATATCCAGCCGTATGGCCATTTTTGTGCGTGGCCAGGGGCCAAGTGGGAAAGCGTGGTGTCGAGGCTGAAGGCAGCAGCAAAGCCCACAGCCCCCAGGTCTGTGGGGCTATGCAAGCGGTTCCCAAAGAGCTTTAGAACAAGGCATAGTTTTCCTTGCTGGGTCTTTGGGCATGGGACCCATCTCCAGCCATAGGCCATTTTTGTGCCTACCGCGGCGCCAAGTGGGAAAGGGTGGCTTTGAGGCTGAAGGCAGCAGGAAAGCCCACACCCCCCAGGTCTGTGGGGCTACGCAAGCGGTTCCCAAAGAGCTTTAGAACAAGGCATAGTTTTCCCTGCTGGCTCTTTGGGCGGGGGACCCATCTCCAGCCATATGGCCATTTTTGTGCCTGGCGCGGCGCCAAGTGGGAAAGGGTGGCTTTGAGGCTGAAGGCAGCAGGAAAGCCCGCAGCCCCCAGGTCTGTGGGGCTACGCAAGCGGTTCCCAAAGAGCTTTAGAACAAGGCATAGTTTTCCCTGCTGGCTCTTTGGGCGGGGGACCCCTCTCCAGCCATATGGCCATTTTTGTGCCTGGCGCAGCGCCAAGTGGGAAAGGGTGGCTTTGAGGCTGAAGGCAGCAGCAAAGCCTGCAGCCCCCAGGTCTGTGCGGCTACGCAAGCGGTTCCCAAAGAGCTTTAGAACAAGGCATAGTTTTCCCTGCTGGCTCTTTGGGCGGGGGACCCATCTCCAGTCGTATGGCTATTTTTATGCCTGGTGCGGTGCGTAGTGGGAAAGGGTGGTGTCGAGGCTGAAGGCAGCAGGAAAGTCCGCAGCCCCCAGGTCTGTGGGGCTACGCAAGCGGTTCCCAAAGAGCTTTAGAACAAGGCATAGTTTTCCCTGCTGGCTCCTTGGGCGGGGGACCCATCTCCAGTCGTATGGCTATTTTTATGCCTGGTGCGGTGCGTAGTGGGAAAGGGTGGCTTTGAGGCTGAAGACAGCAGGAAAGCCCGCAGCCCCCAGGTCTGTGGGGCTACGCAAGCGGTTCCCAAAGAGCTTTAGAACAAGGCATAGTTTTCCCTGCTGGCTCCTTGGGCGGGGGACCCATCTCCAGCCATAGGCCATTTTTGTGCCTGGCGCGACGCCAAGTGGGAAAGGGTGTTGTCGAGGCTGAAGGCAGCAGGAAAGCCCGCAGCCCCCAGGTCTGTGGGGCCAAGCAAGCGGTTCCCAAAGAGCTTTAGAACAAGGCATAGTTTTCCCTGCTGGCTCTTTGGGCGGGGGACCCATCTCCAGCCATAGGCCATTTTTGTGCCTGGCGCGGCGCCAAGTGGGAAAGGGTGGCTTTGAGGCTGAAGGCAGCAGCAAAGCCCGCAGCCCCCAGGTCTGTGGGGCTACGCAAGCGGTTCCCAAAGAGCTTTAGAACAAGGCCTAGTTTTCCCTGCTGGCTCTTTGGGCGGGGGACCCATCTCCAGTCGTATGGCTATTTTTATGCCTGGCGCGGTGCGTAGTGGGAAAGGGTGGTTTTGAGGCTGAAGGCAGCAGGAAAGCCCGCAGCCCCCAGGTCTGTGGGGCTACGCAAGCGGTTCCCAAAGAGCTTTAGAACAAGGCATAATTTTCCCTGCTGGCTCTTTGGGCGGGGGACCCATCTCCAGCCGTATGGCCATTTTTGTGCCTGGCGCGGCGCCAAGTGGGAAAGGGTGGCTTTGAGGCTGAAGGCAGCAGGAAAGCCCGCAGCCCCCAGGTCTGTGGGGCTACGCAAGCGGTTCCCAAAGAGCTTTAGAACAAGGCATAGTTTTCCCTGCTGGCTCTTTGGGCGGGGGACCCATCTCCAGCCATATGGCCATTTTTGTGCCTGGCGCAGCGCCAAGTGGGAAAGGGTTGCTTTGAGGCTGAAGGCAGCAGCAAAGCCTGCAGCCCCCAGGTCTGTGGGGCTACGCAAGCGGTTCCCAAAGAGCTTTAGAACAAGGCATAGTTTTCCCTGCTGGCTCTTTGGGCGGGAGACCCATCTCCAGCCATAGGCCATTTTTGTGCCTGGCGCGACGCCAAGTGGGAAAGGGTGTTGTCGAGGCTGAAGGCAGCAGGAAAGCCCGCAGCCCCCAGGTCTGTGGGGCTACGCAAGCGGTTCCCAAAGAGCTTTAGAACAAGGCATAGTTTTCCCTGCTGGCTCTTTGGGCGGGAGACCCATCTCCAGCCATAGGCCATTTTTGTGCCTGGCGCGACGCCAAGTGGGAAAGGGTGGTTTTGAGGCTGAAGGCAGCAGGAAAGCCTGCAGCCCCCAGGTCTGTGGGGCTACGCAAGCGGTTCCCAAAGAGCTTTAGAACAAGGCATAGTTTTCCCTGCTGGCTCTTTGGGCGGGGGACCCATCTCCAGCGGTATGGCCATTTTTGTGCCTGGCGCGGCGCCAAGTGGGAAAGAGTGGTGTCGAGGCTGAAGGCAGCAGGAAAGCCCGCAGCCCCCAGGTCTGTGGGGCTACGCAAGTGGTTCCCAAAGAGCTTTAGAACAAGGCATAATTTTCCCTCCTGGCTCTTTGGGTGGGGGACCCATCTCCAGCCGTATGGCCATTTTTGCGCCTGGCGCAGTGCCAAGTGGGAAAGGGTGGTGTCGAGGCTGAAGGCAGCAGCAAAGCCCGCAGCCCCCAGGTCTGTGGGGCTACGCAAGCGGTTCCCAAAGAGCTTTAGAACAAGGCATAGTTTTCCCTGCTGGCTCTTTGGGCGGTGGACCCATCTGCAGCCGTATGGCCATTTTTGTGCCTGGCGCGGCGCCAAGTGGGAAAGGGTGGTGTCGAGGCTGAAGGCAGCAGCAAAGCCCGCAGCCCCCAGGTCTCTGGGGCTACGCAAGCGGTTCCCAAAGAGCTTTAGAACAAGGCATAGTATTCCTTGCTGGCTCTTTGGGCATGGGACCCATCTCCAGCCATAGGCCATTTTTGTGCCTGGCGCGGCGCCAGGTTGGAAAGGGTGGTGTCGAGTCTGAAGGCAGCAGCAAAGCCTGCAGCCCCCAGGTCTGTGGGGCCAAGCAAGCGGTTCCCAAAGAGCTTTAGAACAAGGCATAGTTTTCCCTGCTGGCTCTTTGGGCGGGGGACCCATCTCCTGCCATAGGCCATTTTTGTGCCTGGCGCGACGCCAAGTGGGAAAGGGTGGCTTTGAGGCTGAAGCAGCAGCAAAGCCTGCAGCCCCCAGGTCTGTGGGGCTACGCAAGCGGTTCCCAAAGAGCTTTAGAACAAGGCATAGTTTTCCCAGCTGGCTCTTAGGGCATGGGACCCATATCCAGCCATAGGCCATTTTTGTGCCTGATGCGGCACCAAGTGGGAAAGGGTGGCTTTGAGGCTGAAGGCAGCAGGAAAGCCCGCAGCCCCCAGGTCTGTGGGGCTACGCAAGCGGTTCCCAAAGAGCTTTAGAACAAGGCATAGTTTTCCCTGCTGGCTCTCTGGGCGGGGGACCCATCTCCAGCCGTATGGCCATTTTTGTGCCTGGCGCGGCGCCAAGTGGGAAAGGGTGCTGTCGAGGCTGAAGGCAGCAGGAGAGCCTGCAGCCCCCAGGTCTGTGCGGCTACGCAAGCGGTTCCCAAAGAGTTTTAGAACAAGGCATAGTTTTCCCTGCTGGCTCTTTGGGCGGGGGACCCATCTCCAGCCGTATGGCCATTTTTGTGCGTGGCCAGGGGCCAAGTGGGAAAGCGTGGTGTCGAGCCTGAAGGCAGCAGGAAGGCCCACAGCCCCCAGTTCTGTGGGGCTATGCAAGCGGTTCCCAAAGAGCTTTAGAACAAGGCATAGTTTTCCTTGCTGGGTCTTTGGGCATGGGACCCATCTCCAGCCATAGACCATTTTTGTGCCTACCGCGGCGCCAAGTGGGAAAGGGTGGCTTTGAGGCTGAAGGCAGCAGGAAAGCCTGCAGCCCCCAGTTTTGTGGGGCTACGCAAGCGGTTCCCAAAGAGCTTTAGAACAAGGCATAGTTTTCCCTGCTGGCTCTTTGGGCGGGGGACCCATCTCCAGCCGTACGGCCATTTTTGTGCCTGGCGCGGCGCCAAGTGGGAAAGGGTGCTGTCGAGGCTGAAGGCAGCAGGAAAGCCCGCAGCCCCCAGGTCTGTGGGGCTACGCAAGCGGTTCCCAAAGAGCTTTAGAACAAGGCATAGTTTTCCCTGCTGGCTCTTTGGGCGGGGGACCCATCTCCAGCCATATGGCCATTTTTGTGCCTGGCGCAGCGCCAAGTGGGAAAGGGTGGCTTTGAGGCTGAAGGCAGCAGCAAAGCCTGCAGCCCCCAGGTCTGTGCGGCTACGCAAGCGGTTCCCAAAGAGCTTTAGAACAAGGCATAGTTTTCCCTGCTGGCTCTTTGGGCGGGGGACCCATCTCCAGTCGTATGGCTATTTTTATGCCTGGCGCGGTGCGTAGTGGGAAAGGGTGGTGTCGAGGCTGAAGGCAGCAGGAAAGCCCGCAGCCCCCAGGTCTGTGGGGCTACGCAAGCGGTTCCCAAAGAGCTTTAGAACAAGGCATAGTTTTCCCTGCTGGCTCTTTGGGCGGGGGACCCATCTCCAGCCGTATGGCCATTTTTGTGCCTGATGCGGCGCCAAGTGGGAAAGGGTGGCTTTGAGGCTGAAGACAGCAGGAAAGCCCACAGCCCCCAGGTCTGTGGGGCTACGCAAGCGGTTCCCAAAGAGCTTTAGAACAAGGCATAGTTTTCCCTGCTGGCTCCTTGGGCGGGGGACCCATCTCCAGCCATAGGCCATTTTTGTGCCTGGCGCGACGCCAAGTGGGAAAGGGTGGTGTCGAGGCTGAAGGCAGCAGGAAAGCCCGCAGCCCCCAGGTCTGTGGGGCCAAGCAAGCGGTTCCCAAAGAGCTTTAGAACAAGGCATAGTTTTCCCTGCTGGCTCTTTGGGCGGGGGACCCATCTCCAGTCGTATGGCTATTTTTATGCCTGGCGCGGTGCGTAGTGGGAAAGGGTGGTTTTGAGGCTGAAGGCAGCAGGAAAGCCCGCAGCCCCCAGGTCTGTGGGGCTACGCAAGCGGTTCCCAAAGAGCTTTAGAACAAGGCATAATTTTCCCTGCTGGCTCTTTGGGCGGGGGACCCATCTCCAGCCGTATGGCCATTTTTGTGCCTGGCGCGGCGCCAAGTGGGAAAGGGTGGTGTCGAGGCTGAAGGCAGCAGGAAAGCCTGCAGCCCCCAGGTCTGTGGGGCTACGCAAGTGGTTCCCAAAGAGCTTTAGAACAAGGCATAGTTTTCCCTGCTGGCTCCTTGGGCAGGGGACCCATCTCCAGCCATATGGCCATTTTTGTGCCTGGCGCGGCGCCAAGTGGGAAAGGATGGCTTTGAGGCTGAAGGCAGCAGGAAAGCCCACACCCCCCAGGTCTGTGGGGCCAAGCAAGCGGTTCCCAAAGAGCTTTAGAACAAGGCATAGTTTTCCCTGCTGGCTCTTTGGGCGGGGGACCCATCTCCAGCCGTATGGCCATTTTTGTGCCTGGCGCGGCGCCAAGTGGGAAAGGGTGGCTTTGAGGCTGAAGGCAGCAGGAAAGCCCGCAGCCCCCAGGTCTGTGGGGCTACGCAAGCGGTTCCCAAAGAGCTTTAGAACAAGGCATAGTTTTCCCTGCTGGCTCTTTGGGCGGGGGACCCATCTCCAGCCGTATGGCCATTTTTGTGCCTGGCGCGGCGCCAAGTGGGAAAGGGTGGCTTTGAGGCTGAAGGCAGCAGGAAAGCCTGCAGCCCCCAGGTCTGTGCGGCTACGCAAGCGGTTCCCAAAGAGCTTTAGAACAAGGCATAGTTTTCCCTGCTGGCTCTTTGGGCGGGGGACCCATCTCCAGTCGTATGGCTATTTTTATGCCTGGCGCGGTGCGTAGTGGGAAAGGGTGGTGTCGAGTCTGAAGGCAGCAGGAAAGCCCGCAGCCCCCAGGTCTGTGGGGCTACGCAAGCGGTTCCCAAAGAGCTTTAGAACAAGGCATAGTTTTCCCTGCTGGCTCTTTGGGCGGGGGACCCATCTCCAGCCATAGGCCATTTTTGTGCCTGATGCGGCGCCAAGTGGGAAAGGGTGGCTTTGAGGCTGAAGGCAGCAGGAAAGCGCGCAGCCCCCAGGTCTGTGGGGCTACGCAAGCGGTTCCCAAAGAGCTTTAGAACAAGGCATAGTTTTCCCTGCTGGCTCTCTGGGCGGGGGACCCATATCCAGTCGTATGGCTATTTTTATGCCTGGCGCGGTGCGTAGTGGGAAAGGGTGGTGTCGAGGCTGAAGGCAGCAGGAAAGCCCGCAGCCCCCAGGTCTGTGGGGCTACGCAAGCGGTTCCCAAAGAGCTTTAGAACAAGGCATAGTTTTCCCTGCTGGCTCTTTGGGCGGGGAACCCATCTCCAGCCATAGACCATTTTTGTGCCTAGCGCGGCGCCAAGTGGGAAAGGGTGGTGTCGAGTCTGAAGGCAGCAGGAAAGGCTGCAGCCCCCAGGTCTGTGGGGCCAAGCAAGCGGTTCCCAAAGAGCTTTAGAACAAGGCATAGTTTTCCCTGCTGGCTCTTTGGGCATGGGAGCCATCTCCAGCCGTATGGCCATTTTTGTGCGTGGCCAGGGGCCAAGTGGGAAAGGGTGGTGTCGAGGCTGAAGGCAGCAGCAAAGCCCGCAGCCCCCAGGTCTGTGGGGCTACGCAAGCGGTTCCCAAAGAGCTTTAGAACAAGGCATAGTTTTCCCTGCTGGCTCTTTGGGCGGGGGACCCATCTCCAGCCGTATGGCCATTTTTGTGCCTGGCCCGGCGCCAAGTGGGAAAGGGTGGCTTTGAGGCTGAAGGCAGCAGGAAAGCCTGCAGCCCCCAGGTCTGTGGGGCTACGCAAGCGGTTCCCAAAGAGCTTTAGAACAAGGCATAGTTTTCCCTGCTGGCTCTTTGGGCGGGGGACCCATCTCCAGCCGTATGGCCATTTTTGTGCCTGGCGCGGCGCCAAGTGGGAAAGGGTGGTTTTGAGGCTGAAGGCAGCAGCAAAGCCTGCAGCCCCCAGGTCTGTGGGGCTACGCAAGCGGTTCCCAAAGAGCTTTAGAACAAGGCATATTTTTCCCTGCTGGCTCTTTGGGCGGGGGACCCATCTCCAGCCATATGGCCATTTTTATGCCTGGGGCGGCGCCAAGTGGGAAAGGGTGGTGTCGAGGCTGAAGGCAGCAGGAAAGCCCGCAGCCCCCAGGTCTGTGGGGCTACGCAAGTGGTTCCCAAAGAGCTTTAGAACAAGGCATAGTTTTCCCTGCTGGCTCTTTGGGCGGGGGACCCATCTCCAGCCGTATGGCCATTTTTGTGCCTGGCGCGGCGCCAAGTGGGAAAGGGTGGCTTTGAGGCTGAAGGCAGCAGGAAAGCCCACACCCCCCAGGTCTGTGGGGCTACGCAAGCGGTTCCCAAAGAGCTTTAGAACAAGGCATAGTTTTCCCTGATGGCTCTTTGGGCGGGGGACCCATCTCCAGCCGTATGGCCATTTTTGTGCCTGGCCCGGCGCCAAGTGGGAAAGGGTGGCTTTGAGGCTGAAGGCAGCAGGAAAGCCCGCAGCCCCCAGGTCTGTGGGGCTACGCAAGCGGTTCCCAAAGAGCTTTAGAACAAGGCCTAGTTTTCCCTGCTGGCTCTTTGGGCGGGGGACCCATCTCCAGCGGTATGGCCATTTTTGTGCCTGGCGCGGCGCCAAGTGGGAAAGGGTGGTGTCGAGGCTGAAGGCAGCAGGAAAGCCCGCAGCCCCCAGGTCTGTGGGTCTACGCAAGCGGTTCCCAAAGAGCTTTAGAACAAGGCATAGTTTTCCCTGCTGGCTCTTTGGGCGGGTGACCCATCTCCAGCCGTATGGCCATTTTTGTGCCTGATGCGGCGCCAAGTGGGAAAGGGTGGCTTTGAGGCTGAAGGCAGCAGGAAAGCCCGCAGCCCCCAGGTCTGTGGGGCTACGCAAGCGGTTCCCAAAGAGCTTTAGAACAAGGCATAATTTTCCCTGCTGGCTCTTTGGGCGGGGGACCCATCTCCAGCCATATGGCCATTTTTGTGCCTGGCGCGGCGCCAAGTGGGAAAGGGTGGTGTCGAGGCTGAAGGCAGCAGGAAAGCCCGCAGCCCCCAGGTCTGTGGGGCTACGCAAGCGGTTCCCAAAGAGCTTTAGAACAAGGCATAGTTTTCCCTGCTGGCTCTTTGGGCGGGGGACCCATCTCCAGCCGTATGGCCATTTTTGTGCCTGGCGCGGCGCCAAGTGGGAAAGGGTGGCTTTGAGGCTGAAGGCAGCAGGAAAGCCCGCAGCCCCCAGGTCTGTGGGGCTACGCAAGCGGTTCCCAAAGAGCTTTAGAACAAGGCATAGTTTTCCCTGCTGGCTCTTTGGGCGGGGGACCCACCTCCAGCCATATGGCCATTTTTGTGCCTGGCGCAGCGCCAAGTGGGAAAGGGTTGCTTTGAGGCTGAAGGCAGCAGCAAAGCCTGCAGCCCCCAGGTCTGTGGGGCTACGCAAGCGGTTCCCAAAGAGCTTTAGAACAAGGCATAGTTTTCCCTGCTGGCTCTTTGGGCGGGAGACCCATCTCCAGCCATAGGCCATTTTTGTGCCTGGCGCGACGCCAAGTGGGAAAGGGTGTTGTCGAGGCTGAAGGCAGCAGGAAAGCCCGCAGCCCCCAGGTCTGTGGGGCCAAGCAAGCGGTTCCCAAAGAGCTTTAGAACAAGGCATAGTTTTCCCTGCTGGCTCTCTGGGCGGGGGACCCATCTCCAGCCGTATGGCCATTTTTGTGCGTGGCCAGGGGCCAAGTGGGAAAGCGTGGTGTCGAGGCTGAAGGCAGCAGGAAGGCCCACAGCCCCCAGGTCTGTGGGGCTATGCAAGCGGTTCCCAAAGAGCTTTAGAACAAGGCATAGTTTTCCTTGCTGGGTTTTTGGGCATGGGACCCATCTCCAGCCATAGACCATTTTTGTGCCTACCGCGGCGCCAAGTGGGAAAGGGTGGCTTTGAGGCTGAAGGCAGCAGGAAAGCCCACACCCCCCAGGTCTGTGGGGCTACGCAAGCGGTTCCCAAAGAGCTTTAGAACAAGGCATAGTTTTCCCTGATGGCTCCTTGGGCGGGGGACCCATCTCCAGCCATAGGCCATTTTTGTGCCTGGCGCGACGCCAAGTGGGAAAGGGTGTTGTCGAGGCTGAAGGCAGCAGGAAAGCCCGCAGCCCCCAGGTCTGTGGGGCCAAGCAAGCGGTTCCCAAAGAGCTTTAGAACAAGGCATAGTTTTCCCTGCTGGCTCTTTGGGCGGGAGACCCATCTCCAGCCATAGGCCATTTTTGTGCCTGGCGCGACGCCAAGTGGGAAAGGGTGGTTTTGAGGCTGAAGGCAGCAGGAAAGCCTGCAGCCCCCAGGTCTGTGGGGCTACGCAAGCGGTTCCCAAAGAGCTTTAGAACAAGGCATAGTTTTCCCTGCTGGCTCTTTGGGCGGGGGACCCATCTCCAGCCGTATGGCCATTTTTGTGCCTGATGCGGCGCCAAGTGGGAAAGGGTGGCTTTGAGGCTGAAGACAGCAGGAAAGCCCGCAGCCCCCAGGTCTGTGGGGCTACGCAAGCGGTTCCCAAAGAGCTTTAGAACAAGGCATAGTTTTCCCTGCTGGCTCCTTGGGCGGGGGACCCATCTCCAGCCATAGGCCATTTTTGTGCCTGGCGCGACGCCAAGTGGGAAAGGGTGTTGTCGAGGCTGAAGGCAGCAGGAAAGCCCGCAGCCCCCAGGTCTGTGGGGCCAAGCAAGCGGTTCCCAAAGAGCTTTAGAACAAGGCATAGTTTTCCCTGCTGGCTCTTTGGGCGGGAGACCCATCTCCAGCCATAGGCCATTTTTGTGCCTGGCGCGACGCCAAGTGGGAAAGGGTGGTTTTGAGGCTGAAGGCAGCAGGAAAGCCTGCAGCCCCCAGGTCTGTGGGGCTACGCAAGCGGTTCCCAAAGAGCTTTAGAACAAGGCATAGTTTTCCCTGCTGGCTCTTTGGGCGGGGGACCCATCTCCAGTCGTATGGCTATTTTTATGCCTGGCGCGGTGCGTAGTGGGAAAGGGTGGTTTTGAGGCTGAAGGCAGCAGGAAAGCCCGCAGCCCCCAGGTCTGTGGGGCTACGCAAGCGGTTCCCAAAGAGCTTTAGAACAAGGCATAATTTTCCCTGCTGGCTCTTTGGGCGGGGGACCCATCTCCAGCCGTATGGCCATTTTTGTGCCTGGCGCGGCGCCAAGTGGGAAAGGGTGGTGTCGAGGCTGAAGGCAGCAGGAAAGCCCACACCCCCCAGGTCTGTGGGGCTACGCAAGCGGTTCCCAAAGAGCTTTAGAACAAGGCATAGTTTTCCCTGATGGCTCTTTGGGCGGGGTACCCATCTCCAGCCGTATGGCCATTTTTGTGCCTGATGCGGCGCCAAGTGGGAAAGGGTGGCTTTGAGGCTGAAGGCAGCAGGAAAGCCCGCAGCCCCCAGGTCTGTGGGGCTACGCAAGCGGTTCCCAAAGAGCTTTAGAACAAGGCATAGTTTTCCCTGCTGGCTCTTTGGGCGGGGGACCCATCTCCAGCCATATGGCCATTTTTGTGCCTGGCGCAGCGCCAAGTGGGAAAGGGTTGCTTTGAGGCTGAAGGCAGCAGCAAAGCCTGCAGCCCCCAGGTCTGTGGGGCCAAGCAAGCGGTTCCCAAAGAGCTTTAGAACAAGGCATAGTTTTCCCTGCTGGCTCTTTGGGCGGGAGACCCATCTCCAGCCATAGGCCATTTTTGTGCCTGGCGCGACGCCAAGTGGGAAAGGGTGGTTTTGAGGCTGAAGGCAGCAGGAAAGCCCGCAGCCCCCAGGTCTGTGGGGCCAAGCAAGCGGTTCCCAAAGAGCTTTAGAACAAGGCATAGTTTTCCCTGCTGGCTCTTTGGGCGGGAGACCCATCTCCAGCCATAGGCCATTTTTGTGCCTGGCGCAGTGCCAAGTGGGAAAGGGTGGTGTCGAGGCTGAAGGCAGCAGGAAAGCCCACAGCCCCCAGGTCTGTGGGGCTACGCAAGCGGTTCCCAAAGAGCTTTAGAACAAGGCATAGTTTTCCCTGCTGGCTCTTTGGGCATGGGACCCATCTCCAGCCGTATGGCCATTTTTGTGCCTGGCGCGGCGCCAAGTGGGAAAGGGTGGCTTTGAGGCTGAAGGCAGCAGGAAAGCCCGCAGCCCCCAGGTCTGTGGGGCTACGCAAGCGGTTCCCAAAGAGCTTTAGAACAAGGCATAGTTTTCCCTGCTGGCTCTTTGGGCGGGGGACCCATCTCCAGTCGTATGGCTATTTTTATGCCTGGCGCGGTGCGTAGTGGGAAAGGGTGGTGTCGAGGATGAAGGCAGCAGGAAAGCCCGCAGCCCCCAGGTCTGTGGGGCTACGCAAGCGGTTCCCAAAGAGCTTTAGAACAAGGCATAGTTTTCCCTGCTGGCTCTTTGGGCGGGTGACCCATCTCCAGCCGTATGGCCATTTTTGTGCCTGATGCGGCGCCAAGTGGGAAAGGGTGTTGTCGAGGCTGAAGGCAGCAGGAAAGCCCGCAGCCCCCAGGTCTGTGGGGCTACGCAAGCGGTTCCCAAAGAGCTTTAGAACAAGGCATAGTTTTCCCTGCTGGCTCTTTGGGCGGGAGACCCATCTCCAGCCATAGGCCATTTTTGTGCCTGGCGCGACGCCAAGTGGGAAAGGGTTGGTTGAGGCTGAAGGCAGCAGGAAAGACTGCAGCCCCCAGGTCTGTGGGGCTACGCAAGCGGTTCCCAAAGAGCTTTAGAACAAGGCATAGTTTTCCCTGCTGGCTCTTTGGGCGGGGGACCCATCTCCAGTCGTATGGCTATTTTTATGCCTAGCGCGGTGCGTAGTGGGAAAGGGTGGTTTTGAGGCTGAAGGCAGCAGGAAAGCCTGCAGCCCCCAGGTCTGTGGGGCCAAGCAAGCGGTTCCCAAAGAGCTTTAGAACAAGGCATAGTTTTCCCTGCTGGCTCTTTGGGCGGGGGACCCATCTCCAGCCGTATGGCCATTTTTGTGCCTGATGCGGCGCCAAGTGGGAAAGGGTGGCTTTGAGGCTGAAGACAGCAGGAAAGCCCGCAGCCCCCAGGTCTGTGGGGCTACGCAAGCGGTTCCCAAAGAGCTTTAGAACAAGGCATAGTTTTCCCTGCTGGCTCCTTGGGCGGGGGACCCATCTCCAGCCATAGGCCATTTTTGTGCCTGGCGCGACGCCAAGTGGGAAAGGGTGTTGTCGAGGCTGAAGGCAGCAGGAAAGCCCGCAGCCCCCAGGTCTGTGGGGCCAAGCAAGCGGTTCCCAAAGAGCTTTAGAACAAGGCATAGTTTTCCCTGCTGGCTCTTTGGGCGGGAGACCCATCTCCAGCCATAGGCCATTTTTGTGCCTGGCGCGACGCCAAGTGGGAAAGGGTGGTTTTGAGGCTGAAGGCAGCAGCAAAGCCTGCAGCCCCCAGGTCTGTGGGGCTACGCAAGCGGTTCCCAAAGAGCTTTAGAACAAGGCATAGTTTTCCCTGCTGGCTCTTTGGGCGGGGGACCCATCTCCAGTCGTATCGCTATTTTTATGCCTGGCGCGGTGCGTAGTGGGAAAGGGTGGTTTTGAGGCTGAAGGCAGCAGGAAAGCCCGCAGCCCCCAGGTCTGTGGGGCTACGAAAGCGGTTCCCAAAGAGCTTTAGAACAAGGCATAGTTTTCCCTGCTGGCTCTTTGGGCGGGGGGACCCATCTCCAGCCGTATGGCCATTTTTGTGCCTGGCGCGGCGCCAAGTGGGAAAGCGTGGCTTTGAGGCTGAAGGCAGCAGGAAAGCCCGCAGCCCCCAGGTCTGTGGGGCTACGCAAGCGGTTCCCAAAGAGCTTTAGAACAAGGCATAGTTTTCCCTGCTGGCTCTTTGGGCGGGGGACCCATCTCCAGCCATATGGCCATTTTTGTGCCTGGCGCAGCGCCAAGTGGGAAAGGGTTGCTTTGAGGCTGAAGGCAGCAGGAAAGCCTGCAGCCCCCAGGTCTGTGGGGCCAAGCAAGCGGTTCCCAAAGAGCTTTAGAACAAGGCATAGTTTTCCCTGCTGACTCTTTGGGCGGGGGACCCATCTCCAGTCGTATGGCTGTTTTTATGCCTGGCGCGGTGCGTAGTGGGAAAAGGTGGTTTTGAGGCCGAAGGCAGCAGGAAAGCCCACAGCCCCCAGGTCTGTGGGGCTACGCAAGCGGTTCCCAAAGAGCTTTAGAACAAGGCATAATTTTCCCTGCTGGCTCTTTGGGCGGGGGACCCATCTCCAGCCGTATGGCCATTTTTGTGCCTGGCGCGGCGCCAAGTGGGAAAGGGTGGTGTCGAGGCTGAAGGCAGCAGGAAAGCCCGCAGCCCCCAGGTCTGTGGGGCTACGCAAGCGGTTCCCAAAGAGCTTTAGAACAAGGCATAGTTTTCCCTGATGGCTCTTTGGGCATGGGACCCATCTCCAGCCATAGGCCATTTTTGTGCCTGGCGCGACGCCAAGTGGGAAAGGGTGGCTTTGAGGCTGAAGGCAGCAGGAAAGCCTGCAGCCCCCAGGTCTGTGGGGCTACGCAAGCGGTTCCCAAAGAGCTTTAGAACAAGGCATAGTTTTCCCTGCTGGCTCCTTGGGCGGGGGACCCATCTCCAGCCGTATGGCCATTTTTGTGCCTGGCGCGGCGCCAAGTGGGAAAGGGTGGTGTCGAGGCTGAAGGCAGCAGGAAAGCCCGCAGCCCCCAGGTCTGTGGGGCTACGCAAGCGGTTCCCAAAGAGCTTTAGAACAAGGCATAGTTTTCCCTGCTGGCTCTTTGGGCAGGGGACCCATCTCCAGCCATATGGCCATTTTTGTGCCTGGCGCGGCGCCAAGTGGGAAAGGGTGGCTTTGAGGCTGAAGGCAGCAGGAAAGCCCACACCCCCCAGGTCTGTGGGGCCAAGCAAGCGGTTCCCAAAGAGCTTTAGAACAAGGCATAGTTTTCCCTGCTGGCTCTTTGGGCGGGGGACCCATCTCCAGCCGTATGGCCATTTTTGGGCCTAGCGCGGTGCGTAGTGTGAAAGGGTGGCTTTGAGGCTGAAGGCAGCAGGAAAGCCCGCAGCCCCCAGGTCTGTGGGGCTATGCAAGCGGTTCCCAAAGAGCTTTAGAACAAGGCATAGTTTTCCCTGCTGGCTCTTTGGGCGGGGGACCCATCTCCAGCCATAGGCCATTTTTGTGCCTAGCGCGGCGCCAAGTGGGAAAGGGTGGCTTTGAGGCTGAAGGCAGCAGGAAAGCCTGCAGCCCCCAGGTTTGTGGGGCTACGCAAGCGGTTCCCAAAGAGCTTTAGAACAAGGCATAGTTTTCCCAGCTGGCTCTTAGGGCATGCTACCCCTCTTCAGCCGTATGGCCATTTTTGTGCCTGGCGCGGCGCCAGGTGGGAAAGGGTGGTGTCGAGTCTGAAGGCAGCAGGAAAGCCTGCAGCCCCCAGGTCTGTGGGGCCAAGCAAGCGGTTCCCAAAGAGCTTTAGAACAAGGCATAGTTTTCCCTGCTGGCTCTTTGGGCATGGGACCCATCTCCAGCCATAGGCCATTTTTGTGCCTGGCGCGACGCCAAGTGGGAAAGGGTGGCTTTGAGGCTGAAGGCAGCAGCAAAGCCTGCAGCCCCCAGGTCTGTGGGGCCAAGCAAGCGGTTCCCAAAGAGCTTTAGAACAAGGCATAGTTTTCCCTGCTGGCTCTTAGGGCATGGGACCCATATCCAGCCATAGGCCTTTTTTGTGCCTGATGCGGCGCCAAGTGGGAAAGGGTGGCTTTGAGGCTGAAGGCAGCAGGAAAGCCCGCAGCCCCCAGGTCTGTGGGGCTACGCAAGCGGTTCCCAAAGAGCTTTAGAACAAGGCATAATTTTCCCTGCTGGCTCTCTGGGCGGGGGACCCATCTCCAGCCGTATGGCCATTTTTGTGCCTGGCGCGGCGCCAAGTGGGAAAGGGTGCTGTCGAGGCTGAAGGCAGCAGGAAAGCCTGCAGCCCCCAGGTCTGTGGGGCTACGCAAGCGGTTCCCAAAGAGCTTTAGAACAAGGCATAGATTTCCCTGCTGGCTCTTTGGGCGGGGGACCCATCTCCAGCCGTATGGCCATTTTTGTGCGTGGCCAGGGGCCAAGTGGGAAAGGGTGGTGTCGAGGCTGAAGGCAGCAGGAAAGCCCGCAGCCCCCAGGTCTGTGGGGCTACGCAAGCGGTTCCCAAAGAGCTTTAGAACAAGGCATAGTTTTCCCTGATGGCTCTTTGGGCATGGGACCCATCTCCAGCCATAGGCCATTTTTGTGCCTGATGCGGCGCCAAGTGGGAAAGGGTGGTTTTGAGGCTGAAGGCAGCAGGAAAGCCTGCAGCCCCCAGGTCTGTGGGGCTACGCAAGCGGTTCCCAAAGAGCTTTAGAACAAGGCATAGTTTTCCCTGCTGGCTCTTTGGGCGGGGGACCCATCTCCAGCCGTATGGCCATTTTTATGCCTGGCCCGGCGCCAAGTGGGAAAGGGTGGCTTTGAGGCTGAAGGCAGCAGGAAAGCCCACACCCCCCAGGTCTGTGGGGCTACGCAAGCGGTTCCCAAAGAGCTTTAGAACAAGGCATAGTTTTCCCTGCTGGCTCTTTGGGCATGGGACCCATCTCCAGCCGTATGGCCATTTTTGTGCCTGGCGCGGCGCCAAGTGGGAAAGGGTGGCTTTGAGGCTGAAGGCAGCAGGAAAGCCCGCAGCCCCCAGGTTTGTGGGGCTACGCAAGCGGTTCCCAAAGAGCTTTAGAACAAGGCATAATTTTCCCTGCTGGCTCTTTGGGCGGGGGACCCATCTCCAGCCGTATGGCCATTTTTGTGCCTGGCGCGGCGTCAAGTGGGAAAGGGTGCTGTCGAGGCTGAAGGCAGCAGGAAAGCCTGCAGCCCCCAGGTCTGTGGGGCTACGCAAGCGGTTCCCAAAGAGCTTTAGAACAAGGCATAGTTTTCCCTGCTGGCTCTTTGGGCGGGGGACCCATCTCCAGCCGTCTATCTATTTTTGTGCCTGGCGCGGTGCGTAGTGGCAAAGGGTCGTTTTGAGGCTGAAGGCAGCAGGAAAGCCCGCAGCCCCCAGGTCTGTGGGGCTACGCAAGCGGTTCCCAAAGAGCTTTAGAACAAGGCATAGTTTTCCCTGCTGGCTCTTTGGGCGGGGGACCCATCTCCAGCCGTATGGCCATTTTTGTGCCTGGCGCGGCGCCAAGTGGGAAAGGGTGGCTTTGAGGCTGAAGGCAGCAGGAAAGCCTCCAGCCCCCAGGTCTGTGGGGATACGCAAGTGGTTCCCAAAGAGCTTTAGAACAAGGCATAGTTTTCCCTGCTGGCTCTTTGGGCGGGGGACCCATCTCCAGCCATAGGCCATTTTTGTGCCTGATGCGGCGCCAAGTGGGAAAGGGTGGCTTTGAGGCTGAAGACAGCAGGAAAGCCTGCAGCCCCCAGGTCTGTGGGGCTATGCAAGCGGTTCCCAAAGAGCTTTAGAACAAGGCATAGTTTTCCCTGCTGGCTCTTTGGGCGGGGGACCCATCTCCAGCCGTATGGCCATTTTTGTGCCTGGCGCAGCGCCAAGTGGGAAAGGGTGGCTTTGAGGCTGAAGGCAGCAGGAAAGCCTGCAGCCCCCAGGTTTGTGGGGCTACGCAAGCGGTTCCCAAAGAGCTTTAGAACAAGGCATAGTTTTCCCTGCTGGCTCTTTGGGCGGGTACCCATCTCCAGCCGTATGGCCATTTTTGTGCGTGGCCAGGGGCCAAGTGGGAAAGGGTGGTGTCGAGGCTGAAGGCAGCAGGAAAGCCCGCAGCCCCCAGGTCTGTGGGGCTACGCAAGCGGTTCCCAAAGAGCTTTAGAACAAGGCATAGTTTTCCCTGATGGCTCTTTGGGCATGGGACCCATCTCCAGCCATAGGCCATTTTTGTGCCTGATGCGGCGCCAAGTGGGAAAGGGTGGTTTTGAGGCTGAAGGCAGCAGGAAAGCCTGCAGCCCCCAGGTCTGTGGGGCTACGCAAGCGGTTCCCAAAGAGCTTTAGAACAAGGCATAGTTTTCCCTGCTGGCTCTTTGGGCGGGGGACCCATCTCCAGCCGTATGGCCATTTTTATGCCTGGCCCGGCGCCAAGTGGGAAAGGGTGGCTTTGAGGCTGAAGGCAGCAGGAAAGCCCACACCCCCCAGGTCTGTGGGGCTACGCAAGCGGTTCCCAAAGAGCTTTAGAACAAGGCATAGTTTTCCCTGCTGGCTCTTTGGGCATGGGACCCATCTCCAGCCGTATGGCCATTTTTGTGCCTGGCGCGGCGCCAAGTGGGAAAGGGTGGCTTTGAGGCTGAAGGCAGCAGGAAAGCCCGCAGCCCCCAGGTTTGTGGGGCTACGCAAGCGGTTCCCAAAGAGCTTTAGAACAAGGCATAATTTTCCCTGCTGGCTCTTTGGGCGGGGGACCCATCTCCAGCCGTATGGCCATTTTTGTGCCTGGCGCGGCGTCAAGTGGGAAAGGGTGCTGTCGAGGCTGAAGGCAGCAGGAAAGCCTGCAGCCCCCAGGTCTGTGGGGCTACGCAAGCGGTTCCCAAAGAGCTTTAGAACAAGGCATAGTTTTCCCTGCTGGCTCTTTGGGCGGGGGACCCATCTCCAGCCGTCTATCTATTTTTGTGCCTGGCGCGGTGCGTAGTGGCAAAGGGTCGTTTTGAGGCTGAAGGCAGCAGGAAAGCCCGCAGCCCCCAGGTCTGTGGGGCTACGCAAGCGGTTCCCAAAGAGCTTTAGAACAAGGCATAGTTTTCCCTGCTGGCTCTTTGGGCGGGGGACCCATCTCCAGCCGTATGGCCATTTTTGTGCCTGGCGCGGCGCCAAGTGGGAAAGGGTGGCTTTGAGGCTGAAGGCAGCAGGAAAGCCTCCAGCCCCCAGGTCTGTGGGGATACGCAAGTGGTTCCCAAAGAGCTTTAGAACAAGGCATAGTTTTCCCTGCTGGCTCTTTGGGCGGGGGACCCATCTCCAGCCATAGGCCATTTTTGTGCCTGATGCGGCGCCAAGTGGGAAAGGGTGGCTTTGAGGCTGAAGACAGCAGGAAAGCCTGCAGCCCCCAGGTCTGTGGGGCTATGCAAGCGGTTCCCAAAGAGCTTTAGAACAAGGCATAGTTTTCCCTGCTGGCTCTTTGGGCGGGGGACCCATCTCCAGCCGTATGGCCATTTTTGTGCCTGGCGCAGCGCCAAGTGGGAAAGGGTGGCTTTGAGGCTGAAGGCAGCAGGAAAGCCTGCAGCCCCCAGGTTTGTGGGGCTACGCAAGCGGTTCCCAAAGAGCTTTAGAACAAGGCATAGTTTTCCCTGCTGGCTCTTTGGGCGGGGGACCCATCTCCAGCCGTATGGCCATTTTTGTGCCTGGCGCGGCGCCAAGTGGGAAAGGGTGGCTTTGAGGCTGAAGGCAGCAGGAAAGCCTGCAGCCCCCAGTTTTGTGGGGCTACGCAAGCGGTTCCCAAAGAGCTTTAGAACAAGGCATAATTTTCCCTGCTGGCTCTTTGGGCGGGGGACCCATCTCCAGCCATAGGCCATTTCTGTGCCTGATAGGGCGCCAAGTGGGAAAGGGTGGCTTTGAGGCTGAAGACAGCAGGAAAGCCTGCAGCCCCCAGGTCTGTCGGGCTATGCAAGCAGTTCCCAAAGAGCTTTAGAACAAGGCATAGTTTTCCCTGCTGGCTCTTTGGGCGGTGGACCCATCTCCAGCCGTATGGCCATTTTTGTGCCTGGCGCGGCGCCAAGTGGGAAAGGGTGGTGTCGAGGCTGAAGGCAGCAGCAAAGCCCGCAGCCCCCAGGTCTGTGGGGCTATGCAAGCGGTTCCCAAAGAGCTTTAGAACAAGGCATAGTTTTCCCTGCTGGCTCTTTGGGCATGGGACCCATCTCCAGCCATAGGCCATATTTGTGCCTGGCGCGACGCCAAGTGGGAAAGGGTGGCTTTGAGGCTGAAGGCAGCAGCAAAGCCTGCAGCCCCCAGGTCTGTGGGGCTACGCAAGCGGTTCCCAAAGAGCTTTAGAACAAGGCATAGTTTTCCCTGCTGGCTCTTAGGGCATGGGACCCATATCCAGCCATAGGCCATTTTTGTGCCTGATGCGGCACCAAGTGGGAAAGGGTGGCTTTGAGGCTGAAGGCAGCAGGAAAGCCCGCAGCCCCCAGGTCTGTGCGGCTACGCAAGCGGTTCCCAAAGAGCTTTAGAACAAGGCATAATTTTCCCTGCTGGCTCTCTGGGCGGGGGACCCATCTCCAGCCGTATGGCCATTTTTGTGCCTGGCGCGGCGTCAATTGGGAAAGGGTGCTGTCGAGGCTGAAGGCAGCAGGAAAGCCTGCAGCCCCCAGGTCTGTGGGTCTACGCAAGCGGTTCCCAAAGAGCTTTAGAACAAGGCATAGTTTTCCCTGCTGGCTCTTTGGGCGGGGGACCCATCTCCAGCCGTATAGCCATTTTTGTGCGTGGCCAGGGGCCAAGTGGGAAAGGGTGGTGTCGAGGCTGAAGGCAGCAGGAAAGCCCACAGCCCCCAGGTCTGTGGGGCTATGCAAGCGGTTCCCAAAGAGCTTTAGAACAAGGCATATTTTTCCCTGCTGGCTCTTTTGGCATGGGACACATCTCCAGCCGTATGGCCATTTTTGTGGCTGGCCCGGCGCCAAGTGGGAAAGGGTGGCTTTGAGGCTGAAGGCAGCAGGAAAGCCTGCAGCCCCCAGGTCTGTGGGGCTACGCAAGCGGTTCCCAAAGAGCTTTAGAACAAGGCATAGTTTTCCCTGCTGGCTCTTTGGGCGGGGGACCCATCTCCAGCCGTATGGCCATTTTTGGGCCTGGCGGGGCGCCAAGTGGGGAAGGGTGGTTTTGAGACTGAAGGCAGCAGCAAAGCCTGCAGCCCCCAGGTCTGTGGGGCCAAGCAAGCGGTTCCCAAAGAGCTTTAGAACAAGGCATAGTTTTCCCTGCTGGCTCTTTGGGCATGGGACCCATCTCCAGCCATAGGCCATTTTTGTGCCTGGCGCGACGCCAAGTGGGAAAGGGTGGCTTTGAGGCTGAAGGCAGCAGCAAAGCCTGCAGCCCCCAGGTCTGTGGGGCTACGCAAGCGCTTCCCAAAGAGCTTTAGAACAAGGCATAGTTTTCCCTGCTGGCTCTTTGGGCGGGGGACCCATCTCCAGCCATATGGCCATATTTATGCCTGGCGAAGCGCCAAGTGGGAAAGGGTGGCTTTGAGGCTGAAGGCAGCAGGAAAGCCCGCAGCCCCCAGGTCTGTGGGGCTACGGAAGCGGTTCCCAAAGAGCTTTAGAACAAGGCATAGTTTTCCCTGCTGGCTCTTTGGGCGGGAGACCCATATCCAGCCATAGGCCATTTTTGTGCCTGGCGCGACGCCAAGTGGGAAAGGGTGTTGTCGAGGCTGAAGGCAGCAGGAAAGCCTGCAGCCCCCAGGTCTGTGCGGCTACGCAAGCGGTTCCCAAAGAGCTTTAGAACAAGGCATAGTTTTCCCTGCTGGCTCCTTGGGCGGGGGACCCATCTCCAGTCATATGGCTATTTTTATGCCTGGCGCGGTGCGTAGTGGGAAAGGGTGTATTTGAGGCTGAAGGCAGCAGGAAAGCCCGCAGCCCCCAGGTCTGTGGGGCTACGCAAGCGGTTCCCAAAGAGCTTTAGAACAAGGCATAGTTTTTCCTGCTGGCTCTTTGGGCAGGGGACCCATCTCCAGCCGTATGGCCATTTTTGAGCCTTTCGCGGCGCCAAGTGGGAAAGGGTGTTGTCGAGGCTGAAGGCAGCAGGAAAGCCCGCAGCCCCCAGGTCTGTGCGGCTACGCAAGCGGTTCCCAAAGAGCTTTAGAACAAGGCATAGTTTTCCCTGCTGGCTCTTTGGGCGGGGGACCCATCTCCAGCCATAGGCCATTTTTGTGCCTGGCGCGGCGCCAAGTGGGAAAGGGTGGCTTTGAGGCTGAAGGCAGCAGCAAAGCCTGCAGCCCCCAGGTCTGTGCGGCTACGCAAGCGGTTCCCAAAGAGCTTTAGAACAAGGCATAGTTTTCCCTGCTGGCTCTTAGGGCATGGGACCCATATCCAGCCATAGGCCATTTTTGTGCCTGATGCGGCACCAAGTGGGAAAGGGTGGCTTTGAGGCTGAAGGCAGCAGGAAAGCCCGCAGCCCCCAGGTCTGTGGGGCTACGCAAGCGGTTCCCAAAGAGCTTTAGAACAAGGCATAATTTTCCCTGCTGGCTCTCTGGGCGGGGGACCCATCTCCAGCCGTATGGCCATTTTTGTGCCTGGCGCGGCGCCAAGTGGGAAAGGGTGGCTTTGAGGCTGAAGGCAGCAGCAAAGCCTGCAGCCCCCAGGTCTGTGCGGCTATGCAAGCGGTTCCCAAAGAGCTTTAGAACAAGGCATAGTTTTCCCTGCTGGCTCTTTGGGCGGGGGACCCATCTCCAGCCGTATGGCCATTTTTGTGCGTGGCCAGGGGCCAAGTGGGAAAGGGTGGTGTCGAGGCTGAAGGCAGCAGGAAAGCCCACAGCCCCCAGGTCTGTGGGGCTACGCAAGCGGTTCCCAAAGAGCTTTAGAACAAGGCATAGTTTTCCCTGATGGCTCTTTGGGCATGGGACCCATCTCCAGCCATAGGCCATTTTTGTGCCTGATGCGGCGCCAAGTGGGAAAGGGTGGTTTTGAGGCTGAAGGCAGCAGGAAAGCCTGCAGCCCCCAGGTCTGTGGGGCTACGCAAGCGGTTCCCAAAGAGCTTTAGAACAAGGCATAGTTTTCCCTGCTGGCTCTTTGGGCGGGGGACCCATCTCCAGCCGTATGGCCATTTTTATGCCTGGCCCGGCGCCAAGTGGGAAAGGGTGGCTTTGAGGCTGAAGGCAGCAGGAAAGCCCACACCCCCCAGGTCTGTGGGGCTACGCAAGCGGTTCCCAAAGAGCTTTAGAACAAGGCATAGTTTTCCCTGCTGGCTCTTTGGGCATGGGACCCATCTCCAGCCGTATGGCCATTTTTGTGCCTGGCGCGGCGCCAAGTGGGAAAGGGTGGCTTTGAGGCTGAAGGCAGCAGGAAAGCCCGCAGCCCCCAGGTTTGTGGGGCTACGCAAGCGGTTCCCAAAGAGCTTTAGAACAAGGCATAATTTTCCCTGCTGGCTCTTTGGGCGGGGGACCCATCTCCAGCCGTATGGCCATTTTTGTGCCTGGCGCGGCGTCAAGTGGGAAAGGGTGCTGTCGAGGCTGAAGGCAGCAGGAAAGCCTGCAGCCCCCAGGTCTGTGGGGCTACGCAAGCGGTTCCCAAAGAGCTTTAGAACAAGGCATAGTTTTCCCTGCTGGCTCTTTGGGCGGGGGACCCATCTCCAGCCGTCTATCTATTTTTGTGCCTGGCGCGGTGCGTAGTGGCAAAGGGTCGTTTTGAGGCTGAAGGCAGCAGGAAAGCCCGCAGCCCCCAGGTCTGTGGGGCTACGCAAGCGGTTCCCAAAGAGCTTTAGAACAAGGCATAGTTTTCCCTGCTGGCTCTTTGGGCGGGGGACCCATCTCCAGCCGTATGGCCATTTTTGTGCCTGGCGCGGCGCCAAGTGGGAAAGGGTGGCTTTGAGGCTGAAGGCAGCAGGAAAGCCTCCAGCCCCCAGGTCTGTGGGGATACGCAAGTGGTTCCCAAAGAGCTTTAGAACAAGGCATAGTTTTCCCTGCTGGCTCTTTGGGCGGGGGACCCATCTCCAGCCATAGGCCATTTTTGTGCCTGATGCGGCGCCAAGTGGGAAAGGGTGGCTTTGAGGCTGAAGACAGCAGGAAAGCCTGCAGCCCCCAGGTCTGTGGGGCTATGCAAGCGGTTCCCAAAGAGCTTTAGAACAAGGCATAGTTTTCCCTGCTGGCTCTTTGGGCGGGGGACCCATCTCCAGCCGTATGGCCATTTTTGTGCCTGGCGCAGCGCCAAGTGGGAAAGGGTGGCTTTGAGGCTGAAGGCAGCAGGAAAGCCTGCAGCCCCCAGGTTTGTGGGGCTACGCAAGCGGTTCCCAAAGAGCTTTAGAACAAGGCATAGTTTTCCCTGCTGGCTCTTTGGGCGGGGGACCCATCTCCAGCCGTATGGCCATTTTTGTGCCTGGCGCGGCGCCAAGTGGGAAAGGGTGGCTTTGAGGCTGAAGGCAGCAGGAAAGCCTGCAGCCCCCAGGTTTGTGGGGCTACGCAAGCGGTTCCCAAAGAGCTTTAGAACAAGGCATAATTTTCCCTGCTGGCTCTTTGGGCGGGGGACCCATCTCCAGCCATAGGCCATTTCTGTGCCTGATAGGGCGCCAAGTGGGAAAGGGTGGCTTTGAGGCTGAAGACAGCAGGAAAGCCTGCAGCCCCCAGGTCTGTCGGGCTATGCAAGCAGTTCCCAAAGAGCTTTAGAACAAGGCATAGTTTTCCCTGCTGGCTCTTTGGGCGGGGGACCCATCTCCAGCCGTATGGCCATTTTTGTGCCTGGCGCGGCGCCAAGTGGGAAAGGGTGGTGTCGAGGCTGAAGGCAGCAGCAAAGCCCGCAGCCCCCAGGTCTGTGGGGCTACGCAAGCGGTTCCCAAAGAGCTTTAGAACAAGGCATAGTTTTCCCAGCTGGCTCTTAGGGCATGGGACCCATATCCAGCCATAGGCCATTTTTGTGTCTGATGCGGCACCAAGTGGGAAAGGGTGGCTTTGAGGCTGAAGGCAGCAGGAAAGCCCGCAGCCCCCAGGTCTGTGCGGCTACGCAAGCGGTTCCCAAAGAGCTTTAGAACAAGGCATAATTTTCCCTGCTGGCTCTCTGGGCGGGGGACCCATCTCCAGCCGTATGGCCATTTTTGTGCCTGGCACGGCGTCAAGTGGGAAAGGGTGCTGTCGAGGCTGAAGGCAGCAGGAAAGCCTGCAGCCCCCAGGTCTGTGGGTCTACGCAAGCGGTTCCCAAAGAGCTTTAGAACAAGGCATAGTTTTCCCTGCTGGCTCTTTGGGCGGGGGACCCATCTCCAGCCGTATAGCCATTTTTGTGCGTGGCCAGGGGCCAAGTGGGAAAGGGTGGTGTCGAGGCTGAAGGCAGCAGGAAAGCCCACAGCCCCCAGGTCTGTGGGGCTATGCAAGCGGTTCCCAAAGAGCTTTAGAACAAGGCATATTTTTCCCTGCTGGCTCTTTTGGCATGGGACACATCTCCAGCCGTATGGCCATTTTTGTGCCTGGCCCGGCGCCAAGTGGGAAAGGGTGGCTTTGAGGCTGAAGGCAGCAGGAAAGCCTGCAGCCCCCAGGTCTGTGGGGCTACGCAAGCGGTTCCCAAAGAGCTTTAGAACAAGGCATAGTTTTCCCTGCTGGCTCTTTGGGCGGGGGACCCATCTCCAGCCGTATGGCCATTTTTGGGCCTGGCGGGGCGCCAAGTGGGGAAGGGTGGTTTTGAGGCTGAAGGCAGCAGCAAAGCCTGCAGCCCCCAGGTCTGTGGGGCCAAGCAAGCGGTTCCCAAAGAGCTTTAGAACAAGGCATAGTTTTCCCTGCTGGCTCTTTGGGCATGGGACCCATCTCCAGCCATAGGCCATTTTTGTGCCTGGCGCGACGCCAAGTGGGAAAGGGTGGCTTTGAGGCTGAAGGCAGCAGCAAAGCCTGCAGCCCCCAGGTCTGTGGGGCTACGCAAGCGCTTCCCAAAGAGCTTTAGAACAAGGCATAGTTTTCCCTGCTGGCTCTTTGGGCGGGGGACCCATCTCCAGCCATATGGCCATATTTATGCCTGGCGAAGCGCCAAGTGGGAAAGGGTGGCTTTGAGGCTGAAGGCAGCAGGAAAGCCCGCAGCCCCCAGGTCTGTGGGGCTACGGAAGCGGTTCCCAAAGAGCTTTAGAACAAGGCATAGTTTTCCCTGCTGGCTCTTTGGGCGGGAGACCCATATCCAGCCATAGGCCATTTTTGTGCCTGGCGCGACGCCAAGTGGGAAAGGGTGTTGTCGAGGCTGAAGGCAGCAGGAAAGCCTGCAGCCCCCAGGTCTGTGCGGCTACGCAAGCGGTTCCCAAAGAGCTTTAGAACAAGGCATAGTTTTCCCTGCTGGCTCTTTGGGCGGGGGACCCATCTCCAGCCGTCTATCTATTTTTGTGCCTGGCGCGGTGCGTAGTGGCAAAGGGTCGTTTTGAGGCTGAAGGCAGCAGGAAAGCCCGCAGCCCCCAGGTCTGTGGGGCTACGCAAGCGGTTCCCAAAGAGCTTTAGAACAAGGCATAGTTTTCCCTGCTGGCTCTTTGGGCGGGGGACCCATCTCCAGCCGTATGGCCATTTTTGTGCCTGGCGCGGCGCCAAGTGGGAAAGGGTGGCTTTGAGGCTGAAGGCAGCAGGAAAGCCTCCAGCCCCCAGGTCTGTGGGGATACGCAAGTGGTTCCCAAAGAGCTTTAGAACAAGGCATAGTTTTCCCTGCTGGCTCTTTGGGCGGGGGACCCATCTCCAGCCATAGGCCATTTTTGTGCCTGATGCGGCGCCAAGTGGGAAAGGGTGGCTTTGAGGCTGAAGACAGCAGGAAAGCCTGCAGCCCCCAGGTCTGTGGGGCTATGCAAGCGGTTCCCAAAGAGCTTTAGAACAAGGCATAGTTTTCCCTGCTGGCTCTTTGGGCGGGGGACCCATCTCCAGCCGTATGGCCATTTTTGTGCCTGGCGCAGCGCCAAGTGGGAAAGGGTGGCTTTGAGGCTGAAGGCAGCAGGAAAGCCTGCAGCCCCCAGGTTTGTGGGGCTACGCAAGCGGTTCCCAAAGAGCTTTAGAACAAGGCATAATTTTCCCTGCTGGCTCTTTGGGCGGGGGACCCATCTCCAGCCGTATGGCCATTTTTGTGCCTGGCGCGGCGCCAAGTGGGAAAGGGTGGCTTTGAGGCTGAAGGCAGCAGGAAAGCCTGCAGCCCCCAGGTTTGTGGGGCTACGCAAGCGGTTCCCAAAGAGCTTTAGAACAAGGCATAATTTTCCCTGCTGGCTCTTTGGGCGGGGGACCCATCTCCAGCCATAGGCCATTTCTGTGCCTGATAGGGCGCCAAGTGGGAAAGGGTGGCTTTGAGGCTGAAGACAGCAGGAAAGCCTGCAGCCCCCAGGTCTGTCGGGCTATGCAAGCAGTTCCCAAAGAGCTTTAGAACAAGGCATAGTTTTCCCTGCTGGCTCTTTGGGCGGGGGACCCATCTCCAGCCGTATGGCCATTTTTGTGCCTGGCGCGGCGCCAAGTGGGAAAGGGTGGTGTCGAGGCTGAAGGCAGCAGCAAAGCCCGCAGCCCCCAGGTCTGTGGGGCTATGCAAGCGGTTCCCAAAGAGCTTTAGAACAAGGCATAGTTTTCCCTGCTGGCTCTTTGGGCATGGGACCCATCTCCAGCCATAGGCCATATTTGTGCCTGGCGCGACGCCAAGTGGGAAAGGGTGGCTTTGAGGCTGAAGGCAGCAGCAAAGCCTGCAGCCCCCAGGTCTGTGGGGCTACGCAAGCGGTTCCCAAAGAGCTTTAGAACAAGGCATAGTTTTCCCTGCTGGCTCTCTGGGCGGGGGACCCATCTCCAGCCGTATGGCCATTTTTGTGCCTGGCGCGGCGTCAAGTGGGAAAGGGTGCTGTCGAGGCTGAAGGCAGCAGGAAAGCCTGCAGCCCCCAGGTCTGTGGGTCTACGCAAGCGGTTCCCAAAGAGCTTTAGAACAAGGCATAGTTTTCCCTGCTGGCTCTTTGGGCGGGGGACCCATCTCCAGCCGTATAGCCATTTTTGTGCGTGGCCAGGGGCCAAGTGGGAAAGGGTGGTGTCGAGGCTGAAGGCAGCAGGAAAGCCCACAGCCCCCAGGTCTGTGGGGCTATGCAAGCGGTTCCCAAAGAGCTTTAGAACAAGGCATATTTTTCCCTGCTGGCTCTTTTGGCATGGGACACATCTCCAGCCGTATGGCCATTTTTGTGCCTGGCCCGGCGCCAAGTGGGAAAGGGTGGCTTTGAGGCTGAAGGCAGCAGGAAAGCCTGCAGCCCCCAGGTCTGTGGGGCTACGCAAGCGGTTCCCAAAGAGCTTTAGAACAAGGCATAGTTTTCCCTGCTGGCTCTTTGGGCGGGGGACCCATCTCCAGCCGTATGGCCATTTTTGGGCCTGGCGGGGCGCCAAGTGGGGAAGGGTGGTTTTGAGGCTGAAGGCAGCAGCAAAGCCTGCAGCCCCCAGGTCTGTGGGGCCAAGCAAGCGGTTCCCAAAGAGCTTTAGAACAAGGCATAGTTTTCCCTGCTGGCTCTTTGGGCATGGGACCCATCTCCAGCCATAGGCCATTTTTGTGCCTGGCGCGACGCCAAGTGGGAAAGGGTGGCTTTGAGGCTGAAGGCAGCAGCAAAGCCTGCAGCCCCCAGGTCTGTGGGGCTACGCAAGCGCTTCCCAAAGAGCTTTAGAACAAGGCATAGTTTTCCCTGCTGGCTCTTTGGGCGGGGGACCCATCTCCAGCCATATGGCCATATTTATGCCTGGCGAAGCGCCAAGTGGGAAAGGGTGGCTTTGAGGCTGAAGGCAGCAGGAAAGCCCGCAGCGCCCAGGTCTGTGGGGCTACGGAAGCGGTTCCCAAAGAGCTTTAGAACAAGGCATAGTTTTCCCTGCTGGCTCTTTGGGCGGGAGACCCATATCCAGCCATAGGCCATTTTTGTGCCTGGCGCGACGCCAAGTGGGAAAGGGTGTTGTCGAGGCTGAAGGCAGCAGGAAAGCCTGCAGCCCCCAGGTCTGTGCGGCTACGCAAGCGGTTCCCAAAGAGCTTTAGAACAAGGCATAGTTTTCCCTGCTGGCTCCTCGGGCGGGGGACCCATCTCCAGTCATATGGCTATTTTTATGCCTGGCGCGGTGCGTAGTGGGAAAGGGTGTATTTGAGGCTGAAGGCAGCAGCAAAGCCTGCAGCCCCCAGGTCTGTGGGGCCAAGCAAGCGGTTCCCAAAGAGCTTTAGAACAAGGCATAGTTTTCCCTGCTGGCTCTTTGGGCATGGGACCCATCTCCAGCCATAGGCCATTTTTGTGCCTGGCGCGACGCCAAGTGGGAAAGGGTGGCTTTGAGGCTGAAGGCAGCAGCAAAGCCTGCAGCCCCCAGGTCTGTGGGGCTACGCAAGCGCTTCCCAAAGAGCTTTAGAACAAGGCATAGTTTTCCCTGCTGGCTCTTTGGGCGGGGGACCCATCTCCAGCCATATGGCCATATTTATGCCTGGCGAAGCGCCAAGTGGGAAAGGGTGGCTTTGAGGCTGAAGGCAGCAGGAAAGCCCGCAGCCCCCAGGTCTGTGGGGCTACGGAAGCGGTTCCCAAAGAGCTTTAGAACAAGGCATAGTTTTCCCTGCTGGCTCTTTGGGCGGGAGACCCATATCCAGCCATAGGCCATTTTTGTGCCTGGCGCGACGCCAAGTGGGAAAGGGTGTTGTCGAGGCTGAAGGCAGCAGGAAAGCCTGCAGCCCCCAGGTCTGTGCGGCTACGCAAGCGGTTCCCAAAGAGCTTTAGAACAAGGCATAGTTTTCCCTGCTGGCTCTTTGGGCGGGGGACCCATCTCCAGCCGTCTATCTATTTTTGTGCCTGGCGCGGTGCGTAGTGGCAAAGGGTCGTTTTGAGGCTGAAGGCAGCAGGAAAGCCCGCAGCCCCCAGGTCTGTGGGGCTACGCAAGCGGTTCCCAAAGAGCTTTAGAACAAGGCATAGTTTTCCCTGCTGGCTCTTTGGGCGGGGGACCCATCTCCAGCCGTATGGCCATTTTTGTGCCTGGCGCGGCGCCAAGTGGGAAAGGGTGGCTTTGAGGCTGAAGGCAGCAGGAAAGCCTCCAGCCCCCAGGTCTGTGGGGATACGCAAGTGGTTCCCAAAGAGCTTTAGAACAAGGCATAGTTTTCCCTGCTGGCTCTTTGGGCGGGGGACCCATCTCCAGCCATAGGCCATTTTTGTGCCTGATGCGGCGCCAAGTGGGAAAGGGTGGCTTTGAGGCTGAAGACAGCAGGAAAGCCTGCAGCCCCCAGGTCTGTGGGGCTATGCAAGCGGTTCCCAAAGAGCTTTAGAACAAGGCATAGTTTTCCCTGCTGGCTCTTTGGGCGGGGGACCCATCTCCAGCCGTATGGCCATTTTTGTGCCTGGCGCAGCGCCAAGTGGGAAAGGGTGGCTTTGAGGCTGAAGGCAGCAGGAAAGCCTGCAGCCCCCAGGTTTGTGGGGCTACGCAAGCGGTTCCCAAAGAGCTTTAGAACAAGGCATAATTTTCCCTGCTGGCTCTTTGGGCGGGGGACCCATCTCCAGCCGTATGGCCATTTTTGTGCCTGGCGCGGCGCCAAGTGGGAAAGGGTGGCTTTGAGGCTGAAGGCAGCAGGAAAGCCTGCAGCCCCCAGGTTTGTGGGGCTACGCAAGCGGTTCCCAAAGAGCTTTAGAACAAGGCATAATTTTCCCTGCTGGCTCTTTGGGCGGGGGACCCATCTCCAGCCATAGGCCATTTCTGTGCCTGATAGGGCGCCAAGTGGGAAAGGGTGGCTTTGAGGCTGAAGACAGCAGGAAAGCCTGCAGCCCCCAGGTCTGTCGGGCTATGCAAGCAGTTCCCAAAGAGCTTTAGAACAAGGCATAGTTTTCCCTGCTGGCTCTTTGGGCGGGGGACCCATCTCCAGCCGTATGGCCATTTTTGTGCCTGGCGCGGCGCCAAGTGGGAAAGGGTGGTGTCGAGGCTGAAGGCAGCAGCAAAGCCCGCAGCCCCCAGGTCTGTGGGGCTATGCAAGCGGTTCCCAAAGAGCTTTAGAACAAGGCATAGTTTTCCCTGCTGGCTCTTTGGGCATGGGACCCATCTCCAGCCATAGGCCATATTTGTGCCTGGCGCGACGCCAAGTGGGAAAGGGTGGCTTTGAGGCTGAAGGCAGCAGCAAAGCCTGCAGCCCCCAGGTCTGTGGGGCTACGCAAGCGGTTCCCAAAGAGCTTTAGAACAAGGCATAGTTTTCCCAGCTGGCTCTTAGGGCATGGGACCCATATCCAGCCATAGGCCATTTTTGTGCCTGATGCGGCACCAAGTGGGAAAGGGTGGCTTTGAGGCTGAAGGCAGCAGGATAGCCCGCAGCCCTCAGGTCTGTGGGGCTACGCAAGCGGTTCCCAAAGAGCTTTAGAACAAGGCATAATTTTCCCTGCTGGCTCTCTGGGCGGGGGACCCATCTCCAGCCGTATGGCCATTTTTGTGCCTGGCGCGGCGTCAAGTGGGAAAGGGTGCTGTCGAGGCTGAAGGCAGCAGGAAAGCCTGCAGCCCCCAGGTCTGTGGGTCTACGCAAGCGGTTCCCAAAGAGCTTTAGAACAAGGCATAGTTTTCCCTGCTGGCTCTTTGGGCGGGGGACCCATCTCCAGCCGTATAGCCATTTTTGTGCGTGGCCAGGGGCCAAGTGGGAAAGGGTGGTGTCGAGGCTGAAGGCAGCAGGAAAGCCCACAGCCCCCAGGTCTGTGGGGCTATGCAAGCGGTTCCCAAAGAGCTTTAGAACAAGGCATATTTTTCCCTGCTGGCTCTTTTGGCATGGGACACATCTCCAGCCGTATGGCCATTTTTGTGCCTGGCCCGGCGCCAAGTGGGAAAGGGTGGCTTTGAGGCTGAAGGCAGCAGGAAAGCCTGCAGCCCCCAGGTCTGTGGGGCTACGCAAGCGGTTCCCAAAGAGCTTTAGAACAAGGCATAGTTTTCCCTGCTGGCTCTTTGGGCGGGGGACCCATCTCCAGCCGTATGGCCATTTTTGGGCCTGGCGGGGCGCCAAGTGGGGAAGGGTGGTTTTGAGGCTGAAGGCAGCAGCAAAGCCTGCAGCCCCCAGGTCTGTGGGGCCAAGCAAGCGGTTCCCAAAGAGCTTTAGAACAAGGCATAGTTTTCCCTGCTGGCTCTTTGGGCATGGGACCCATCTCCAGCCATAGGCCATTTTTGTGCCTGGCGCGACGCCAAGTGGGAAAGGGTGGCTTTGAGGCTGAAGGCAGCAGCAAAGCCTGCAGCCCCCAGGTCTGTGGGGCTACGCAAGCGCTTCCCAAAGAGCTTTAGAACAAGGCATAGTTTTCCCTGCTGGCTCTTTGGGCGGGGGACCCATCTCCAGCCATATGGCCATATTTATGCCTGGCGAAGCGCCAAGTGGGAAAGGGTGGCTTTGAGGCTGAAGGCAGCAGGAAAGCCCGCAGCCCCCAGGTCTGTGGGGCTACGGAAGCGGTTCCCAAAGAGCTTTAGAACAAGGCATAGTTTTCCCTGCTGGCTCTTTGGGCGGGAGACCCATATCCAGCCATAGGCCATTTTTGTGCCTGGCGCGACGCCAAGTGGGAAAGGGTGTTGTCGAGGCTGAAGGCAGCAGGAAAGCCTGCAGCCCCCAGGTCTGTGCGGCTACGCAAGCGGTTCCCAAAGAGCTTTAGAACAAGGCATAGTTTTCCCTGCTGGCTCCTCGGGCGGGGGACCCATCTCCAGTCATATGGCTATTTTTATGCCTGGCGCGGTGCGTAGTGGGAAAGGGTGTATTTGAGGCTGAAGGCAGCAGGAAAGCCCGCAGCCCCCAGGTCTGTGGGGCTACGCAAGCGGTTCCCAAAGAGCTTTAGAACAAGGCATAGTTTTCCCTGCTGGCTCTTTGGGCGGGGGACCCATCTGCAGCCATAGGCCATTTTTGTGCCTGGCGCGACGCCAAGTGGGAAAGGGTGGTGTCGAGGCTGAACGCAGCAGGAAAGCCCGCAGCCCCCAGGTCTGTGGGGCTACGCAAGCGGTTCCCAAAGAGCTTTAGAACAAGGCATAGTTTTCCCTGCTGGCTCTTTGGGCGGGGGACCCATCTCCAGCCGTATGGCCATTTTTGTGCGTGGCCAGGGGCCAAGTGGGAAAGGGTGGTGTCGAGGCTGAAGGCAGCAGGAAGGCCCACAGCCCCCAGGTCTGTGGGGCTATGCAAGCGGTTCCCAAAGAGCTTTAGAACAAGGCATAGTTTTCCTTGCTGGGTCTTTGGGCATGGGACCCATCTCCAGCCATAGGCCATTTCTGTGCCTGATAGGGCGCCAAGTGGGAAAGGGTGGTTTTGAGGCTGAAGACAGCAGGAAAGCCCGCAGCCCCCAGGTCTGTGGGGCTACGCAAGCGGTTCCCAAAGAGCTTTAGAACAAGGCATAGTTTTCCCTGCTGGCTCTTTTGGCAGGGGACCCATCTCCAGCCGTATGGCCATTTTTGTCCCTGCCCGGCGCCAAGTGGGAAAGGGTGGCTTTGAGGCTGAAGGCAGCAGCAAAGCCTGCAGCCCCCAGGTCTGTGGGGCTACGCAAGCGGTTCCCAAAGAGCTTTAGAACAAGGCATAGTTTTCCCTGCTGGCTCTTTGGGCGGGGGACCCATCTCCAGCCGTATGGCCATTTTTGTGCCTGATGCGGCGCCAAATGGGAAAGGGTGGTGTCGAGTCTGAAGGCAGCAGCAAAGCCTGCAGCCCCCAGGTCTGTGGGGCCAAGCAAGCAGTTCCCAAAGAGCTTTAGAACAAGGCATAGTTTTCCCTGCTGGCTCTTTGGGCGGGGGACCCATCTCCAGCCATAGGCCATTTTTGTGCCTGGCGCGGCGCCAAGTGGGAAAGGGTGGCTTTGAGGCTGAAGGCAGCAGCAAAGCCTGCAGCCCCCAGGTCTGTGGGGCTACGCAAGCGGTTCCCAAAGAGCTTTAAGAACAAGGCATAGTTTTCCCTGCTGGCTCTTAGGGCATGGGACCCATATCCAGCCATAGGCCATTTTTGTGCCTGATGCGGCACCAAGTGGGAAAGGGTGGCTTTGAGGCTGAAGGCAGCAGGAAAGCCCGCAGCCCCCAGGTCTGTGGGGCTACGCAAGCGGTTCCCAAAGAGCTTTAGAACAAGGCATAATTTTCCCTGCTGGCTCTCTGGGCGGGGGACCCATCTCCAGCCGTATGGCCATTTTTGTGCCTGGCGCGGCGCCAAGTGGGAAAGGGTGGCTTTGAGGCTGAAGGCAGCAGCAAAGCCTGCAGCCCCCAGGTCTGTGCGGCTACGCAAGCGGTTCCCAAAGAGCTTTAGAACAAGGCATAGTTTTCCCTGCTGGCTCTTTGGGCGGGGGACCCATCTCCAGCCGTATGGCCATTTTTGTGCGTGGCCAGGGGCCAAGTGGGAAAGGGTGGTGTCGAGGCTGAAGGCAGCAGGAAGGCCCACAGCCCCCAGGTCTGTGGGCTATGCAAGCGGTTCCCAAAGAGCTTTAGAACAAGGCATAGTTTTCCTTGCTGGGTCTTTGGGCATGGGACCCATCTCCAGCCATAGGCCATTTCTGTGCCTGATAGGGCGCCAAGTGGGAAAGGGTGGTTTTGAGGCTGAAGACAGCAGGAAAGCCTGCAGCCCCCAGGTCTGTGGGGCTATGCAAGCGGTTCCCAAAGAGCTTTAGAACAAGGCATAGTTTTCCCTGCTGGCTCTTTGGGCGGTGGACCCATCTCCAGCCGTATGGCCATTTTTGTGCCTGGCGCGGCGCCAAGTGGGAAAGGGTGGTGTCGAGGCTGAAGGCAGCAGCAAAGCCCGCAGCCCCCAGGTCTGTGGGGCTACGCAAGCGGTTCCCAAAGAGCTTTAGAACAAGGCATAGTTTTCCTTGCTGGCTCTTTGGGCGGGGGACCCATCTCCAGCCATAGGCCATTTTTGTGCCTGGCGCGGCGCCAAGTGGGAAAGGGTTGCTTTGAGGCTGAAGGCAGCAGCAAAGCCTGCAGCCCCCAGGTCTGTGGGGCCAAGCAAGCGGTTCCCAAAGAGCTTTAGAACAAGGCATAGTTTTCCCTGCTGGCTCTTTGGGCGGGGGACCCATCTCCAGCCATAGGCCATTTTTGTGCCTGGCGCGGCGCCAAGTGGGAAAGGGTGGCTTTGAGGCTGAAGGCAGCAGCAAAGCCTGCAGCCCCCAGGTCTGTGGGGCTACGCAAGCGGTTCCCAAAGAGCTTTAGAACAAGGCATAGTTTTCCCAGCTGGCTCTTAGGGCATGGGACCCATATCCAGCCATAGGCCATTTTTGTGCCTGATGCGGCACCAAGTGGGAAAGGGTGGCTTTGAGGCTGAAGGCAGCAGGAAAGCCCGCAGCCCCCAGGTCTGTGGGGCTACGCAAGCGGTTCCCAAAGAGCTTTAGAACAAGGCATAATTTTCCCTGCTGGCTCTCTGGGCGGGGGACCCATCTCCAGCCGTATGGCCATTTTTGTGCCTGGCGGGGCGCCAAGTGGGAAAGGGTGCTGTCGAGGCTGAAGGCAGCAGGAAAGCCTGCAGCCCCCAGGTCTGTGGGGCTACGCAAGCGGTTCCCAAAGAGCTTTAGAACAAGGCATAGTTTTCCCTGCTGGCTCTTTGGGCGGGGGACCCATCTCCAGCCATATGGCCATTTTTGTGCCTGGCGCAGCGCCAAGTGGGAAAGGGTGGCTTTGAGGCTGAAGGCAGCAGCAAAGCCTGCAGCCCCCAGGTCTGTGCGGCTACGCAAGCGGTTCCCAAAGAGCTTTAGAACAAGGCATAGTTTTCCCTGCTGGCTCTTTGGGCGGGGGACCCATCTCCAGTCGTATGGCTATTTTTATGCCTGGCGCGGTGCGTAGTGGGAAAGGGTGGCTTTGAGGCTGAAGGCAGCAGGAAAGCCCGCAGCCCCCAGGTCTGTGGGGCTACGCAAGCGGTTCCCAAGAGCTTTAGAACAAGGCATAGTTTTCCCTGCTGGCTCTTTGGGCGGGGGACCCATCTCCAGCCATAGGCCATTTTTGTGCCTGGCGCAGCGCCAAGTGGGAAAGGGTGGCTTTGAGGCTGAAGGCAGCAGGAAAGCCCGCAGCCCCCAGGTCTGTGGGGCTACGCAAGCGGTTCCCAAAGAGCTTTAGAACAAGGCCTAGTTTTCCCTGCTGGCTCTTTGGGCGGGGGACCCATCTCCAGCCGTATGGCCATTTTTGTGCCTGGCGCGGCGCCAAGTGGGAAAGGGTGGCTTTGAGGCTGAAGGCAGCAGGAAAGCCTGCAGCCCCCATGTTTGTGGGGCTACGCAAGCGGTTCCCAAAGAGCTTTAGAACAAGGCATAGTTTTCCCTGCTGGCTCTTTGGGCGGGGGACCCATCTCCAGCCGTATGGCCATTTTTGTGCGTGGCCAGGGGCCAAGTGGGAAAGGGTGGTGTCGAGGCTGAAGGCAGCAGGAAGGCCCACAGCCCCCAGGTCTGTGGGGCTATGCAAGCGGTTCCCAAAGAGCTTTAGAACAAGGCATATTTTTCCTTGCTGGATCTTTGGGCATGGGACCCATCTCCAGCCATAGACCATTTTTGTGCCTACCGCGGCGCCAAGTGGGAAAGGGTGGCTTTGAGGCTGAAGACAGCAGGAAAGCCCGCAGCCCCCAGGTCTGTGGGGCTACGCAAGCGGTTCCCAAAGAGCTTTAGAACAAGGCCTAGTTTTCCCTGCTGGCTCTTTGGGCGGGGGACCCATCTCCAGCCGTATGGCCATTTTTGTGCCTGGCGCGGCGCCAAGTGGGAAAGGGTGGCTTTGAGGCTGAAGGCAGCAGGAAAGCCTGCAGCCCCCAGGTCTGTGGGGCTACGCAAGCGGTTCCCAAAGAGCTTTAGAACAAGGCATAGTTTTCCCTGCTGGCTCTTTGGGCGGGGGACCCATCTCCAGCCGTATGGCCATTTTTGTGCCTGATGCGGCGCCAAGTGGGAAAGGGTGGCTTTGAGGCTGAAGACAGCAGGAAAGCCCGCAGCCCCCAGGTCTGTGGGGCTACGCAAGCGGTTCCCAAAGAGCTTTAGAACAAGGCATAGTTTTCCCTGCTGGCTCCTTGGGCGGGGGACCCATCTCCAGCCATAGGCCATTTTTGTGCCTGGCGCGACGCCAAGTGGGAAAGGGTGTTGTCGAGGCTGAAGGCAGCAGGAAAGCCCGCAGCCCCCAGGTCTGTGGGGCTACGCAAGCGGTTCCCAAAGAGCTTTAGAACAAGGCATAGTTTTCCCTGCTGGCTCTTTGGGCGGGAGACCCATCTCCAGCCATAGGCCACTTTTGTGCCTGGCGCGACGCCAAGTGGGAAAGGGTGGTTTTGAGGCTGAAGGCAGCAGGAAAGCCTGCAGCCCCCAGGTCTGTGGGGCTACGCAAGCGGTTCCCAAAGAGCTTTAGAACAAGGCATAATTTTCCCTGCTGGCTCTTTGGGCGGGGGACCCATCTCCAGTCGTATGGCTATTTTTATGCCTGGCGCGGTGCGTAGTGGGAAAGGGTGGTTTTGAGGCTGAAGGCAGCAGGAAAGCCCGCAGCCCCCAGGTCTGTGGGGCTACGCAAGCGGTTCCCAAAGAGCTTTAGAACAAGGCATAATTTTCCCTGCTGGCTCTTTGGGCGGGGGACCCATCTCCAGCCATAGGCCATTTTTGTGCCTGGCGCGGCGCCAAGTGGGAAAGGGTGGTGTCGAGGCTGAAGGCAGCAGGAAAGCCCACACCCCCCAGGTCTGTGGGGCTACGCAAGCGGTTCCCAAAGAGCTTTAGAACAAGGCATAGTTTTCCCTGATGGCTCTTTGGGCGGGGTACCCATCTCCAGCCGAATGGCCATTTTTGTGCCTGGCGCGGCGCCAAGTGGGAAAGGGTGGCTTTGAGGCTGAAGGCAGCAGGAAAGCCCGCAGCCCCCAGGTCTGTGGGGCTACGCAAGCGGTTCCCAAAGAGCTTTAGAACAAGGCATAGTTTTCCCTGCTGGCTCTTTGGGCGGGGGACCCATCTCCAGCCATATGGCCATTTTTGTGCCTGGCGCAGCGCCAAGTGGGAAAGGGTTGCTTTGAGGCTGAAGGCAGCAGCAAAGCCTGCAGCCCCCAGGTCTGTGGGGCTACGCAAGCGGTTCCCAAAGAGCTTTAGAACAAGGCATAGTTTTCCCTGCTGGCTCTTTGGGCGGGAGACCCATCTCCAGCCATAGGCCATTTTTGTGCCTGGCGCGACGCCAAGTGGGAAAGGGTGTTGTCGAGGCTGAAGGCAGCAGGAAAGCCCGCAGCCCCCAGGTCTGTGGGGCCAAGCAAGCGGTTCCCAAAGAGCTTTAGAACAAGGCATAGTTTTCCCTGCTGGCTCTTTGGGCGGGAGACCCATCTCCAGCCATAGGCCATTTTTGTGCCTGGCGCGACGCCAAGTGGGAAAGGGTGGTTTTGAGGCTGAAGGCAGCAGGAAAGCCCGCAGCCCCCAGGTCTGTGGGGCTACGCAAGTGGTTCCCAAAGAGCTTTAGAACAAGGCATAATTTTCCCTCCTGGCTCTTTGGGCGGGGGACCCATCTCCAGCCGTATGGCCATTTTTGCGCCTGGCGCAGTGCCAAGTGGGAAAGGGTGGTGTCGAGGCTGAAGGCAGCAGGAAAGCCCACAGCCCCCAGGTCTGTGGGGCTACGCAAGCGGTTCCCAAAGAGCTTTAGAACAAGGCATAGTTTTCCCTGCTGGCTCTTTGGGCGGGGGACCCATCTCCAGCCGTATGGCCATTTTTGTGCCTGGCGCGGCGCCAAGTGGGAAAGGGTGGTGTCGAGGCTGAAGGCAGCAGCAAAGCCCGCAGCCCCCAGGTCTGTGGGGCTATGCAAGCGGTTCCCAAAGAGCTTTAGAACAAGGCATAGTTTTCCTTGCTGGCTCTTTGGGCATGGGACCCATCTCCAGCCATAGGCCATTTTTGTGCCTGGCGCGACGCCAGGTTGGAAAGGGTGGTGTCGAGTCTGAAGGCAGCAGCAAAGACTGCAGCCCCCAGGTCTGTGGGGCCAAGCAAGCGGTTCCCAAAGAGCTTTAGAACAAGGCATAGTTTTCCCTGCTGGCTCTTTGGGCGGGGGACCCATCTCCAGCCATAGGCCATTTTTGTGCCTGGCGCGACGCCAAGTGGGAAAGGGTGGCTTTGAGGCTGAAGCAGCAGCAAAGCCTGCAGCCCCCAGGTCTGTGGGGCTACGCAAGCGGTTCCCAAAGAGCTTTAGAACAAGGCATAGTTTTCCCAGCTGGCTCTTAGGGCATGGGACCCATATCCAGCCATAGGCCATTTTTGTGCCTGATGCGGCACCAAGTGGGAAAGGGTGGCTTTGAGGCTGAAGGCAGCAGGAAAGCCCGCAGCCCCCAGGTCTGTGGGGCTACGCAAGCGGTTCCCAAAGAGCTTTAGAACAAGGCATAATTTTCCCTGCTGGCTCTCTGGGCGGGGGACCCATCTCCAGCCGTATGGCCATTTTTGTGCCTGGCGCGGCGCCAAGTGGGAAAGGGTGCTGTCGAGGCTGAAGGCAGCAGGAGAGCCTGCAGCCCCCAGGTCTGTGCGGCTACGCAAGCGGTTCCCAAAGAGTTTTAGAACAAGGCATAGTTTTCCCTGCTGGCTCTTTGGGCGGGGGACCCATCTCCAGCCGTATGGCCATTTTTGTGCGTGGCCAGGGGCCAAGTGGGAAAGCGTGGTGTCGAGGCTGAAGGCAGCAGGAAGGCCCACAGCCCCCAGGTCTGTGGGGCTATGCAAGCGGTTCCCAAAGAGCTTTAGAACAAGGCATAGTTTTCCTTGCTGGGTCTTTGGGCAAGGGACCCATCTCCAGCCATAGACCATTTTTGTGCCTACCGCGGCGCCAAGTGGGAAAGGGTGGCTTTGAGGCTGAAGGCAGCAGGAAAGCCCACACCCCCCAGGTCTGTGGGGCTACGCAAGCGGTTCCCAAAGAGCTTTAGAACAAGGCATAGTTTTCCCTGCTGGCTCTTTGGGCGGGGGACCCATCTCCAGCCGTATGGCCATTTTTGTGCCTGGCGCGGCGCCAAGTGGGAAAGGGTGGCTTTGAGGCTGAAGGCAGCAGGAAAGCCCGCAGCCCCCAGGTCTGTGGGGCTACGCAAGCGGTTCCCAAAGAGCTTTAGAACAAGGCATAGTTTTCCCTGCTGGCTCTTTGGGCGGGGGACCCATCTCCAGTCGTATGGCTATTTTTATGCCTGGCGCGGTGCGTAGTGGGAAAGGGTGGTGTCGAGGCTGAAGGCAGCAGGAAAGCCCGCAGCCCCCAGGTCTGTGGGGCTACGCAAGCGGTTCCCAAAGAGCTTTAGAACAAGGCATAGTTTTCCCTGCTGGCTCTTTGGGCGGGTGACCCATCTCCAGCCGTATGGCCATTTTTGTGCCTGATGCGGCGCCAAGTGGGAAAGGGTGTTGTCGAGGCTGAAGGCAGCAGGAAAGCCCGCAGCCCCCAGGTCTGTGGGGCTACGCAAGCGGTTCCCAAAGAGCTTTAGAACAAGGCATAGTTTTCCCTGCTGGCTCTTTGGGCGGGAGACCCATCTCCAGCCATAGGCTATTTTTGTGCCTGGCGCGACGCCAAGTGGGAAAGGGTTGGTTGAGGCTGAAGGCAGCAGGAAAGACTGCAGCCCCCAGGTCTGTGGGGCTACGCAAGCGGTTCCCAAAGAGCTTTAGAACAAGGCATAGTTTTCCCTGCTGGCTCTTTGGGCGGGGGACCCATCTCCAGTCGTATGGCTATTTTTATGCCTGGCGCGGTGCGTAGTGGGAAAGGGTGGTGTCGAGGCTGAAGGCAGCAGGAAAGCCTGCAGCCCCCAGGTCTGTGGGGCTACGCAAGCGGTTCCCAAAGAGCTTTAGAACAAGGCATAGTTTTCCCTGCTGGCTCTTTGGGCGGGGGACCCATCTCCAGCCGTATGGCCATTTTTGTGCCTGATGCGGCGCCAAGTGGGAAAGGGTGGCTTTGAGGCTGAAGACAGCAGGAAAGCCCGCAGCCCCCAGGTCTGTGGGGCTACGCAAGCGGTTCCCAAAGAGCTTTAGAACAAGGCATAGTTTTCCCTGCTGGCTCCTTGGGCGGGGGACCCATCTCCAGCCATAGGCCATTTTTGTGCCTGGCGCGACGCCAAGTGGGAAAGGGTGTTGTCGAGGCTGAAGGCAGCAGGAAAGCCCGCAGCCCCCAGGTCTGTGGGGCCAAGCAAGCGGTTCCCAAAGAGCTTTAGAACAAGGCATAGTTTTCCCTGCTGGCTCTTTGGGCGGGAGACCCATCTCCAGCCATAGGCCATTTTTGTGCCTGGCGCGACGCCAAGTGGGAAAGGGTGGTTTTGAGGCTGAAGGCAGCAGCAAAGCCTGCAGCCCCCAGGTCTGTGGGGCTACGCAAGCGGTTCCCAAAGAGCTTTAGAACAAGGCATAGTTTTCCCTGCTGGCTCTTTGGGCGGGAGACCCATCTCCAGCCATAGGCCATTTTTGTGCCTGGCGCGACGCCAAGTGGGAAAGGGTGTTGTCGAGGCTGAAGGCAGCAGGAAAGCCCGCAGCCCCCAGGTCTGTGGGGCTACGCAAGCGGTTCCCAAAGAGCTTTAGAACAAGGCATAGTTTTCCCTGCTGGCTCTTTGGGCAGGAGACCCATCTCCAGCCATAGGCCATTTTTGTGCCTGGCGCGACGCCAAGTGGGAAAGGGTGGTTTTGAGGCTGAAGGCAGCAGGAAAGCCCGCAGCCCCCAGGTCTGTGGGGCTACGCAAGTGGTTCCCAAAGAGCTTTAGAACAAGGCATAATTTTCCCTCCTGGCTCTTTGGGCGGGGGACCCATCTCCAGCCGTATGGCCATTTTTGCGCCTGGCGCAGTGCCAAGTGGGAAAGGGTGGTGTCGAGGCTGAAGGCAGCAGGAAAGCCCACAGCCCCCAGGTCTGTGGGGCTACGCAAGCGGTTCCCAAAGAGCTTTAGAACAAGGCATAGTTTTCCCTGCTGGCTCTTTGGGCGGGGGACCCATCTCCAGCCGTATGGCCATTTTTGTGCCTGGCGCGGCGCCAAGTGGGAAAGGGTGGTGTCGAGGCTGAAGGCAGCAGCAAAGCCCGCAGCCCCCAGGTCTGTGGGGCTATGCAAGCGGTTCCCAAAGAGCTTTAGAACAAGGCATAGTTTTCCTTGCCGGCTCTTTGGGCATGGGACCCATCTCCAGCCATAGGCCATTTTTGTGCCTGGCGCGACGCCAGGTTGGAAAGGGTGGTGTCGAGTCTGAAGGCAGCAGCAAAGACTGCAGCCCCCAGGTCTGTGGGGCCAAGCAAGCGGTTCCCAAAGAGCTTTAGAACAAGGCATAGTTTTCCCTGCTGGCTCTTTGGGCGGGGGACCCATCTCCAGCCATAGGCCATTTTTGTGCCTGGCGCGACGCCAAGTGGGAAAGGGTGGCTTTGAGGCTGAAGCAGCAGCAAAGCCTGCAGCCCCCAGGTCTGTGGGGCTACGCAAGCGGTTCCCAAAGAGCTTTAGAACAAGGCATAGTTTTCCCAGCTGGCTCTTAGGGCATGGGACCCATATCCAGCCATAGGCCATTTTTGTGCCTGATGCGGCACCAAGTGGGAAAGGGTGGCTTTGAGGCTGAAGGCAGCAGGAAAGCCCGCAGCCCCCAGGTCTGTGGGGCTACGCAAGCGGTTCCCAAAGAGCTTTAGAACAAGGCATAATTTTCCCTGATGGCTCTCTGGGCGGGGGGACCCATCTCCAGCCGTATGGCCATTTTTGTGCCTGGCGCGGCGCCAAGTGGGAAAGGGTGCTGTCGAGGCTGAAGGCAGCAGGAGAGCCTGCAGCCCCCAGGTCTGTGCGGCTACGCAAGCGGTTCCCAAAGAGTTTTAGAACAAGGCATAGTTTTCCCTGCTGGCTCTTTGGGCGGGGGACCCATCTCCAGCCGTATGGCCATTTTTGTGCGTGGCCAGGGGCCAAGTGGGAAAGCGTGGTGTCGAGGCTGAAGGCAGCAGGAAGGCCCACAGCCCCCAGGTCTGTGGGGCTATGCAAGCGGTTCCCAAAGAGCTTTAGAACAAGGCATAGTTTTCCTTGCTGGGTCTTTGGGCATGGGACCCATCTCCAGCCATAGACCATTTTTGTGCCTACCGCGGCGCCAAGTGGGAAAGGGTGGCTTTGAGGCTGAAGGCAGCAGCAAAGCCCACACCCCCCAGGTCTGTGGGACTACGCAAGCGGTTCCCAAAGAGCTTTAGAACAAGGCATAGTTTTCCCTGCTGGCTCTTTGGGCGGGGGACCCATCTCCAGCCGTATGGCCATTTTTGTGCCTGGCGCGGCGCCAAGTGGGAAAGGGTGGCTTTGAGGCTGAAGGCAGCAGGAAAGCCCGCAGCCCCCAGGTCTGTGGGGCTACGCAAGCGGTTCCCAAAGAGCTTTAGAACAAGGCATAGTTTTCCCTGCTGGCTCTTTGGGCGGGGGACCCATCTCCAGTCGTATGGCTATTTTTATGCCTGGCGCGGTGCGTAGTGGGAAAGGGTGGTGTCGAGGCTGAAGGCAGCAGGAAAGCCCGCAGCCCCCAGGTCTGTGGGGCTACGCAAGCGGTTCCCAAAGAGCTTTAGAACAAGGCATAGTTTTCCCTGCTGGCTCTTTGGGCGGGTGACCCATCTCCAGCCGTATGGCCATTTTTGTGCCTGATGCGGCGCCAAGTGGGAAAGGGTGTTGTCGAGGCTGAAGGCAGCAGGAAAGCCCGCAGCCCCCAGGTCTGTGGGGCTACGCAAGCGGTTCCCAAAGAGCTTTAGAACAAGGCATAGTTTTCCCTGCTGGCTCTTTGGGCGGGGGACCCATCTCCAGTCGTATGGCTATTTTTATGACTGGCGCGGTGCGTAGTGGGAAAGGGTGGTTTTGAGGCTGAAGGCAGCAGGAAAGCCTGCAGCCCCCAGGTCTGTGGGGCTACGCAAGCGGTTCCCAAAGAGCTTTAGAACAAGGCATAGTTTTCCCTGCTGGCTCTTTGGGCGGGGGACCCATCTCCAGCCGTATGGCCATTTTTGTGCCTGATGCGGCGCCAAGTGGGAAAGGGTGGCTTTGAGGCTGAAGACAGCAGGAAAGCCCGCAGCCCCCAGGTCTGTGGGGCTACGCAAGCGGTTCCCAAAGAGCTTTAGAACAAGGCATAGTTTTCCCTGCTGGCTCCTTGGGCGGGGGACCCATCTCCAGCCATAGGCCATTTTTGTGCCTGGCGCGACGCCAAGTGGGAAAGGGTGTTGTCGAGGCTGAAGGCAGCAGGAAAGCCCGCAGCCCCCAGGTCTGTGGGGCCAAGCAAGCGGTTCCCAAAGAGCTTTAGAACAAGGCATAGTTTTCCCTGCTGGCTCTTTGGGCGGGAGACCCATCTCCAGCCATAGGCCATTTTTGTGCCTGGCGCGACGCCAAGTGGGAAAGGGTGGTTTTGAGGCTGAAGGCAGCAGCAAAGCCTGCAGCCCCCAGGTCTGTGGGGCTACGCAAGCGGTTCCCAAAGAGCTTTAGAACAAGGCATAGTTTTCCCTGCTGGCTCTTTGGGCGGGGGACCCATCTCCAGTCGTATCGCTATTTTTATGCCTGGCGTGGTGCGTAGTGGGAAAGGGTGGTTTTGAGGCTGAAGGCAGCAGGAAAGCCCGCAGCCCCCAGGTCTGTGGGGCTACGCAAGCGGTTCCCAAAGAGCTTTAGAACAAGGCATAGTTTTCCCTGATGGCTCTTTGGGCGGGGGACCCATCTCCAGCCGTATGGCCATTTTTGTGCCTGGCGCGGCGCCAAGTGGGAAAGGGTGGCTTTGAGGCTGAAGGCAGCAGGAAAGCCCGCAGCCCCCAGGTCTGTGGGGCTACGCAAGCGGTTCCCAAAGAGCTTTAGAACAAGGCATAGTTTTCCCTGCTGGCTCTTTGGGCGGGGGACCCATCTCCAGCCATATGGCCATTTTTGTGCCTGGCGCAGCGCCAAGTGGGAAAGGGTTGCTTTGAGGCTGAAGGCAGCAGGAAAGCCTGCAGCCCCCAGGTCTGTGGGGCTACGCAAGCGGTTCCCAAAGAGCTTTAGAACAAGGCATAGTTTTCCCTGCTGACTCTTTGGGCGGGGGACCCATCTCCAGTCGTATGGCTATTTTTATGCCTGGCGCGGTGCGTAGTGGGAAAAGGTGGTTTTGAGGCCGAAGGCAGCAGGAAAGCCCACAGCCCCCAGGTCTGTGGGGCTACGCAAGCGGTTCCCAAAGAGCTTTAGAACAAGGCATAATTTTCCCTGCTGGCTCTTTGGGCGGGGGACCCATCTCCAGCCGTATGGCCATTTTTGTGCCTGGCGCGGCGCCAAGTGGGAAAGGGTGGTGTCGAGGCTGAAGGCAGCAGGAAAGCCCGCAGCCCCCAGGTCTGTGGGGCTACGCAAGCGGTTCCCAAAGAGCTTTAGAACAAGGCATAGTTTTCCCTGATGGCTCTTTGGGCATGGGACCCATCTCCAGCCATAGGCCATTTTTGTGCCTGGCGCGACGCCAAGTGGGAAAGGGTGGCTTTGAGGCTGAAGGCAGCAGGAAAGCCTGCAGCCCCCAGGTCTGTGGGGCTACGCAAGCGGTTCCCAAAGAGCTTTAGAACAAGGCATAGTTTTCCCTGCTGGCTCCTTGGGCGGGGGACCCATCTCCAGCCGTATGGCCATTTTTGTGCCTGGCGCGGCGCCAAGTGGGAAAGGGTGGTGTCGAGGCTGAAGGCAGCAGGAAAGCCCGCAGCCCCCAGGTCTGTGGGGCTACGCAAGCGGTTCCCAAAGAGCTTTAGAACAAGGCATAGTTTTCCCTGCTGGCTCCTTGGGCAGGGGACCCATCTCCAGCCATATGGCCATTTTTGTGCCTGGCGCGGCGCCAAGTGGGAAAGGGTGGCTTTGAGGCTGAAGGCAGCAGGAAAGCCCACACCCCCCAGGTCTGTGGGGCCAAGCAAGCGGTTCCCAAAGAGCTTTAGAACAAGGCATAGTTTTCCCTGCTGGCTCTTTGGGCGGGGGACCCATCTCCAGCCGTATGGCCATTTTTGGGCCTAGCGCGGTGCGTAGTTTGAAAGGGTGGCTTTGAGGCTGAAGGCAGCAGGAAAGCCCGCAGCCCCCAGGTCTGTGGGGCTATGCAAGCGGTTCCCAAAGAGCTTTAGAACAAGGCATAGTTTTCCCTGCTGGCTCTTTGGGCGGGGGACCCATCTCCAGCCATAGGCCATTTTTGTGCCTAGCGCGGCGCCAAGTGGGAAAGGGTGGCTTTGAGGCTGAAGGCAGCAGGAAAGCCTGCAGCCCCCAGGTTTGTGGGGCTACGCAAGCGGTTCCCAAAGAGCTTTAGAACAAGGCATAGTTTTCCCAGCTGGCTCTTAGGGCATGCTACCCCTCTTCAGCCGTATGGCCATTTTTGTGCCTGGCGCGGCGCCAGGTGGGAAACGGTGGTGTCGAGTCTGAAGGCAGCAGGAAAGCCTGCAGCCCCCAGGTCTGTGGGGCCAAGCAAGCGGTTCCCAAAGAGCTTTAGAACAAGGCATAGTTTTCCCTGATGGCTCTTTGGGCATGGGACCCATATCCAGCCATAGGCCTTTTTTGTGCCTGATGCGGCGCCAAGTGGGAAAGGGTGGCTTTGAGGCTGAAGGCAGCAGGAAAGCCCGCAGCCCCCAGGTCTGTGGGGCTACGCAAGCGGTTCCCAAAGAGCTTTAGAACAAGGCATAGATTTCCCTGCTGGCTCTCTGGGCGGGGGACCCATCTCCAGCCGTATGGCCATTTTTGTGCGTGGCCAGGGGCCAAGTGGGAAAGGGTGGTGTCGAGGCTGAAGGCAGCAGGAAAGCCCGCAGCCCCCAGGTCTGTGGGGCTACGCAAGCGGTTCCCAAAGAGCTTTAGAACAAGGCATAGTTTTCCCTGATGGCTCTTTGGGCATGGGACCCATCTCCAGCCATAGGCCATTTTTGTGCCTGATGCGGCGCCAAGTGGGAAAGGGTGTTTTTGAGGCTGAAGGCAGCAGGAAAGCCTGCAGCCCCCAGGTCTGTGGGGCTACGCAAGCGGTTCCCAAAGAGCTTTAGAACAAGGCATAGTTTTCCCTGCTGGCTCTTTGGGCGGGGGACCCATCTCCAGCCGTATGGCCATTTTTATGCCTGGCCCGGTGCCAAGTGGGAAAGGGTGGCTTTGAGGCTGAAGGCAGCAGGAAAGCCCACACCCCCCAGGTCTGTGGGGCTACGCAAGCGGTTCCCAAAGAGCTTTAGAACAAGGCATAGTTTTCCCTGCTGGCTCTTTGGGCATGGGACCCATCTCCAGCCGTATGGCCATTTTTGTGCCTGGCGCGGCGCCAAGTGGGAAAGGGTGGCTTTGAGGCTGAAGGCAGCAGGAAAGCCCGCAGCCCCCAGGTTTGTGGGGCTACGCAAGCGGTTCCCAAAGAGCTTTAGAACAAGGCATAATTTTCCCTGCTGGCTCTTTGGGCGGGGGACCCATCTCCAGCCGTATGGCCATTTTTGTGCCTGGCGCGGCGTCAAGTGGGAAAGGGTGCTGTCGAGGCTGAAGGCAGCAGGAAAGCCTGCAGCCCCCAGGTCTGTGGGGCTACGCAAGCGGTTCCCAAAGAGCTTTAGAACAAGGCATAGTTTTCCCTGCTGGCTCTTTGGGCGGGGGACCCATCTCCAGCCGTCTATCTATTTTTGTGCCTGGCGCGGTGCGTAGTGGCAAAGGGTCGTTTTGAGGCTGAAGGCAGCAGGAAAGCCCGCAGCCCCCAGGTCTGTGGGGCTACGCAAGCGGTTCCCAAAGAGCTTTAGAACAAGGCATAGTTTTCCCTGCTGGCTCTTTGGGCGGGGGACCCATCTCCAGCCGTATGGCCATTTTTGTGCCTGGCGCGGCGCCAAGTGGGAAAGGGTGGCTTTGAGGCTGAAGGCAGCAGGAAAGCCTCCAGCCCCCAGGTCTGTGGGGATACGCAAGTGGTTCCCAAAGAGCTTTAGAACAAGGCATAGTTTTCCCTGCTGGCTCTTTGGGCGGGGGACCCATCTCCAGCCATAGGCCATTTTTGTGCCTGATGCGGCGCCAAGTGGGAAAGGGTGGCTTTGAGGCTGAAGACAGCAGGAAAGCCTGCAGCCCCCAGGTCTGTGGGGCTATGCAAGCGGTTCCCAAAGAGCTTTAGAACAAGGCATAGTTTTCCCTGCTGGCTCTTTGGGCGGGGGACCCATCTCCAGCCGTATGGCCATTTTTGTGCCTGGCGCAGCGCCAAGTGGGAAAGGGTGGCTTTGAGGCTGAAGGCAGCAGGAAAGCCTGCAGCCCCCAGGTTTGTGGGGCTACGCAAGCGGTTCCCAAAGAGCTTTAGAACAAGGCATAGTTTTCCCTGCTGGCTCTTTGGGCGGGGGACCCATGTCCAGCCGTATGGCCATTTTTGTGCCTGGCGCGGCGCCAAGTGGGAAAGGGTGGCTTTGAGGCTGAAGGCAGCAGGAAAGCCTGCAGCCCCCAGGTTTGTGGGGCTACGCAAGCGGTTCCCAAAGAGCTTTAGAACAAGGCATAATTTTCCTGCTGGCTCTTTGGGCGGGGGGACCCATCTCCAGCCATAGGCCATTTCTGTGCCTGATAGGGCGCCAAGTGGGAAAGGGTGGCTTTGAGGCTGAAGACAGCAGGAAAGCCTGCAGCCCCCAGGTCTGTCGGGCTATGCAAGCAGTTCCCAAAGAGCTTTAGAACAAGGCATAGTTTTCCCTGCTGGCTCTTTGGGCGGTGGACCCATCTCCAGCCGTATGGCCATTTTTGTGCCTGGCGCGGCGCCAAGTGGGAAAGGGTGGTGTCGAGGCTGAAGGCAGCAGCAAAGCCCGCAGCCCCCAGGTCTGTGGGGCTATGCAAGCGGTTCCCAAAGAGCTTTAGAACAAGGCATAGTTTTCCCTGCTGGCTCTTTGGGCATGGGACCCATCTCCAGCCATAGGCCATATTTGTGCCTGGCGCGACGCCAAGTGGGAAAGGGTGGCTTTGAGGCTGAAGGCAGCAGCAAAGCCTGCAGCCCCCAGGTCTGTGGGGCTACGCAAGCGGTTCCCAAAGAGCTTTAGAACAAGGCATAGTTTTCCCAGCTGGCTCTTAGGGTATGGGACCCATATCCAGCCATAGGCCATTTTTGTGCCTGATGCGGCACCAAGTGGGGAAAGGGTGGCTTTGAGGCTGAAGGCAGCAGGAAAGCCCGCAGCCCCCAGGTCTGTGCGGCTACGCAAGCGGTTCCCAAAGAGCTTTAGAACAAGGCATAATTTTCCCTGCTGGTTCTCTGGGCGGGGGACCCATCTCCAGCCGTATGGCCATTTTTGTGCCTGGCGCGGCGTCAAGTGGGAAAGGGTGCTGTCGAGGCTGAAGGCAGCAGGAAAGCCTGCAGCCCCCAGGTCTGTGGGTCTACGCAAGCGGTTCCCAAAGAGCTTTAGAACAAGGCATAGTTTTCCCTGCTGGCTCTTTGGGCGGGGGACCCATCTCCAGCCGTATAGCCATTTTTGTGCGTGGCCAGGGGCCAAGTGGGAAAGGGTGGTGTCGAGGCTGAAGGCAGCAGGAAAGCCCACAGCCCCCAGGTCTGTGGGGCTATGCAAGCGGTTCCCAAAGAGCTTTAGAACAAGGCATATTTTTCCCTGCTGGCTCTTTTGGCATGGGACACATCTCCAGCCGTATGGCCATTTTTGTGCCTGGCCCGGCGCCAAGTGGGAAAGGGTGGCTTTGAGGCTGAAGGCAGCAGGAAAGCCTGCAGCCCCCAGGTCTGTGGGGCTACGCAAGCGGTTCCCAAAGAGCTTTAGAACAAGGCATAGTTTTCCCTGCTGGCTCTTTTGGCGGGGGACCCATCTCCAGCCGTATGGCCATTTTTGGGCCTGGCGGGGCGCCAAGTGGGGAAGGGTGGTTTTGAGGCTGAAGGCAGCAGCAAAGCCTGCAGCCCCCAGGTCTGTGGGGCCAAGCAAGCGGTTCCCAAAGAGCTTTAGAACAAGGCATAGTTTTTCCCCTGCTGGCTCTTTGGGCATGGGACCCATCTCCAGCCATAGGCCATTTTTGTGCCTGGCGCGACGCCAAGTGGGAAAGGGTGGCTTTGAGGCTGAAGGCAGCAGCAAAGCCTGCAGCCCCCAGGTCTGTGGGGCTACGCAAGCGCTTCCCAAAGAGCTTTAGAACAAGGCATAGTTTTCCCTGCTGGCTCTTTGGGCGGGGGACCCATCTCCAGCCATATGGCCATATTTATGCCTGGCGAAGCGCCAAGTGGGAAAGGGTGGCTTTGAGGCTGAAGGCAGCAGGAAAGCCCGCAGCCCCCAGGTCTGTGGGGCCAAGCAAGCGGTTCCCAAAGAGCTTTAGAACAAGGCATAGTTTTCCCTGCTGGCTCTTTGGGCGGGAGACCCATCTCCAGCCATAGGCCATTTTTGTGCCTGGCGCGACGCCAAGTGGGAAAGGGTGTTGTCGAGGCTGAAGGCAGCAGGAAAGCCTGCAGCCCCCAGGTCTGTGCGGCTACGCAAGCGGTTCCCAAAGAGCTTTAGAACAAGGCATAATTTTCCCTGCTGGCTCCTCGAGCGGGGGACCCATCTCCAGTCATATGGCTATTTTTATGCCTGGCGCGGTGCGTAGTGGGAAAGGGTGTATTTGAGGCTGAAGGCAGCAGGAAAGCCCGCAGCCCCCAGGTCTGTGGGGCTACGCAAGCGGTTCCCAAAGAGCTTTAGAACAAGGCATAGTTTTTCCTGCTGGCTCTTTGGGCGGGGGACCCATCTCCAGCCGTATGGCCATTTTTGAGCCTTTCGCGGCGCCAAGTGGGAAAGGGTGTTGTCGAGGCTGAAGGCAGCAGGAAAGCCCGCAGCCCCCAGGTCTGTGCGGCTACGCAAGCGGTTCCCAAAGAGCTTTAGAACAAGGCATAGTTTTCCCTGCTGGCTCTTTGGGCGGGGGACCCATCTGCAGCCATAGGCCATTTTTGTGCCTGGCACGACGCCAAGTGGGAAAGGGTGGTGTCGAGGCTGAACGCAGCAGGAAAGCCCGCAGCCCCCAGGTCTGTGGGGCTACGCAAGCGGTTCCCAAAGAGCTTTAGAACAAGGCATAGTTTTCCCTGCTGGCTCTTTGGGCGGGGGACCCATCTCCAGCCGTATGGCCATTTTTGTGCCTGGCGCGGTGCGTAGTGGGAAAGGGTGGTTTTTGAGGCTGAAGGCAGCAGGAAAGCCCGCAGCCCCCAGGTCTGTGGGGCTACGCAAGCGGTTCCCAAAGAGCTTTAGAACAAGGCATAGTTTTCCCTGCTGTCTCTTTTGGCAGGGGACCCATCTCCAGCCGTATGGCCATTTTTGTCCCTGGCCCGGCGCCAAGTGGGAAAGGGTGGCTTTGAGGCTGAAGGCAGCAGCAAAGCCTGCAGCCCCCAGGTCTGTGGGGCTACGCAAGCGGTTCCCAAAGAGCTTTAGAACAAGGCATAGTTTTCCCTGCTGGCTCTTTGGGCGGGGGACCCATCTCCAGCCGTATGGCCATTTTTGTGCCTGATGAGGCGCCAAATGGGAAAGGGTGGTGTCGAGTCTGAAGGCAGCAGCAAAGCCTGCAGCCCCCAGGTCTGTGGGGCCAAGCAAGCGGTTCCCAAAGAGCTTTAGAACAAGGCATAGTTTTCCCTGCTGGCTCTTTGGGCATGGGACCCATCTCCAGCCATAGGCCATTTTTGTGCCTGGCGCGGCGCCAAGTGGGAAAGGGTGGCTTTGAGGCTGAAGGCAGCAGCAAAGCCTGCAGCCCCCAGGTCTGTGGGGCTACGCAAGCGGTTCCCAAAGAGCTTTAGAACAAGGCATAGTTTTCCCTGCTGGCTCTTAGGGCATGGGACCCATATCCAGCCATAGGCCATTTTTGTGCCTGATGCGGCACCAAGTGGGAAAGGGTGGCTTTGAGGCTGAAGGCAGCAGGAAAGCCCGCAGCCCCCAGGTCTGTGGGGCTACGCAAGCGGTTCCCAAAGAGCTTTAGAACAAGGCATAATTTTCCCTGCTGGCTCTCTGGGCGGGGGACCCATCTCCAGCTGTATGGCCATTTTTGTGCCTGGCGCGGCGCCAAGTGGGAAAGGGTGGCTTTGAGGCTGAAGGCAGCAGCAAAGCCTGCAGCCCCCAGGTCTGTGCGGCTACGCAAGCGGTTCCCAAAGAGCTTTAGAACAAGGCATAGTTTTCCCTGCTGGCTCTTTGGGCGGGGGACCCATCTCCAGCCGTATGGCCATTTTTGTGCGTGGCCAGGGGCCAAGTGGGAAAGGGTGGTGTCGAGGCTGAAGGCAGCAGGAAGGCCCACAGCCCCCAGGTCTGTGGGGCTATGCAAGCGGTTCCCAAAGAGCTTTAGAACAAGGCATAGTTTTCCTTGCTGGGTCTTTGGGCATGGGACCCATCTCCAGCCATAGACCATTTTTGTGCCTACCGCGGCGCCAAGTGGGAAAGGGTGGCTTTGAGGCTGAAGACAGCAGGAAAGCCCGCAGCCCCCAGGTCTGTGGGGCTACGCAAGCGGTTCCCAAAGAGCTTTAGAACAAGGCCTAGTTTTCCCTGCTGGCTCTTTGGGCGGGGGACCCATCTCCAGCCGTATGGCCATTTTTGTGCCTGGCGCGGCGCAAGTGGGAAAGGGTGGCTTTGAGGCTGAAGGCAGCAGGAAAGCCTGCAGCCCCCAGGTTTGTGGGGCTACGCAAGCGGTTCCCAAAGAGCTTTAGAACAAGGCATAGTTTTCCCTGCTGGCTCTTTGGGCGGGGGACCCATCTCCAGCCGTATGGCCATTTTTGTGCCTGGCGCGGCGCCAAGTGGGAAAGGGTGGTGTCGAGGCTGAAGGCAGCAGCAAAGCCCGCAGCCCCCAGGTCTGTGGGGCTACGCAAGCGGTTCCCAAAGAGCTTTAGAACAAGGCATAGTTTTCCTTGCTGGCTCTTTGGGCGGGGGGACCCATCTCCAGCCATAGGCCATTTTTGTGCCTGGCGCGGCGCCAGGTTGGAAAGGGTGGTGTCGAGTCTGAAGGCAGCAGGAAAGCCTGCAGCCCCCAGGTCTGTGGGGCCAAGCAAGCGGTTCCCAAAGAGCTTTAGAACAAGGCATAGTTTTCCCTGCTGGCTCTTTGGGCGGGGGACCCATCTCCAGCCATAGGCCATTTTTGTGCCTGGCGCGGCGCCAAGTGGGAAAGGGTGGCTTTGAGGCTGAAGGCAGCAGCAAAGCCTGCAGCCCCCAGGTCTGTGGGGCTACGCAAGCGGTTCCCAAAGAGCTTTAGAACAAGGCATAGTTTTCCCAGCTGGCTCTTAGGGCATGGGACCCATATCCAGCCATAGGCCATTTTTGTGCCTGATGCGGCACCAAGTGGGAAAGGGTGGCTTTGAGGCTGAAGGCAGCAGGAAAGCCCGCAGCCCCCAGGTCTGTGGGGCTACGCAAGCGGTTCCCAAAGAGCTTTAGAACAAGGCATAATTTTCCCTGCTGGCTCTCTGGGCGGGGGACCCATCTCCAGCCGTATGGCCATTTTTGTGCCTGGCGCGGCGCCAAGTGGGAAAGGGTGCTGTCGAGGCTGAAGGCAGCAGGAAAGCCTGCAGCCCCCAGGTCTGTGGGGCTACGCAAGCGGTTCCCAAAGAGCTTTAGAACAAGGCATAGTTTTCCCTGCTGGCTCTTTGGGCGGGGGGACCCATCTCCAGCCATAGGCCATTTTTGTGCCTGGCGCAGCGCCAAGTGGGAAAGGGTGGCTTTGAGGCTGAAGGCAGCAGCAAAGCCTGCAGCCCCCAGGTCTGTGGGGCTACGCAAGCGGTTCCCAAAGAGCTTTAGAACAAGGCATAGTTTTCCCTGCTGGCTCTTTGGGCGGGGGACCCATCTCCAGTCGTACGGCTATTTTTATGCCTGGCGCGGTGCGTAGTGGGAAAGGGTGGTGTCGAGGCTGAAGGCAGCACGAAAGCCCGCAGCCCCCAGGTCTGTGGGGCTACGCAAGCGGTTCCCAAAGAGCTTTAGAACAAGGCATAGTTTTCCCTGCTGGCTCTTTGGGCGGGGGACCCATCTCCAGCCATAGGCCATTTTTGTGCCTGGCGCAGCGCCAAGTGGGAAAGGGTGGCTTTGAGGCTGAAGGCAGCAGGAAAGCCCGCAGCCCCCAGGTCTGTGGGGCTACGCAAGCGGTTCCCAAAGAGCTTTAGAACAAGGCATAGTTTTCCCTGCTGGCTCTTTGGGCGGGGGACCCATCTCCAGCCGTATGGCCATTTTTGTGCCTGGCGCGGCGCCAAGTGGGAAAGGGTGGCTTTGAGGCTGAAGGCAGCAGGAAAGCCTGCAGCCCCCATGTTTGTGGGGCTACGCAAGCGGTTCCCAAAGAGCTTTAGAACAAGGCATAGTTTTCCCTGCTGGCTCTTTGGGCGGGGGACCCATCTCCAGCCGTATGGCCATTTTTGTGCGTGGCCAGGGGCCAAGTGGGAAAGGGTGCTGTCGAGGCTGAAGGCAGCAGGAAAGCCTGCAGCCCCCAGGTCTGTGCGGCTACGCAAGCGGTTCCCAAAGAGCTTTAGAACAAGGCATAGTTTTCCCTGCTGGCTCTTTGGGCGGGGGACCCATCTCCAGCCATAGACGATTTTTGTGCCTACCGCGGCGCCAAGTGGGAAAGGGTGGCTTTGAGGCTGAAGACAGCAGGAAAGCCCACACCCCTCAGGGTCTGTGGGGCTACGCAAGCGGTTCCCAAAGAGCTTTAGAACAAGGCATAGTTTTCCCTGCTGGCTCTTTGGGCGGGGGACCCATCTCCAGCCGTATGGCCATTTTTGAGCCTGGCGCGGCGCCAAGTGGGAAAGGGTGGCTTTGAGGCTGAAGGCAGCAGGAAAGCGCGCAGCCCCCAGGTCTGTGGGGCTACGCAAGCGGTTCCCAAAGAGCTTTAGAACAAGGCATAGTTTTCCCTGCTGGCTCTTTGGGCGGGGGGACCCATCTCCAGCCGTATGGCCATTTTTGTGCCTGGCGCAGCGCCAAGTGGGAAAGGGTGGCTTTGAGGCTGAAGGCAGCAGGAAAGCCCGCAGCCCCCAGGTCTGTGCGGCTACGCAAGCGGTTCCAAAGAGCTTTAGAACAAGGCATAGTTTTCCCTGCTGGCTCTTTGGGCGGGGGACCCATCTCCAGTCGTATGGCGATTTTTATGCCTGGCGCGGTGCGTAGTGGGAAAGGGTGGTGTCGAGGCTGAAGGCAGCAGGAAAGCCCGCAGCCCCCAGGTCTGTGGGGCTACGCAAGCGGTTCCCAAAGAGCTTTAGAACAAGGCATAGTTTTCCCTGCTGGCTCTTTGGGCGGGGGACCCATCTCCAGCCGTATGGCCATTTTTGTGCCTGATGCGGCGCCAAGTGGGAAAGGGTGGTTTTGAGGCTGAAGGCAGCAGGAAAGCCCGCAGCCCCCAGGTCTGTGGGGCTACGCAAGCGGTTCCCAAAGAGCTTTAGAACAAGGCATAGTTTTCCCTGCTGGCTCTTTGGGCGGGGGACCCATCTCCAGCCATAGGCCATTTCTGTGCCTGATAGGGCGCCAAGTGGGAAAGGGTGGCTTTGAGGCTGAAGACAGCAGGAAAGCCTTCAGCCCCCAGGTCTGTGGGGCTATGCAAGCGGTTCCCAAAGAGCTTTAGAACAAGGCATAGTTTTCCCTGCTGGCTCTTTGGGCGGTGGACCCATCTCCAGCCGTATGGCCATTTTTGTGCCTGGCGCGGCGCCAAGTGGGAAAGGGTGGCTTTGAGGCTGAAGGCAGCAGCAAAGCCCGCAGCCCCCAGGTCTGTGGGGCTATGCAAGCGGTTCCCAAAGAGCTTTAGAACAAGGCATAGTTTTCCTTGCTGGCTCTTTGGGCATGGGACCCATCTCCAGCCATAGGCCATTTTTGTGCCTGGCGCGGCGCCAGGTTGGAAAGGGTGGTGTCGAGTCTGAAGGCAGCAGCAAAGCCTGCAGCCCCCAGGTCTGTGGGGCCAAGCAAGCGGTTCCCAAAGAGCTTTAGAACAAGGCATAGTTTTCCCTGATGGCTCTTTGGGCGGGGGACCCATCTCCAGCCATAGGCCATTTTTGTGCCTGGCGCGACGCCAAGTGGGAAAGGGTGGCTTTGAGGCTGAAGGCAGCAGCAAAGCCCGCAGCCCCCAGGTCTGTGGGGCTACGCAAGCGGTTCCCAAAGAGCTTTAGAACAAGGCATAGTTTTCCCTGCTGGCTCTTTGGGCGGGGGACCCATCTCCAGCCGTATGGCCATTTTTGTGCCTGGCGCGGCGCCAAGTGGGAAAGGGTGGTTTTGAGGCTGAAGGCAGCAGGAAAGCCTGCAGCCCCCAGGTCTGTGGGGCTACGCAAGCGGTTCCCAAAGAGCTTTAGAACAAGGCATAGTTTTCCCTGATGGCTCTTTGGGCGGGGGACCCATCTCCAGCCGTATGGCCATTTTTATGCCTGGGGCGGCGCCAAGTGGGAAAGGGTGGCTTTGAGGCTGAAGGCAGCAGGAAAGCCCGCAGCCCCCAGGTCTGTGGGCCTACGCAAGTGGTTCCCAAAGAGCTTTAGAACAAGGCATAATTTTCCCTGCTTGTTCTTTGGGCGGGGGACCCATCTGCAGCCGTATGGCCATTTTTGGGCCTGGCGCGGCGCCAAGTGGGAAAGGGTGGTGTCGAGTCTGAAGGCAGCAGGAAAGCCCGCAGCCCCCAGGTCTGTGGGGCTATGCAAGCGGTTCCCAAAGAGCTTTAGAACAAGGCATAGTTTTCCCTGCTGGCTCTTTGGGCGGTGGACCCATCTCCAGCCGTATGGCCATTTTTTGTGCCTGGCCCGGCGCCAAATGGGAAAGGGTGGTGTCGAGGCTGAAGGCAGCAGCAAAGCCCGCAGCCCCCCAGGTCTGTGGGGCTATGCAAGCGGTTCCCAAAGAGCTTTAGAACAAGGCATAGTTTTCCCTGCTGGCTCTTTGGGCGGGGGACCCATCTCCAGCCGTATGGCCATTTTTGTGCCTGATGCGGCGCCAAGTGGGAAAGGGTGGCTTTGAGGCTGAAGGCAGCAGGAAAGCCTGCAGCCCCCAGGTCTGTGGGGCTACGCAAGCGGTTCCCAAAGAGCTTTAGAACAAGGCACAGTTTTCCCTGCTGGCTCTTTGGGCGGGGGACCCATCTCCACTCGTATGGCCATTTTTGAGCCTGGCGCGGCGCCAAGTGGGAAAGGGTGGCTTTGAGGCTGAAGGCAGGAGCAAAGCCTGCAGCCCCCAGGTCTGTGGGGCTACGCAAGCGGTTCCCAAAGAGCTTTAGAACAAGGCATAGTTTTCCCTGCTGGCTCTTTGGGCGGGGGACCCATCTCCAGCCGTATGGCCATTTTTGTGCCTGGCGCGGCGCCAAGTGGGAAAGGGTGGCTTTGAGGCTGAAGGCAGCAGGAAAGCCTGCAGCCCCCAGGTCTGTGGGGCTACGCAAGCGGTTCCCAAAGAGCTTTAGAACAAGGCATAGTTTTCCCTGCTGACTCTTTGGGCGGGGGACCCATCTCCAGTCGTATGGCTATTTTTATGCCTGGCGCGGTGCGTAGTGGGAAAAGGTGGTTTTGAGGCCGAAGGCAGCAGGAAAGCCCACAGCCCCCAGGTCTGTGGGGCTACGCAAGCGGTTCCCAAAGAGCTTTAGAACAAGGCATAATTTTCCCTGCTGGCTCTTTGGGCGGGGGACCCATCTCCAGCCGTATGGCCATTTTTGTGCCTGGCGCGGCGCCAAGTGGGAAAGGGTGGTGTCGAGGCTGAAGGCAGCAGGAAAGCCCGCAGCCCCCAGGTCTGTGGGGCTACGCAAGCGGTTCCCAAAGAGCTTTAGAACAAGGCATAGTTTTCCCTGATGGCTCTTTGGGCATGGGACCCATCTCCAGCCATAGGCCATTTTTGTGCCTGGCGCGACGCCAAGTGGGAAAGGGTGGCTTTGAGGCTGAAGGCAGCAGGAAAGCCTGCAGCCCCCAGGTCTGTGGGGCTACGCAAGCGGTTCCCAAAGAGCTTTAGAACAAGGCATAGTTTTCCCTGCTGGCTCCTTGGGCGGGGGACCCATCTCCAGCCGTATGGCCATTTTTGTGCCTGGCGCGGCGCCAAGTGGGAAAGGGTGGTGTCGAGGCTGAAGGCAGCAGGAAAGCCCGCAGCCCCCAGGTCTGTGGGGCTACGCAAGCGGTTCCCAAAGAGCTTTAGAACAAGGCATAGTTTTCCCTGCTGGCTCCTTGGGCAGGGGACCCATCTCCAGCCATATGGCCATTTTTGTGCCTGGCGCGGCGCCAAGTGGGAAAGGGTGGCTTTGAGGCTGAAGGCAGCAGGAAAGCCCACACCCCCCAGGTCTGTGGGGCCAAGCAAGCGGTTCCCAAAGAGCTTTAGAACAAGGCATAGTTTTCCCTGCTGGCTCTTTGGGCGGGGGACCCATCTCCAGCCGTATGGCCATTTTTGGGCCTAGCGCGGTGCGTAGTTTGAAAGGGTGGCTTTGAGGCTGAAGGCAGCAGGAAAGCCCGCAGCCCCCAGGTCTGTGGGGCTATGCAAGCGGTTCCCAAAGAGCTTTAGAACAAGGCATAGTTTTCCCTGCTGGCTCTTTGGGCGGGGGACCCATCTCCAGCCATAGGCCATTTTTGTGCCTAGCGCGGCGCCAAGTGGGAAAGGGTGGCTTTGAGGCTGAAGGCAGCAGGAAAGCCTGCAGCCCCCAGGTTTGTGGGGCTACGCAAGCGGTTCCCAAAGAGCTTTAGAACAAGGCATAGTTTTCCCAGCTGGCTCTTAGGGCATGCTACCCCTCTTCAGCCGTATGGCCATTTTTGTGCCTGGCGCGGCGCCAGGTGGGAAACGGTGGTGTCGAGTCTGAAGGCAGCAGGAAAGCCTGCAGCCCCCAGGTCTGTGGGGCCAAGCAAGCGGTTCCCAAAGAGCTTTAGAACAAGGCATAGTTTTCCCTGATGGCTCTTTGGGCATGGGACCCATATCCAGCCATAGGCCTTTTTTGTGCCTGATGCGGCGCCAAGTGGGAAAGGGTGGCTTTGAGGCTGAAGGCAGCAGGAAAGCCCGCAGCCCCCAGGTCTGTGGGGCTACGCAAGCGGTTCCCAAAGAGCTTTAGAACAAGGCATAGATTTCCCTGCTGGCTCTCTGGGCGGGGGACCCATCTCCAGCCGTATGGCCATTTTTGTGCGTGGCCAGGGGCCAAGTGGGAAAGGGTGGTGTCGAGGCTGAAGGCAGCAGGAAAGCCCGCAGCCCCCAGGTCTGTGGGGCTACGCAAGCGGTTCCCAAAGAGCTTTAGAACAAGGCATAGTTTTCCCTGATGGCTCTTTGGGCATGGGACCCATCTCCAGCCATAGGCCATTTTTGTGCCTGATGCGGCGCCAAGTGGGAAAGGGTGTTTTTGAGGCTGAAGGCAGCAGGAAAGCCTGCAGCCCCCAGGTCTGTGGGGGCTACGCAAGCGGTTCCCAAAGAGCTTTAGAACAAGGCATAGTTTTCCCTGCTGGCTCTTTGGGCGGGGGACCCATCTCCAGCCGTATGGCCATTTTTATGCCTGGCCCGGTGCCAAGTGGGAAAGGGTGGCTTTGAGGCTGAAGGCAGCAGGAAAGCCCACACCCCCCAGGTCTGTGGGGCTACGCAAGCGGTTCCCAAAGAGCTTTAGAACAAGGCATAGTTTTCCCTGCTGGCTCTTTGGGCATGGGACCCATCTCCAGCCGTATGGCCATTTTTGTGCCTGGCGCGGCGCCAAGTGGGAAAGGGTGGCTTTGAGGCTGAAGGCAGCAGGAAAGCCCGCAGCCCCCAGGTTTGTGGGGCTACGCAAGCGGTTCCCAAAGAGCTTTAGAACAAGGCATAATTTTCCCTGCTGGCTCTTT